>NC_090929.1:757682757-757985787 GCF_040938575.1 Ambystoma mexicanum | reverse complement strand
TTATTTTTGGCATATTTAATGTACATTTAGATTTTAATCGTTTTATGTGAGATTATTTATATTATGTTGTATATCATGACGTTCGTATTGCATGTGTGCTTTTATGACTTGTCAGAATAAAGCCTTTCTGAACTGATTAAGGTCCTTCGATGGAGCCCTCCAACAAAATCTGAGCAATGTACTCTTCTACAGGCTCCTTGTGGAATCCTTCCTTGCCGCCTGCATGGCCAAGATGTTAGCATCAGAGATCCCAGCAGTGATGCCCATTACTGTGCATGTGAGGCATTAAGTGACATTGGATGGCAAATCGGAGGCATGTGAGGCTGCGCTTGGCACATGAGGCCAGCTCCTAGATTCGTCAGCGGGCACCTTGCAGTTTATGAGTATAGCTGGTATGTGACTATATAAAGAGCATATGCTTGCAGGAGGATACTTTTGGCAGAGCGTGACAGCACCTAGGAATGTGGAGCTGTATTTCGAATATGATAACTATATAAATGTCCTGTGATCTTATAACTCTTATAAGGTGGCAGTAACTAGCCCTACTTGCATTTGAAGACATTAGCCCTCTACTATGTTTGTACTGGGGTAGCTCTGCTATAGCAGGGCCTCTTTAATGGAATGTTATGGCAGTACACTATATACAATATGGCTAGCGACTAAAATAGCATGCTTGCTTGAGTACATATTTACTATAATCACAATCTTATTTAAGTTCATTTACATCTGGAACATCACTTTCCTTGATGCCATAAGGGGTAAAGGCCATGTAATACCACATCCTAGTAGGTCATCCGGGTCAAAGCTCACAGTGTCACTTCCTGTAGTGTCGATCACTAATTTGCATCATGTGTTCTTAATGAAAATGCTGATATTCCCTTTATGAGACATGGACGTCAATTCACCAAAAGGCAGCACTCAAAATACACATGTTTAACATGTCATTTCATAGACTGAATTTAAATTCAATCAGGGATGTCTTTGTGGATTAAACGCTACCAGTTGCTGCATGCATAACGAAAGGAAGTGCAAGCAGAAATGGATTGAATGCAGAAGTTGGAAATTGTTGGAAGGGTGTACATACCCCACATTGGAAAAAGGGCACAATGACATGTTCATGGTTCAACCACTTTATTCAAACAAACTAAACTAAAACTCCTGTGTAAACTCCACCTCTTCCTTCTCACATGATGTGTCCTTAAAGGGCACGCCGGACTTTCAGTTCCCTCACAACACCTCCCTCGCACTTAACTTACGTCCATCTCATATTTCTTCAATGAGTCGGCTGGGTCTTTTGATGGTACACCTTGGCAGGTATTCTTTCTCGGTTTCATTTTCCATGGGCGCTGTGCCTTCCTGCTATACGGCTCCTCCATCTTGTGTCATCTCTTGGGTAGTCTGCGTCCCTGCCTGTTCTTGGTCTGCCGCGCTCTCATCCCCAGGTATGAGGTGTTTGAATAATGACACGTTCCTAGTCACTTCCCTCTTCCCATTGGTGGCAGTGACCGTTGTCCCTTTAACATCTGTCATCCGCAAAGGCATGCACTTGTATCTCGAATCTGTCTTCCTTTGTATCCTTTGCTTCACTAGAAATTGACCTTAACTAAAAACCCTTAATTTGTACCTTCCTCGCCCAGTAGGTTCGCTCCTTGGCCACTTCCTTCTCTTGGGCATTCCTCTCATACATCTGCTTCTTTGATTTCTATCTCTCCTAACTGGACCTGATTCACTCTGCTTGTGGTAGTTGTGTCTTTGCACTGTAGGCCCTCATCAGGTCTCTGGGGCGGCACTCCCGTCACGGTGTGTGGCGTGTTCCTGTAGTGTCGCACTATTCAGCACAGAGCTTGCTGTACTGGCATCCCTTCTATTACAACCTTCTGTGTTGTCCTCTTTATGGATTACATGAACTGTTCCATCATGCCATTGGCCTGAGGCCACAGCAGAGTTCTCCTCTGGTGTACAAACCCTAGGTGTTTGTGAATTTGTGGAACTCCTGCCCGTTAAACAGTGGCTCAATATCTGTTTTTATGCTATGCAAATGCCCCATTCACTGAAGACCTCGATGATTACCCCCACCACCTGGGTGAATGCTGTGGAGGTGGTCCTATTCACTAATGGAATCCTCAAAAACTCATTCATAATCACCAAAGGGTAGACTCCAGTTTCCAATGGTCAGTAAAATCCATTGCAACCTTGTGCCACAACTTCTCAGGAATGACTGTCACTTATAGCGAAAGCAGCAGGCCGCTCTTGACTGCACATTGGCATGGGAAACACTACCTGACCACCTCCTCTACAATGGCATCCATGAATGGGAACCATACAGTAGTCTTAGCATCTTCTTGGTCGCTACAACACCCCTGTGTCCTTCATGCGCCAGCAGCATCGGCCCCTCTGCAGGGAGGATGGTATAACAAGGTGACACCCTCTCAGCAGTATCCCCCGGACAGGTCTAGCTCCATACATACTTTCGCCATTGTTCTATTTCCTGCCTGTTGGCACCTCTGTGTCATGGGTGCTGTTGCTTATAGTCCCTTCACTTGTTGGTGTTTGTAAATTCTTTGGCCATGCTGATGGACGGGTCTGCCTGTGATTCCTGTGCCAGTTTTCCGAGGTCAGTACCGGTGGCATGGCCTGCTCAGTGACGTAGCAGAGATATTCTGCACCCGCTCCTCTCAGGGCCTGTAGCTTTAGGTACGGGTACAGTGAGATGTAGTCAGCTGGGTTGTTGTCCCCTCCAGGTCTGTGGATGATGTCATAATTGTATTCCGGTAGGTGGATGCCCCACCTCTATCCTTGGTGGCATCTTCATTCTCGGGTTGCAAAACAGCGACAAGGGGCTTGGTGGTCAGTTACAAGCATGAACCAACCAGTTCCCTATTACAAAGTGGTGGAAGTAATATCATGCCCACACTGCAACCAAGCTTTCTTTCTCTGTCTGCAAGTATGCATTTTGGGTATGGGATAGTGCGCGGCTGGCGTAGGCCACGATAAATCTTGCTGACACCTCGCGATGTTCACGTTGGGCGAGGATGGCCCCCAAACCCATGGGGCTGGCTTCAACCACAATCTCAGTGTGCCATGCCGGGTTGAATGAGGCTAGATGTGTTGTACTTGCCAGCTCCATCTTGATGGGTTCAACGCTCTGGCTTTCCCAGGACCAGTGTAAGGGTTCTTCTTTCCACAACATCTGCTATGATGTACCCGAGACAGAATTTCCAACTCCACATTGTATTTGCAACTGCACGATATATCCCCAGGGCTTGGGTAAGAAAGAATTCACTGTCGTCAACTACCGGCTAAATACAAGGTTGTAACAATAATTGTATGAGGCTGCAAGCAGGGCTCTCCCCATTTTTAGAAATGTATATTGTGTGAAGATGGATTTTAAATCACATTACGCTATATATGTATAATTATGTAATGACTTGAAGGTCTGATACCGAATTAAAGTTTGATGACTGACCTAAGAATGTTCCATGTGATAATGCCCCCCCAAAAAAAATGTGTTAAAAAAAGTTGCTGCAAACAGGCAGTGTTTAGTGGCGATATAATCACTGTGAACCTGCGGAGGAAACCTCTGCAACCCCCATTTTTAAAATGGTCTTTTTTTTCTTTTTTGTTCTCCAGGCGAACAGGGGATAGCCCCGCTCCCCTCACAAATCGTCACCATACAATGTCACCACAACCTTTTCCCGGCGACTATATGTATGGCAACAATTTGTGTGGGGGTAATATTACCAGATACCTCTAAGAATGACCAGCCATCAGGCACTTGTTCCGGCTCCGGGAGCTTCCCGATACTGTGCACCTTCTTCGGGTCTGGTTGCATCCCCTGGCTGGAGAATATGTGGCTGTAGAAGCACAATTAGCCCTTGCTGACATTGCACTGCTCATAGTTCAATGTAAGCCCAGCCGTACTCAGGATACCACACACAGTCATGAGGGCCTGATCATGCTCTTTTTGTGATGTCCCATATTCTAGAATGTCAGAGTAAACACCGACTTCCCTGGTTATCAGCAGTTGCCTGATGGCATCCTGAAAAATGTCAGCCAACAGATATTCCAAAATGAAGGCGTTTGTAGTGAAACAACCCTTTGTTGGTGACGAATGTCATGATTACCCTTGACTCTGGATGTAGTTCCAACTGGTGATACGCCTGGTTGAGGCCTAGTTTGGAGAATTCTGTGGCACAGTTTAGCTGAACAATCATGGCCTCTATTTTAGGACCTGGATGTCTCTGCCTCTATTGTGGTATTGGCCACTCTCCATTAGGTAAGAATTGGTGCAGAGATAACAGCACACTCATCTGCTTGGTATTAGGTAACCCACCTTTTGGTATAGGTCTGCACTACACAAGTTGGTAGTGTGACTGAGCAGCCAGGCCTATTTCAATGGTAAATGTGAGCTGTTCCAATGAAATCCTTAAATACAAGAAGCCAAGTAACACTTACACTCAAGGTTTCAGTTATAAATAGTTATTTATTTACATTAATTTTTAAATAAACATTCTTTAAAAAGGCACTTTGTTGTAACTCTGTAAATATACTTTAAATTATTTTCCAGAATCAAAAGAAGTTAGTGGATAATCTTTGGATATGCTTCTTACACAATTCCTACACCATGAGGTAACTTCAATAACAAGAACAGTAATGGTATCTATATATAACACTAGTAAACTTTGCAGATTCTGAGGTTTGTAGAAAGGAAAGGTTAGGGAAGGGAAAAGGTTACAGTTTCTCAGTATATGTGAGGACAACTGAATATTCCAATAAAATCTAGATATGCCTTTCCCAGCAGTAACAGTATACAACAAGATACTACCTAGGAGGGACAAACAGTATCAACGTCAATGGACTAGAAGAGTCTTCAGGGAGCCAGGACCTCTAAAGTCATTTGGGACACAGTCTATGGACCTGAGGCACTTCTTAAGTCAAAGTCTTGAACACAAAGTTAGAGAGTTTGTTAGAAAAATCACTTGCAAACAGCACTGATGCAGATCTCGGACACCAGTTGGACTCTCTGCTCCCTCGGTCTGGCACTCTGGTGAGGGGACTCTGGATCTGGAGGTCCAGCTTCAGGATGGTCCTTAGAAGTCTCCTGGAGCTTCAGGTTGTTGCACTCGACTACAGACACTCGGTCCCTGGTATTGGGCTCTCACAGCAACGTAGAAGCACAGCCAGTCGGGGATGGTGGTCCAGTGGAGTTCGTCTCTGGGTTCGTTGATACCATTAACCCAAGTGGAGAAGTCGTTCCGTCCGGTGCTTCTCTGTCGAGGTGAACAATGAGTTCAGCACAGCAGCAGGGCTTCACCGGGCAATTCAAAGTTCCAGTAGGTTGCAGCAAGCTTCGTTCTTGGTTTCTTCGTTCGGTGTTTCTCCCAGTGGTCGACTCTGCCTCTAGTCCCAAAACCCACACCTTTTAAGCACGTTTCTTCCATTCATGCACAGTCTAGGCTGTCAATCACACAGCAGGGCGACTGTCAAGAAAGGACAATCATCCAACCAATCAGGACTAGTTGCATTGAGGTATTCCTAAAGACAAAGGACAGGGGAGATTCGGGACACTACCTCACATCCTCAAGGGCTCAAACCTGTCTCCACGCACAGAGTAAAACCCAAGAAAGACCGCACAAACCACTGCTACCAGACATTTAAAGTATTGAGGGTAACAAAATATGTAACATGAGAGAGTAGGATAAGGGGCTACAAGGTAACCCCCCAGCACTTCACATAAGATGGTGTGTGCTGGACCTAGAAAGAGAAAAGGTAAGTAAGTAAGAGTAAAGTCAATTTCACTTTACTATTCTTGTGAACTGTAGTTCACCCAAGAAAGGGTATCCAAACCTTAAGAGAAATCTAAACGTTTTCTCAGTGACGCTGCACTGAAGTTGTTGTGCGTCACCATACAAAAAAGCAGATGTATATAGAGTTTGTCAGACTCCAAAAACTGTGAAAACACGCAGTCAAAATCAGGTATAAACACACGAGAGAGTGAGAAAAAGGTCACTCACTCCAAGGCTAAAATGTAAAAGTCCTAAGTGCAGCAAAAGAGCTGGGGGTCTCCAAGGTGGGAGGAATTAAGCACTAAAATGAAAAATATCCCTAACACTCATGTCAATACATAGGCCCTCATTATGGGACTGGCGATAACCATGCTGGTAAAACCCGCAGGTAGCCACCGGACCCAAAAACAGTTACCGGCACCTGACTTGCAGTAACACCAAGGTATTACAACCCCAGCGGCCGGTAAGTCAGGCGCTGGTAACATGTTGTTCCCCATTTGAGTCCCATAGGAATGAAAGTTTGTCGGTGGGTGCCAGTCCGCCCGGCAAGTCAGACCTACCGGGCGGGATGGCACCCACCCAACTTACTTTGCCGGTCCGGAAACAACAGTGCCAGTAAGCTTACCGGCACCATTGTTTCCAGAGCAGCACATTTGTAATGAGGGCCATAGTCACTATAACCAGGGGTGAGATCCATGGTGTGGGGCAAGTTGCCCTCTCAAAAATGTAATTGTCCATAAGCTGTTGCAGTTCCCGGTACACTGCCTTCTGTAGGTGGCACCCTACCCTCCTGGGGTGTTGTGGAACGGGCCTGATATTTCCGTTGAAGTGAAGCCAAACTACAGTGTCTTTCAGTTTATCCACTACTTGAAACAGCTGCAAGAGCACTTGTTTGATCACTTCTTTGCACATTGGCACCCCGACATGTAAGCAATGTTCCGATTCCCCACTGGTTCTGCCCTGCACCGAACTACATCATTGTCCTGGAAGCGCATGTCTATCGAGCCAAGCGCCTTTGCCGTCCAGTAACTGAGCAAACACTTCCTCCTTACTGGGCTCAGCACATGGATGGTGGTGTCGGTCATCTTACCATTGTGCGAGAGCGTCCTCTGAACTCCTGCTCCCCCATAATGTTGACAGTGGCACCCATGTGAGCCAGGAAGCGGTGCATTGCCTACCACATCTTAACCATTACTTTCGGGGATTCCATTCATTCTTGCTCATCATGCTTTATATTGATGAACTCATCAGTGTACTTGGGGTATGGTTCCTGTGAGTATTCATCATAGTCATTGTAGAAATCTCTGCGGTATTCATACTGTTCCGGGCAGTACCCTGCTTGTAGCAACTGGTCTTCGCTCTGGGACTTTCCGTAGTCTTGACTCTTGTCCATCGCCCTAATCATCCTTAGCAGCTGTGGGTAGAATGGTATTGGCCTCCACATTTGTTGTGGGTTTGGTCTGGCCAGCGGGTGCCAACCTGTGGCCATCGGTTGCAGTAGTCATCCCGGTGGGAATGGTCTCCCTTCCCGACAGACAGTGTGAAAATGGCCCTCTCGGCCACACTTCGAGCATCATTAGCTGACGGCCGGGCACATCCCGAGTGTGGGAATGCCTGGCCACATCGGTAGCACAGTCTGAGGGCAGGGGCCTGCCCAGACCTGCATGCATCTGTCCCTCTGAAGGCTTCTCAACGCTACTACAAGTTTGTCATAGGTGGTCCTTTTCCCAGCCGGGATCATCTTGATGATACTCTATCTCCTCACCAGCAAGGTTCATGAAGATGTCTTAGGACTGGCAGTTTCTCCTCCCTCGCAGCCCTGATGAAATCATCAAAGTCCTCAACCCATTCAGTCCACCGTGGCCCCTTGTCCTGTTGCGATAAGAGGTTGAACGTGCACGATTTCCTCAGAAAACCACTTTTACTGTGCCTTGCAGCGCCAGGCCTCGGTCCTCTGCCAGGTACACCATGACAGCATCTCACTGATCACACTGCACACCTTCGGCTTTCCTTCACTCTCCTCCACAAACTAGTGTGGTCCGCAGGGCACCAAGAGGCACCTGCTGCAGCACACCAGTATGCACATGCTGGCTTGAGCTGGCACTCTACTGGGCGTCGGTATCACCAGTGGTATGGGTCTGCTATGCTCCTAATGCCATGCAACATGGACCAAACATATGTAGAATGTAAATGTAGAGGTCCTTGATCATCGCTCCTTTTAATCCCCTGATGGTCAGATGCTGGGGAGTAGGTGGTGTCCTTGTCACTGCATGTGGTGTAAGGGAGCAGCACATTCACTTTATTTGTTGTTCTCCTTTTGAGTCATTCACTTTATGTTCATATCGACATGCTTGCGTGTATTACAGGCCCTGCAACCTGAGCATTGGCAGCATGACACCGGTGCAATGGGCCGCCGTGACTCGGCAGGCCTCACTGCGAGCTCTGAGATCAAACTGAGGCTCCCAGGCCTCCGATGTGTGCACAACAGTACAAATGTATAGTCCAACCAACGGCGGCGGCAGCACCTCTGTGAAAGACAGGCGGATGATGGGTCCCCCTGCCGGCACTCACTCTTCGTCGGCGGCGATCTGGGCTGGATCCCAATGCGGACTGCAGCCGCTACACCGACCATGCAGGTCGTGGCGTCTTAGCCGCAGCAGGAATAGGACGCAGCATTCCAGCTGCAAGGAACACAAAGAATGTGTCGACGGACACAAAGGCAGATCGCAATCTGCACGGCCGTCTCGTATGCTGTAGAGGACGATTCTGAACATGGAAACTGGCTTGTCTCCCCCTCATCGCCAATTGTTGGATGGATGTACATACCGCACATATGAAAAAGGACACGGGGACGCGTTCATGGTTCAACCACTTTATTCAAACTGAAATTAAACTAATTCCATGTAGGCCCTTCCTCCTCACATGATGTGTTCTTAAAGGGCACCTCTGACTTTCAGTTCCTTCAGGGGTTGATTCTTGCTGGCCGTTTTGGAGGTTCTGCTTTTACTTCTTTAACGTAACTAAAATCTAGACTGTTGATGCCTACCGATGTCCTGCACCAACAAAAATAGTGAGAGAGTGGTTAGAACCAATTGCACTGCTATGCTGCATTCGACAAAAGGTTACTGGCACATATCACTCACCCAGGAGATCGGGCGAAAACAGTCTTCTCGCCAAACTTCATACTCTTCCAGTTTATGCTACTGCCCTTTGGGCTGCACAGATCCCAGCCACCATCCAAAAAAAAAATGCTGGATTGTGCCTTACCAGCCCCTTAAACCTATGCACTTATAAACTTTGGTAAAATTGTGGTGCACATGTAAGGGACACCCCCCCCCCCTCCTCTCCCCATTATCTGAGCTTCTTCTGGAGTGGCAAAAGGGTGGCTACTAAAAAAAACACTTTTTCCTTCAGACACCAGGTGGAAAACAAACTCGACAGGGTCAGGAACCACTTAAGGACTTTATCATTGGTACCTTTATTCCAGGACAGCATCATAAGAAACATGTGGTCTGTAATTAAGGTAGAGTTGTGATTGGTCAAATGGTATTTTAAAGCTTGAATTGACCACTTGATCACCAGGAATAGCAATTTTGAAATGGCATAATTTCTCAACCTTGGAAACAGCTATTCCCAGCTTATGAATGACATGGGTTATTCAGTCACATTCTGCTCTTGAGACAATAACACTCCAAACCAAGCTTGGGTGGCCTCCATTTACAATAGTATTTCATCTTAAAATCGGGCATAATGAAGAGGCGTGGATGTTAAAGTGTTTCAGCATCTGAAAGAATACTCCATTGTTTTAGTGCAGGAAATCTTCTTACTGTAGGGAGTCCTAAATAGATCCGTCAACAGCCCATCCACCATGCACGAGTGTACAACATCTATAATAGCCTATCAGACCAGGGAAGGCGTGTAGCCCTTGATTTGTCTTTGGGGTTAGTATCTTTTGTATGACTTCAAACTTGCCCTTGTCTCGTTCAACGGTGCCATTTCCAACTTTGAAAGCAAGCACGCCATTCACAACAAAGCCAGGTGACACTTCTTGGGGTTTGCTTTGAAGCTGTCCCTTGACTACGTCTTAGAACGGATGGTGGGCTAATCAATGGTGCCACCACTTGATGTGAAATGGCCCTGGAAGCAGTGCACATTCTAAGATCACAAAACACACAGAGCGATACAAACTAATCATCCCATGAGGGTTATGGAAGAGATAGATGCGGACTATAAGCAAGAGTAATCTTCCACTCATCTGGTTACCTGGACCGCGCCAGAGATGTATATCTCATGGAGGCAACAAAGAGTGACCCTGGTGAGCAGGAGTAGTCCAGGGCGAGTGATCTGTGTGTGGGAAAGCTGGCAAAGTACGAATCCAAGATCCAGCCAGTCCCAACAATCCAGACCCATTTTCCCCAAAGTGAAATCTGTCAGATCTCTGGCTCACCAATAATCGGCCCACCAGAACTATAAAAAAGGGAGTGTCCGAGTGGATAGTGTGGAAGTTTGGAAACAGAACAGAAGCGAGGAGGTGGTGAACATGAGGTTAAGAGTGGATTTGAAGGATCAGGAGGCAGGGACCTGAAGAGAAGTGGTGGTAAGGAGAGAGGAGGAGGGTGAAGTGAGTGCAAGTGGAAGGACGGATGAAAAAGATAAGGAGAAGGCTGGAAATGGGAGTGCAAAGGAAAAATAAGAGCATGTGGAGTACATTGTGGATAAGAGGGGGGAGCGGAGAGGAAGAACAAAAGGAGAACGCAGCAGGAAGTGGGATTGGGCAAGCAGGAAGAAGTGGCTAAACCAGTGAAGGAGTTGGAGGAAGAAGGGAAGAACAGCAAGGAGGAGGAAGATGAGTATATTGCATAGAAAATGGAGGAAGAATTTAAAAAGACAATGGGCCTCATTACGTCTGTGGTGGTAAGGCAACAACGGTACCGGTAGTGCTACCGGTGCCGTGGTTACAATGCCGCCACATTACGAGTTCTGCTTGCGGGTGCCGCTCTGGATCCCTGGTCAGACCAGGTGTGCAGAGCAGCACCCGCAAGCAGAACAGGATGGTCGCAACGGTACCGTTATGAACGGTACCGCTGCTACCATCCTCCCCATTCGAGCCCTATGGGGGCTCAAATGGAAATGGACGTACCGGCTCCGGGTCCTGCGCAAGGGGAATTACCGGGCCCGCAAAGGTCTGAATGGCCCAGTTATTCCCCTTTGCGGGACCTGAGTTTGAGGGTAGCCATGCCGGTATAAATGGCATGGCTACCTCCAACCTCGTAATGAGGCCAAATCGGAGGATGAAGGAGAAGCAGTATTTTAGGAGAGGACAGAGGCGATGGCAGCTCTACACTGAAGAGGTGTGAGTGAAAGGGAGGTGGTACACGCATGTAGTGAGGCACTGAGGAGGTGGATAGGAGACAGAAGCACAGGGGGCAAGAGGAATGGCGCCCTCAGTAGGCACGCAATTTTTGCAAATCCTTGATTAGGTGGACAGGAGGAGTCAGGGGAATCAGCAATATGTCTCTTGGACAAGAAAGTGGAAAGATGATGATAGGAAGCCACTGGTTATCTTAACCTTGGCATCCGCTCTGGGGTTAATAGTTACCTAAGCAACCCTCTGCCCACGTCAAAAATCACAGACAGGCATAGATGCTGTTGGATTTGCTAGACAAAGCAGATGAGGGGGGCGGATTCAGAAATGATGATCCATGCCTTCGTTCGATCCACTGTGCATAAGCTCAGGGTGGTTGAAATGGACCCTCTTCCTGTGCTTTTTATGGGCACATGAATAATACGGTTGGTTCATACCTTCTACTTTGGAAGAGGAAACGTGCAATCTTTTGGGGATTACAAGGCCTTTGGATACTTTATGTGGAGTTGGAGGTGTGTGTTCTTGTATCAGTAATAGGAAGACAGAAACTATCAACGATTATTCGCACAATGTTTGAGTTGTTCACTGGTTCTGGTGGCATGGGGTGTTCGGGCATAGATTCTGCACCTGATGAATGGCTGCGCGTGAGGTGCCTTGTTTCTGATTAAGGGAATTTTAGATTCAGATGCCCATCCTTTGAACCGTTTTAGTTTGGGGTTTGGTTGATGAAACAAAAAACAGTGCTACTGCCATGCAGACGTTCCATGTTAGACAATTAGAGAGCACAGTGCTGCATCATCACAAAGACCAACTTCCATATTCCATCCACTTAACCTATGCCATTTTTCACTTCTCTCTCCCCAGTTCATTACCCAGTGAGAGGGTGGTTTTATTGTCATCTAATGCCTCCATAATGTAACTAACAACTTTCTTTAGCTGAGAAGTCGGACACAAATCTAATTAGAGACAGTGCTTTGCAGGTTATATTCACTGAGGTAATATCATCACCGGGCAGCCGGTGGGGATGAGACACTGCAAAATGATTTTGAAACCACAATGTTTGAATTGTGTTAATCCATACAGTAGAAAATACATTAATGCACTTGGGCGATCCATAGGCATTAATGTTTTCAGTAGGATGGCTGGGTTTCCTCTGGTTGCTAATGGGTTTATCTGTGTTTCCCTGGGATATGAACATGTAAATCAATGTATCCTGCAGTGTGCGTAGAAAGTGATTCATGTCTGGGTCTGCTGTAATCATCTTACACCAAACCGGAGCACCATTGCCATTCACATGTAGGTATTTTTCAATGAATCAATGTTTTTGAAGCAGGCTTTTAAAGTGTTTTTGTGCAAATTAGTATTATGGCAATCCTAGGGACTTTTTCGGCCCACCTAATCGTATTCAACCAGACAAAATAACAAAGGAAAAGGGGATGAATACAATTATAAAAAATGATTCATAGACTTTCTGGAGTTCTTTTTTATATTAAATCATATCACAATAGGTATTCTGTCACCTGTGTGCATGTACTTATTGAATTACTGCTCAAGCGAACTGCATTTGGGTTTTTACTGTGCTGGGGATAACCACGCTTGAAACATGTTCTAATCAAAGAATTAAGTCATGTTTTCTTTCTCTTTTGATAAATATTACCTACTTCCCTTAGGACATGTTAACACACATTTAATTCCTAATTCGTGTGCGAGTTTCCTCAGGGACCCCAATAGATTACGTTATCGCTGGATAGCCGGCTAATGTTCTTTTCACATCTAAAAGGGAAGCATACCCTTTCTCTAGCGTTCATTCGTGTTCATAGTTAAAGACTATGGAAGAGATGTTGATAAATTACTGCAACAAGCATATATATATATATATATTCACTACAAAAAAAAAACTTTGTTGAGGGGACGTTATGGTTAAGTTGCCCTACCAAAAACCTGTGCCGTTCACACAAAAAAATTTCGACCTCCCCTTTCTGTTTTTTTTTAAACTTCTTTATTTGTTTTTAGTACAAAGACCTTAAAAAATATTTAAAGCTAAAATCCACATAAAAATATAACAGAAATATACATATATATAAACATGGATACACATAAAAGAGAAAGGAAAATGCATATAACAGAATAACAGACTGACCAAATCCTTATGCTAGATTTTCAACATAATTATAATTGTTGGTTCACTCTATCAAGTTAATTTGCAATCACGTTTACCAACCTTGCAGTATTAAGCATGGAAGCGTTAGTAGTTCCCCACATACATTTTAGCCAAATCCAATTTCTAGCTAAAATGGAATTAGCCTGACAGAATAAATTATTCTACAGCGATCATTTTCAAAATATGAACAATAGAGAAAAAGATGTTTAAGCGATTCCTGAGTTAATTTACAGAAGCAGCATCTATCATTCCTCCTCTCTAATTTGTTTCTGGTTCAAATTAAAACCAAAAAACCCCTGAAATTCGGCAGTTATGGTAACCTAAGCCCCCAAGCCTCCCACTGCCCCTGTGCACTGCTACCACTAACACCCAGACCATGAAAGATGTCATCTCAAATGTCACTGATGGCATCACTGACGACGTCACATGTTTAGTCCCTTTGTTTTCTTTCCCTGCCATATATATATATGTACATTCAGTAAAAAAACGTTGTTAAAGGAATGTTATACTTCACAGCGAAACCAAAAAACACTGCTCATTCCCCCATTATGGTAAGCTAAGCAACCATAACTCACCATCTACGCGCATTGCTAAGACTAACTCTCAGGACATCAAAGATGACATCACAAACATCTGAAAATGTACTATTGTCTTACACAAAAGTGTACAACATAGAAAAAGGACATACAGATATTGTAAGTAGTAATAAGTAAATATGGAAACCTGAAGATGTGAAAAGAAAAGGACACATTTAATAAGCATGTAGAAAAATGGATGGCACCATAAAAAAAAAGGATGACTCCATCTTAATCAGTTCACAGAAAGTCGCCAGCCTGGAACGACAGTGGACGGACGCAGTAGGAAGAAGGGACATAACATCAAAAGAGTGAGTGGAGGTCATTTTTTTGTATGTGTGTGTTTTTTTTTGTATGTGGTGCAGAAATAATAATTTCTTTCTGTTCTTTTAACTCAGAAATGGCTAGTACTTTGGAGTGGCTGGAGGAGTATTTTCCAGATGGGGAAATGTCTGAAGACGGCCACATTAATTGTACACATTGCTATGCATATACAAAATAATGACAGGTATTTTATAGGCATTTAACATACCTGGAAAGAAAAGAAGAAAGGGCAACAAACGAAATAGAAGAAGATAGGATAAAAAGGATTGAGCAGAAAATGAACATATTGAACGAGAATTTTAAAGGTTTACGGGAGTTTGTGGTGGACTGTGTGAGAGGAAAAGTTTGTTACCATTGCCCCACTTGTACCTGCCCCTCTTCTCCATTCCCTAGTAAACCATCCCCAAACCTTGAAGATGAAAATAGATGTTTTGATGAAATATCCATCCCTTCTTCCCCTCACAAATCTTCTCCTCATAACCAGCCCGTGTTGAATCCTAATTTTCCCATATTTGTGTCAGTGTCCGCTTCCCCCGCTATTTCTTTGGACTGAAGTGTGTGTGTGTGTGTGTGTGTGTGTGTTTGGAATGTTTTTGTACAGTAGTTGTAGTGAAAGTGTGTGAGGAAAACTTTTTTTTTAAAAAAGAGGTAAAATGTTTGTGCACAGCGCGCCTGTTCGACCTATCCGTAAGGAATGGAGTGTGGGTGCTGTAAAGGCAGTATACCTACCCTTACTAATGTCAAGTAAGATGGACTTGAAGCTTGACTGCACCATCTGTTGAAGTTATGCGTACATAAACAGAAAGGGGCATCCTAAGATCATTGTACCTCGCCGTACCGCTTTTAAACGAGATGAAACATGTTCGTAGAACACACCAGATGTCCGGGATGGCTGTAAATAAGCAAAATGGGAGTGTGTGAAGGACAGTATACCTGTACTTATTGGGCGCAGCCAAAATGGTGCCGTCCGTAGAACAGGTGCGGTGGCCGGCAAGTTCGTAGGCAAACAAAATGGAGTTGTCCTAAGGACACTTGAACTGTCCGTACAGTGAACATATCATGTATGCACATGCGCAGAACAACCGTACGTATAGCGAACATCGCGCATGTCCCTAACTGACCGTCTCACTTGTATCACGCTTTGAAATTGTTTGAGAACCCGAACACTGTCCATAGGACACTTGCACGCATGCGCACGTTTGGTACTCGCCATTTGCTATCCAGCGGACTATCATTTCTGGCGCGGACGTGTTCAGGACGTCATCATGTGACCGCACCCACGCTGAGCGTGTGGACTAATTTGCGCAGTTTGTGTGCTTCCGCAACAGTCCAAAAGAAATTGTAGACACAAGGCAAAGTATTTTAGAGTGTAAAAATATAATTTCACATATCCCAGACAATAGTTGACCTGAGGACTTGATGTGTAAATTTTTTGTACCGCTTTGCAGTGATGAAGACGGTCACGAGGCACACCCCTACATATGGCCACACCCCTGAGCGCATGTTCATTCTCCTTCTAGCTATAGCAGATTGAGGTGTAGTGCCTTTACTGTTGTAGTGACCTAAAGGAAACTAATCGGTATGGCTTCCATGGCTGCTGTTGATTCATTAGCCTCTGCACCACCCCCAAACCCGCCACCACCATCACCTCCCCAAGAGCCTGCAGAGAGATATATGGGTGAGGATGTAGAGAGCGAGGAAGAAGAAGAGGACCAGATTGAAGTGGAGGAACTCAGCAGTAGGAGCACTCGCGGGGAGTCGTGGGTGTGGAGGTTGTTTTCCGTTTATGGGAACGTACTAAAAGCACGTGCGAACTTGGTGAAGTTTGACCAGTGCCAGTTGGTGCTGAGTCGCGGGAAAGTTGGTTCGTACAGCTTTGGTACGACAAACATGAAGCGACACCTCACTTCATCCCACACTGCAGACATTCGCAAGGTGGTGCCATGTGAAGAGCGTAGTCGCTTGAGTTCCTCCACAGCATCCTCCGTGTCCGATCCTCCCACCACAAGAGACACTCTTGTGGGGGAGCGCCTCCCTCCAGCTGCCTCACAAGCCATTCGCAATGCTGTTGACCCTTACCTTTCAAAGGTGACAATAGTGTATAATTATTGTGACACAGTACTCTGCAGGGGGGAGAGTTTTCGAAATGCTTTTGAGGCTACAGTCGCAGAGCACCAGAAGATCTGCTCCTTACCTAAATAAAGCTCACCCTACATCTTTCTCTGTTCAGTTGCCCTTTCTTTCCCCGTGGCTGGTGTCCCTTCCTTACCCTCTTTTGGCCTCTTCCCCTAGTGTATCGTATGCTGTGAAGCAATAAACGTGAAAACAAAAATTACAGATAAGGCTCTTTTCAGAGCCGCCTTTCTCATTTTAAAGATAGAACTATGAAGTGACAGTCGTAAACCCCCGCGGAGTGGTGGAAAAGTTTGCGGACAGTCGTAGAGGAAAAAGGGAGGGTGCAAGCGGAGCAAACACAATGAAGTGGATGCTGGGAGTAAGTGGTGGCTCTGAAAAGAGCATTTTGGTGGTGTGTCGAGTGGGTCAAAAACTGTGGATTGGAGAAAACAGATTGTCAGATAGGTTAGTGTGAATTCAGAAGAGGACGCAATGCATTTTGTACATTGCGAAGAAAAATCTGATTGCCAGCATATGTGAGGTGGACTCCATCTGTGCGGAAAATGAAAGATCTGCAAAACAAAATGTTTTCATTGTGGAAAGAGGACATGCCAACATCTCTTAAAAAGGCACAAACAGCCTTATTCAAACTTTCTCTATTTGTGGACCAAAAGCAGAAGAACGCAGCCATTTTTGTCTTTGTGCAATACGGGAAAAAAGTATGTGACAATTTGGAAACATGTCCATGAGCTTCACCAGTCCTTCCTTCATTGCAAATTGCAAAGAAATTCCAGAGACATGTGCCAAACTGTTTCGTCTACAGTGAATGATAAGTATATCTGGAGGACGCTCTGTCAGTAAAGTAACACAGAGAGGTACCAAGTCCGGCCACCTCATGCCACGCACGCCATGCCAGTGCACCTCCACATGAGGAAATCTGAGATCTGCAGATAAACTGCAGCTTTCTTCATGCACCTTCAACCAATGTATCCATGAGTCTCCCAAAATCCAGATAATCTGTTTTTGAGCATGGAAAGCCATGGCTGTGTGGTGTCCTGTCAGGGAGAAGACAGTCTTACTAAAGTGCGCAGTTCAGAACACACCTACTGAACTTTATGGACCAATCCCTAGCTCCGCTCATTCTCATTTGCATGCATCTCCACCCCTGAATTCCTGTTGGTGATACGCGCTGGCTGCAAAGTACCGCCATGTTCGCGGACATGTATAGGATCAGAGCGTGACGATGTTACATTAAAGTGTCAATCCCCTTTTTCCCCCAAAAGAACATTGCATTTCCCAAAGAAGATAGCGCAACACCATCTGCTTCGAAATAATACGCATTGCTTGAAGCAATGTTATCGTGGCTGCAGAAAAACATACCAGCCTGTATCATGAATGCACGCATGCCACGATTGATGATACAACTCCCAATACTTTGGTCTGGACAGATAACAGAATTGTTGTCCCATTTTATTCTACGCAGCAAAGAAGAAAAAATTACTTTAGTTGTTGGGAAGATGGTCATGAGTACTTCAACCAACAGTGCCAAATCGGCCAACAAAGTACGTGAACTCACGTATCCCAAATGGGAAGCACCGTAGTGCAAAATTAACACATGAGGAGTGGTCATTGCACGCATGTCTCTGCAAACTTGCAGAATTGCTGCAGCATTGCCTACAGTGTCAGCGCTCCACACCACCTCTACTCCTCTGATATCGAAATGGTGTGCCACATGCCTACTCTTGGCATAGTGTTGTAATCCATGCACAAAAATGTCTCCAATCACCACATCCCTGACCCTCTGCACCTCTGCCATCTTCACTGTATGCACCGTCTTTCCACAAGAGTAATGTGAACATCAGATTGGCTGATGCCTACAGGCCCCTTTCCATGCAGGATTTGCTGTAGAAACCTGTATGTGACACGCCCTACCTGCGGACGAGCGTTGCTTATGTGCAGCACGTAATTCTTACCCAGTCCTTCCACCCTTTCCACAGCGGTAGCAAGTCGTGTCCCTCATTGAACACAACTAAGCAGTCACACAACCATCCACCAATCATATTGAACATCGCTAATTCCAACTCCGTCATCAACATTGCGCACTTCAAAATTACTGTCGATGATTGAGAATGGAAGTCGCATATCGTTGCAAAGCACCTACTTCATAAGCTACTGTGCAAGTATTGCGAATTTCTACGTACATCTCCATGCATGCTCACATGCATGAGCATAGAATACAGGTATGCATATTGTAATCAGGGAACATGTGCAACCCTTATGATTTAATTCAGACAAATGAATGCCGCTAAATGTGCACAGGCAATACATACCACAGTTCCCCCTTTTAAGTGCAAGATGTCCGATTTATGATTGACAATCCGCAGAACTGCTTACTGTCTTTTGAATAACCTATACATATGGTGCAAGCATGCCTATTTAAGGCGGAACTCAATCTTGTATGTGAAAATGTCGGAGTTTTATACTGTGTACGGGCTACAGTAATGCTACTTGCAATGTAATCGTATGAGAAAAGTAAGCGCTCCCGATTGCTGTGGTGACATCTCCCTCTGAAGGTCACCCGATTTTTCGGCATTGTGCTTTTAATTTGCAAGTAGAACATGTTTCACCATCTACTACTGTGCCCTATCACTTACAAACCTCTCGCCTATACATAGTACACTGTGTAAAAAAGAAGGCTTTTCCATGAACTTAAAATTGTTAGCAATTTTGAATGACTTTCAAGTACCATATTGCAAATGCCATGGAAAGACTGCACATAGTGAAGTGAAATCCACACATGCACTGGGTTGAAATATGAAAGTCGAATGCTGTGACGCAAGAAGCACAATTAATGTGTGCAGTATCATCACTGCTGTAAACACACTAAGTCATTGATTTTGTGAAGACTACTCTCCTGAGAATCAACAGCATCTAGACTGCAGACGACATACCCGAAGAAACCTGGTTATTTTGGGAAAAATGTAAGTACAGTACTACCTTTATATTGTAACTACTCCTCAAAGAGGCTGTGAAGGTCATTTGTTTATTTTGGCCGCCAAAGCAAACATTGATTTCTAAACACTTCTACCTAAAAATATCCATTTATTGAACAAAGAATAACAGGCAGAATGGCTCACAAATCCCTGTGTGTTTGGAACTCAAATAACATACGTAATCCTTATAAGGTTAGATTTAGAAAAGAAGTTGCTGTTGCAAGTTTATGGCAGTTCATTCATTAATAATGGTTTTTGTCACAAGTAGGCCACTTTGTACTCTCATCTGAAGCACATTGTAGTAGTATAGAAACAATAAAGTAGCCTTACCAAATCATTGCGCGAGTCCAAAGCACATCGACACACCATGACAAAGACCTTCCCCATCAGACTCATGCACACATGCACACAGCACACAGACATTGAACAACAGACCAAAGTATACTTTTTTTTTCAACAAATACCAAAGAATGCCTACCAAAAAGCAACTGCGTAGAAAGGAACGCAAAAGTATTGCAAATAAAAATAAAAGTGCCCAATGTAAGCATCCACCTGTTGTAGAGTTTGAAGAGAATGTTAGAACAAACCAGCTAATGCAGTTGGTTAGCAAAATAAAGGAAGTCTCAACTACCGAAACTTTACCTCCTCCATCAAAATGTGTCACCACAAAAATGTTGTCAAACAAATGACTAATAGTGCAGCTAACAATGCTCCTAATAATCCTGATAGTGTAACAAGAACGCATAGTAAAAAAAAGTATTTTATCAAAAATGTTTCATCACAGAGTCCTTCAGAATCTACTAAGAAGAGGACCGAAATCATCCTCACCCCTTAAAACCTACTATAGAAAGTTAATCCTACAAGGTCTCATGGGCAATGCAATCCTTCTCAAAAGGAAGTTGTTTATATTAGTGTTAAATAGGATGAAAGCACTAACAAAACTAAGTACTAAACTACAAAAGAAACTGAGCAATAAACGGAATGTGAACAAAAATAACTTCTTGCATGTTATGTTTGTGGTGGTGAATGGAGTCACACAACAACCACAGAACCATATTTTAATGAAGAAGCATACAAACAAAATCAAACACACACAATTGCCATCCATAGCAGTGGACGAGGGTATGAGAAAATCAATCCATCATGGAACAAGAAACACTGCTTACAAATGAATTCCCTGAAAACTCAGAATTACCTCTTGATTCAGCAGAACCACACCGTGCAGTATACAAATGGCCGTGCACATAAATGTGTTCCATTCCAAACAAAGCGTTCAAATCTTTACGTCAGTTCCTTAATCAATATGTAAAGGTAAAGAGAATAGTAAAATGAAAGTGCTGCAAAATATGGATATTTGTCCAGTGCGGAAATACACAGGCCTAAAAGGACATTCATTAGCCTGCATTTCTGGGCCTATTTGCAAAAGCACCTTCCATGATATCAAATGGATATCAATAGATCATTCCAATGTAAGAAATTTAGTGTATAAACTATACTATGCAAAAAGTCCAGCTTCAGAATTAGGCAACTTAAATACCACTCTTCTGCATGGTACACCCAAATACTTACAAGAAGAAATTGACCGTATTCAGAGAAAGTATTTTGGAAGTGAAAGCCACTTACAAAATGCAACAGTTTTCGAAGATAGTAGTAACAATTCTGCACAAAGCAACCTTCTACTACACACATACAGAAAAGAAATAGTAAAATATAAAAGGTCATCAGCTGAAGGACCAAACCATGTGTGTGTTTGTGTTGGCCGCAGAACGTTTTACAAAAGGAACACAAAAAATGAGGACATAACATACAAAATAGAAGACAATGAAGATTCTAAATGGTTTGAATTAGCTCTCTACCTTTTAGCAGAAAACAAATATGAACTAACTGAACGCCTAATATGTTGCAGTTACTGTACTACAAAATTAGACAACAACCACACTCCTTCACATGCTATTACAAATAATTTGGAATTGTTTCCATTATCAAAAATCCTGCAGCAGCTCAATTTGTATGAGAGCATAACAATTCAAACAGTTCACCCATTTCAAGCAATTATAAGACTTCATCCAAAAACAGCAAAATGACCTTCCTCTGAATTGGTGAAAGGCATTTGTGGCAAAGTAGTTTATTTGTCATTAGATCTAACGGAAAATGTACACTCTCTAGGAGTGGAATGTTCAATAGAACATTCTTTAATAGTCTTGGTAAATGGTGTACCAACAAAAGACAAATACATTTGGCAACAACTGGTGGACTTACATAAAGTTAGACAAGCATTGCAATATCTAAAAGACAATAATGAGTACTATAAGGAAATAAATATTGATGAAAGCTTAAGGGAAACTGAAATAATTCAAGAGCCATCAGAAACTGGACAATTCAAACTTCTGGATCCTGCTACAGTATCCACTCTTTTGGACCATTACACAATTCATCCATTGCATTCCAATGAAAGCATCGATGAAGCACTAGAAACTTACCAAATGCGACAAACCAAAGGGTCACCAATGAGTATATGGGAAAAAAGTATAGGAGCACATGCTTTGCCACTGCTATTTCCTACTGACAAAGGTGGAAGATACAATGATAGACCCACTCAAATTGGGGCATCAGAATACCATCATTACGAATGTATTTGCAAGATCCCAGATTTAGACAATATGTGGAATACATATTCCACCTACTCTATGAAAGCAAATTAGCAACACTATGTTACGGAGTTGCACACATTCTGAAATCTGGTACCTGCTTTCAAAATATGTCAGCTATGCAGTTAATACAAAAAGTACAGGAAAAAGATGAGGTTTTACAATCAAGTATAACAAATTTGTTTGCAAACATGCGTGGTACAAAGGAATACTGGTTCCGACGGCACAGAGACGTGTGTTGTATGATCAGAAACCTAGGAGAACCGACTTGGTTTTGTTACGCTAAGGTGTGCCGAATATGCATGGGAAGATTTACATGAATTCCTACGCATAGCAAAAAGCAACAAAAACAACATAGATATATTAACACCTGGAGAACTTTGCTCTCTAGATCCAGTTAAAGTGTTAAGATATTTCCATCATCGTTTCATTGCCATGCAACACTTTATTTGCAATAAAACTGTTCCTCCACTTGGAGAAGTGCAGCATTTCTTTTGGAGAAAAGAATATCAAGCGAGAGGAGCACCATATATTCACATGCTGTTATGGATCAAAGGTGTACCGAAATTTGATCACGACAGTGACAGCACTGTTTTGCAGTTTATCCAAAAATATGTCACTTGAGAAACACCTTCTGTTCAGACACATAGTGAGCTGCATGGGCAGATTTTACAATTTCAAAGACACAAATGTGCAAATATTGTCACCGCAAATACAAAAACAAAGATAAATACTACACCAAATGCTGCTTTGTTTTCCCTAGACCAGTTACAGAAACAGGTGAAGTAAAGAATTCATGTCTTCAGTTCGACATAGTGTTAAAGGTAAATCACCTAAGAACACGTATTACATTAAAAGAAGGGAAGAATCAAAATATATCAATGATTACAATGCAATCATTGCCCACTTATGGAATGCAAACAGATGTGCAGTATATTGCAGACAATTCTACTGCTGTTGCACGATATCTTACAGCCTACTTAACAAAAGCAGAAAAAACAGCTTCAAGACCTCTGGGATGACCTAGCATCACAGAAATTGTACAGCCTAGGCATAAAAATGCCCTCTCATAGAGAATGTGGCGCCTATGAAGCAGCAGATCGTTTAACCCGTACTGCTTTGTATGGAAAATCAGACAACATAGTATGGCTCAGTCTTGGTCCTGCAAAATCTAGAAAGAGTGCTAAAATCATATGAGGACATAGAAACAATTGCCAGAAATTATCCCAACAGCCAAGACATTCTAAAAAACAATTCACTGGACACATACTATCCGAACAGGAGTAGCACTTGGACAGCATGCGCCTATACCACAGGCTCAAAACTTTGCACACAAAAATAATATAAAACCCGATGAAAGCAAAGGTAGATATAGAGTGACAGATTGTGAAGGGAGCTTAGTGAAACTTACCAAACAAAGCTTAATCAATCATGTAAAATTATCATTAAAAACTCTTCAACAGAAAGAACTATATTACATGTCTCTGTTACAACTTCTTAAACCATGGAGAAAAGAGGAAGACATACTAGATAACTATGACTGCCATGAAGATGCGTTTAAAGCAAATGAAAGCGCTATCACCGATGTGAAATTTACGCAGTACAAAACAATGTTACACAATGAGCAGCAACAGGAAGAGGAACTTCAGGCCAAACTAGATAAGGTCTCTTCCGACAGTAGTCAACCTTCTGTAACAGGAAGTCAAGAACCACTAGGACAACCACTAATAGCAAATGGGGCAGAAGTAGCTATGGCAGAAGTAGAAAACAGATGGAAGTGGGGTAAGTGCTATGCAAATGTAGCAATGAATATTCTATTTCAATTGCCACCAATTGTTAACAATATTTACCTCCACAGTACAGACCAATTGTGTTTGCAAATGTTAGTGCTGCATAGAAATGCAACAAGCAATCCTAACACATACAGTGTTCATGGAGTAAGGCAACAATTGGACGACTGTGCTGGAATGCTGAGATTCACTATGAACTCACAAGATGATCCACAATAATTTCTAATGTACATACTATTAGTATTGGTATTGGAAAACAAAAGCATTACTGTAAATGAAATCTTCCAGATTTCATGTGGAAACATGCATGCACTCTCTGTAGCAAAGTTATAAAGGAAGAAATCCCAAATGAGTGATTTGTGTATGTCTCCATACCAAATTGTGAGAGCATTACATTTCAGCAACTTGTACAAAATGCAAACCATAGCAGATTATGTACTATTTGCAATTCAGACAATCGCTCCACCTTACTGATACAATCACATAGTGCCTACATAATACTTATGCTTCAACGTTATAATGCAGATGGCACCAAAAACAACTGCAAACTGACTGGATTCACACACGGTCAAGTGTCACTTGGAAAGAAAACCTTTACAACAGTAGGTATTATCTACCATGCAGGAGCTACAACCAATGCAGGTCACTACACTGCATACATTAAAAAGAATTGTGGATGGTTTGAATGTAATGATAGCACCATTATTCTAAAGCAGAGATTGCCAGCTAATCTTCCAAATGCGTATTTAATGTTCTTAAAGCCACAATTTACAAAATAATGTGTACTTCAAGATTAAAAATAAAATATATGTGAAAGACTACAAACAGTTAGAATACACCAACAGGTATCTAACTACCCAAGAGGATGTAAGAATGACACAAAGAAATGAATATCACAGATCGTTGGGAACGAATGCACAGGTGGAATACGCCTGCAGGTATCTAACTGTTAAAAATTGGCAGGAAGGCAACAAACATAGCATTAATGGAAAAGATGAAGGAAACAGGATATACCGGCGACACAAATGAATGAATATCACAAAGCTGTTGGAACAAATGCACAGTTAGAATACGCCTACAGGTATTTAACTGTTGCTAAAAATCAGCAGGAAGGCAACAAACATAACATTAATCGGAAAGATGAAGGAAACGCTCAAAGTAAACAAGGAAGTAGTTAGTACCATAGTAAATGAACGTTTTTTAATCCAACAAGGATTTATTTTCCCCAGACGCAAGGATTAGAAAAGCAAACAAATAAACGGAGCGCAGTGCACAATACACTGGTTTGTAAACTAAATATGAGGGTAAAAAAAAGGTAAACGGTCTATTAAGCAATGTAGTACATTTTCAAAGAATGCAAAGACTAACATACCGGTTTCTTTTATCACAGAAATGGAAAAAGGGATACTTCCGCCAAGTACGATAACCATTTAAAAATTGTATGTGGATTCTGAACAAAGTAAGGAGTAAGTATATCGGCAGTCTTTTTCCACACATTCGAATCTACACGTCTAATCTATGGTACTAATATGCTGCAGTGCCTGTAGGCTGGCCCTTGCATCTTCGGTGTGTAACCTACCATGTACGCCTTACGACCAAGGTACAAGGAGTATAGGTCCTAGCCACAACCATCGCTGCATATCAAAACCATGGTCCTTGTAAATTAGCTACTTATAAATTTACTTTTCGGACCATCATCTGTAGCCATGCAGGCAAGACACTAGGGCGTCCACACAACTAGTGCATTACACCACACCCATATTCACTTGTAACTCCACTACTTATGACTTGAGTCTTGGGTGCACGGCCTTTGGGAAAGCAATCAAGAGTCTGGGTCCTGGCTAGAAACACCACAGCATATTGGAACCATTGTGCCTTGTCATTGTACTATGTACAAACTTGGTTTTGGGAGCATGGCCTTTGAACATGCTCCCAAAACGCTACGCCCTTCCCACAACCATCTTAATGATGTTGCATAGTACAAGTGTACCAATAGCTGTGATATGATGCAGTAGTTTGTAGCCACAGGCTACAGAGGTGAGTTTGAGGCCATAGCATTATGAATGTATGGGTATACAAAGTATTTAAAATGCATAGTTACTTACAACTGCAGTGCTTATTACTTTCTTCAAATACTCTGCATCCTGGCCACTACCTCCACATCATATGACATCCATTGTGGCATATAAGTACACTACGCACAAATTTACTTTTGAGGGCATGGCCTTCGGCCATGCACCCATGATTGCAGCCCCTCCCCACAGCGGCCAGAGTGATGCAATACCACACCATATCGTACGCATTGTGCCTTGTAAGTACACTACATATAACTGTGCTGTTGGGTGCATAGCCTGCGCCCATGCACTCATGACTGCAGACTCTCCCCACAGCCACCTGATTGATGTTCAATACAAGGGGTGTCTCTGTAGCTCTGAAATTCTGCACTATTTGTGCGCATGGCGTAAAATTGTAGGTGTATGGCCATACATTTCAATATATGGTTGTGAAGTGTCTTATAACTGCAGTGCTTACAAGTTTCCTGTTGGGTGCATGTTTGGGTGTATGGCATACAGCCTGCAACCATGCACCCAAAAGTACACATGTTGTCCACAACCACTGCACTACATGAAACCCATGTGGGCTTGTAAGTGAAGAGGTTATAGCTTTGTTGTTGGGGGTATGGCCTTCAGCCTTGCACCCAAGAGTACACACACCCCCACAACCAGGCAATCGATACGCATTAGTAAGGGGGTATTCATGGGTGTGACATACTGAAGTATTGGTGGCCAGGGCCTAGAGTTTTGGAAGTAAGGCCTTTGGCCGACAGCCATGCATCCAAGACTCTAGGCCCTGGCCTCAACCACCGTAGCATGTGCCACCCATGGCGGCATACTGATGAATACAATAACCATAGAAAAAAGTATTGCAATTACGGCATGGTGTCATTTCAAATGTTCTCTAACACCACACGTGTCCTTACAACTGTGACAAGTTCCCTGTGCACTGCAGAGACTGAAATACTGCCCTTATTGGACCCCTCATTTTTTGTGCGTACAAGGAAGCCATAGAAAAGGCATCATGAAGAAGGTATAAGTGTAGAGTCTCCCCACAACCACCTCAGTGATGTGTGGTAGTGGGGGGTTTTCTATAGGTGTGGTATCCTTCAGCGCTTCTAGCCAGAGGCTTCACTCCTAGCTGTATGTCCATAGATCTTACAAGCGATGTATGTGCAGTGGCTTCCACGTCTACTACTTATAACTTTGTTCTTGAGTGCATGTACTTGTAACTTTTTTCTTGGGTGCATGGCCTTCGGCCATGCACCCAAGACTGCACGCGCTCCCCCCAACTTGCCAATCGAAACGCAATACTATGAGTGTATCCATGGGACCGACATGCTGCGGTGGTTGTGGCCAGAGCCTACAGTCTTGGAAGTAAGGCATTCGGCCGACGGCCATGCTTCCAAGACTGTAGGCCCTGGCCACAACCACTGTTGCATGCGACACCCATGGCAGCGCACTAATGAATATAATAATGGGCATCGGGAAAAGTAATGCAATCACGGCATGTTGTCAATTTCAATGTTGGCTACCACTACACATGTGCTTTCAACAGTTAGAAGTTTCCTGTCCACTGCATGGACTGAAATGCTGTCGTTATTACACCCCTCATTTTCTGTGCGTACAAGCTGTCCATGGAAAGTACATCATGAAGACCGACCCCCAGAACAAATGCATTGATCACTCATGTGTCTGAACCTTTCCCAACGATCTGTGACACAGCAAAACAGTTTTATAAATACAGCATATGTACGCTGGTTCTTGCTCCGCTTTCGGCGGATCCAAGATGTCGGCAGCATCCAAACAATCTGACGCAGAACACGTCTCGCAGCAGCCAATGGGCAGTGACATTGCATATCCGCGGTCATGACGCCAGCCCCTTCGCCAATCGGTATCTTGTCCGTGGACCGAACAGGGAAGGGTGACTGCGAAGTAGACATAGATATCACTATTTTTTTCAGACCTACCTTCTGCGCCTGGACGAATCCTCACCAAACTTTGCAAAAAAAAGTATATGGCCCACTCTGAATTTTTTCGCAAAGTTTGATGAACTTTGCGCACAGCTACAGGTCAAACCGCTGGATGGATTTTCACCAAATTTGCGGCAGGTGCAGGGGCTTGGTCTAGAAAGCATGCTTTTGTAAATTTGGTGACCTTCTGTGCAGTACTTTTCATTAAAATCAAAAAAAGTAGGTCTGAAAAAATTAGTGATATCTATGTCCGCTTCGCGGTCACACTTCCCTGTTTGGTCCATGGACAAGACGCCGATTGGCTAAGGGGCTGGCGTCATGACCGCGGACACGCAACGTCTCTGCCGATTGGCTGCAGCAAGACGTGTTCTGCGTCAGATTATTTGGATGCGCCCGACATCTTGGATCCACTGATAGCGGAGCGGCAACCAGCGGAAAAATGCTATATTCATAAAACTCTTTTGCTGTGTCATAGAGCGTTGGGAAAGGTTCAGACAGTAAGACTTGGGTGATGAATGCATTTGTTCTGGCGGTCAGTCTTCATGATGTATTTTCTATGGCCACCTTGTACGCACAGAAAATGAGGGGTTTAATAGCGATAGTATTTCAATCCATGTAGTGCACAGGGAACTTGTAACTTGTATGGACACGCGTGGTGTTAGCGAACATTGAAATTGACAACATGCCGAAATTGCATTACTTTTTCCTACGGATATTGCATTAATTAGTACGCCACCATGGGTGTGACATGCTACGGTGGTTGTGGCCAGGGCCTAGAGTCTTGGCTGCATGGCTGTCGGCTGAAGGCCAAAGGCCTTACTTCCGAGACTGTAGGCCTTGGCCACAACCACCGTAGCATGTCACACCCATCGATAAACCCATAGTATTGCGTATCAATTGGCTCGTTGTGGGCAGTGTGTACCGCCTTGGGTGCCAAGAACAAAGTTATAAGCACTGAACGTCCAAGCCACTGCACACCCATCACATGTAATAGCCATGGGCATACAGGTAGGAGTGCAGCCTCTGGCCAGAAGCACTGATGGATACCACACCTATAGAAAAACCAACTACCACACATCACGGAGGTGGTTATGGGGAGACCCTGCACTCTTGGGTGCATAGCCAACTCTAATACTTTAAGATGTTGGCATAAGTGAGATCTACAGATTGCTGCATGTTCTCTTAATTCTCTGTATTGGAAATGTTGCCAAAGGTTGACATTTCCTATGCTGTCAACAGTTTTACGGCAGAGTTTGTGGCCTAAGGTTTTAAAAGTAGGTTAACCTTTCACTGGTGTCAATTGTAGAAGATCTCCGAAAACGATAATGTGTTTCCCTGCAAAGAGTTCTTCATTGTTACTTTTAAGTACTTATTGCAATCTGAGGTGAATCAAAGCCAACATTAGGTTTCGAGACCATGCTCACTTCATCTATTAGTAGCATTTTCATTTGTTTTAATACTCTGCGTACTTCCATTGCAGCTTCTGCAGAATGTTTGTAATAGTCTAATTTATTTTGATGCTCTACTGGATGCAGTAGTAATCGGTGTAAAGTGATACCGCCTATGTTGTAGGTAGCTAAACCTGTGCGAGCCGTTACAACAGCTGACAGTTTGTTCTTTGTCAATTGTTGAAGGAACTTGCAGATGATTAAGAATGTTTTTCCTGACCCAGCTTCACCACTCATGTACAGCAGTATAGGTTTGTAATTTTGGCAGGTACATTCTTTATTTTCGTGTTGAACACCATGTACAATTTCTTTTGTTATGTCTTCAAAAATGGTGCACTGATCTTTGTTAAGTTTTGCTTGTTGTACAGTTAAGTCTTATGTATCTTCTTGATACATGGTGTTTTCTACTTCTGCCTTAGCTACTTCTGCCTCATTTGCTATTAGTGGTTGTACTAGTGGTTCATGACTTCCTGTTACAGAAGGTTGACTACTCTTGGAAGAGTCCTTATCTAGTTGGGCCTGAAGTTCCTCTTCCTGTTGCTGCTCATTGTGTAACATTGTTTTGTACTGCGTAAAGTTCACATCAGTGATAACGCTTTCATTTGCTTTAAACGCATCTTCATAGAAGTCATAGTTATCTAGTATGTCTTCCTCTTTTCTCCATGGTTTAAAAAGTTGTAACAGAGACATGTAATATAGTTCTTTCTGTTGAGGAGTTTTTAATGATAATTTTACATGATTAATTAAGCTTTGTTTGGTAAGTTTCACTAAGCTCCCTTCACAATCGGTCACTATATCTACCTTTGCTTTCATCGGGTTTTATACTATTTTTGTATGCAAAGTTTTGAGCTATGTGGTATAGGCACATACCTTCCAAAGTGCTACTCCTGTTCAGATAGTATGTGTCCAGTAAATTGTTTTTTAGAATGTCTTGGCTGTTGGGATCATTTCTGGCAATTGTTTCTATGTCCCCATATGATTTCAGAACTCTTTCTAGATTTAGCAGGACCAAGACTTAGCCATACTATGTTGTCTGATTTTCCATACAAAGCAGAACCGGTTGAACAATCTGCAGCTTCATAGGCCCCACATTCTCTATGAGAGAGCTTTTTTATGCCTAGGCTGTACAATTTCTGTGATAGTGTTTTGTCTGATGCCAGGTCATCCCAGAGGTCTTGAAGCTCTGTTTTTTTCTGCTTTTGTTAAGTAGGCTGTAACATATTGTGCAACAGCAGAAGAATTGTCTGCAATGTACTGCACATCTATGTTTGCATTCCATAAGAGGGCAATGATTGCATTGTAATCATTGATATATTTTGATTCTTCTGTTCTTTTTATGTAATCTGTGTTCTTAGGTGAGTTACCTCTAACACTATGTCAAACTGAAGACATGAAGTTGTTCACTTCACCTGTTTCTGTAACTGGTCTAGGGAAACCAAAGCGGCATTTGGTATAGTATTTACCTTTTTTTGTATTTGTGGCAACAATATTTGCCACATTTGTGTCTTTGAAATTGTACAATCTGCCCATGCAGCTCACTATGTGTCTATTGTGAAGGGATTTCACAAGTGACATTTTTGGATGAATTGCAAAACAGTGCTATCACTGTCATGACCACATTTAGGTGCACCTTTGATCCATAACAGCATGTGAATATGTGGTGCTCCTCTCGCTTGATATTCTTTTCTCCAAAGAAGTGTTGCACTTCTCCAAGAGGAGGAACAGTTTTATTGCAAATAAAGTGTAGAATGGCAATGAAACGATGATGGAAACATCTTGACACATTAGCTGGATCTAGGGAGCAAAGTTCTCCAGGTGTTACTATATCTATGTTGCTTTTGTTGCTGTTTGCTATGCGTAGGAACTCATGTAAATCTTCCCATGCATATTCTGCACAACTTAGTTTAACAAACCAAGTCAGTGGTCCAAGGTTTCTGATCATACAACGCACGTCTCTGTGCCATCGGAACCAGTATTCCTTTGTACCACGCATGTTTGCAAACAAATTTGTTATACTGAATTGAAAAACCTCATATTTTTCCTGTACTTTTAGTATTAACTGCGTAGCTGACATTTTGAACGTGGGTTCCAGATTTCAAAATGTGTGCAACTCCTTAACATAGCGTTGCTAATTCACTTTCATAGAGTAGGTGGAATATGTATTCCACATTCTGTCTAAATCTGGGATCTTGTGAATACATTTGTAATGAGCGGTATTCTGATGCCCCAATCCGAGTGGGTCTATCATCGTATCTTCCACCTTTGCTAGTAGGAAATAGCAGTGGAAAAGCATGTGCTTCTTTACTTTTTTCCCATATACTCATTGGTGAACCTTTGGTTTGCCGCATTTGGTAAGTTTCTAGTGCATCATCTATGCTTTCATTGGAATGCAATGGTTGAATTGTGTACTGGTCCAAAAGAGTGGATACTGTAGCTCGATCCAGAAGTTCAAATTGTCCAGTTTCTGATGGCTCTTGAATTATTTCCGTTGTTTCCCTTAAGCTTTCTTCAATATTTATTTCCTTGTAGTACTCATTATTGTCTTTTAGATATTGCAATGCTTGTCTAACTTTATGTAAGTCCACCAGTTGTTGCCAAATGTATTTGTCTTTTGTTGGTACACCATTTACCAAGACTATTAAAGAATGCTCTATTGAACGTTGCACTCCTAGAGTGTGTAAATTTTCAGTTAGATCTAATGGCTAATAAACAACTTTGCCACAAATGCCTTTCACCAATTCAGAGGGAGGTAATTTTACTGTTTTTGGATGAAGGCGTATAATTGCTTGAAATCGGTCAACTGTTTGAATTATGATGCTCTCATATAAATTGAGTTGTTGCAGGATTTTTGGCAGTGGGAACAATTCCAAATTATTAGTAATAGCACGTGAAGGAGTGTGGTTGCTGTCTAATTTTGTAGTACTGTAACTGCAACATATTGGGCGTTCAGTTATTTCATATTTGTTTTCTGCTAAAAGGTAGAGAGCTAATTCAAACCATTTGGAATCTTCATTTTCTTCTATTTTGTATGCTATGTCCACATTTTTTGTGTTCCTTTTGTAAAACGTTCTGCGGCAACACACACACACATGGTTTGGTACTTCAGCCGATGCCCTTTTAAATTCTAGTATTTCTTTTCTGTAGGTGTGAGGTTTCTATGTGCAGATTTGTTGCTACAATGCTCTAAAACTATTGCATTTTGTAGGTGGCTTTCACTTCCAAAATACTTTCTCTGAATACGGTCAATTTCTTCTTATAAATATTTGGGTGTACCATGCAGAAGAGTTATTTAAATTTCCCAATGCTGAAGCTGGACTTTTTGCATAGTATATTCTATACACTAGATTTCTAACATTTGAATGATGTGCTGATATCCTTTTGATATCATGGAAGGTGCTTTTGCAAATAGGCCCAGAAATGCAGGCTAATGAATGTCCTTGTAGTGCTGTGTATTTGCGCACTGGACAAATATCCATATTTTGCAGCACTTTCATTTTACTTTTGTCTTTCTCTTTTACATACAGATTGAGGAACTGACGTAAGGATTTGAAAGCTTTGTTTGGAATGGCACACATTGATGTGCACGGCCATTTGTATACTGGACCGTGTGGTTCTGTCGAATCGAGATGTAATTCTGAGTTTTTAAGGGGATACTTTTGTAAGCCCCGTTTCTTGTTCCATGATGGTACTATTGATTTTCTCATACCCTCATCCACTGCTATGGATGGCAATTGTGTTTGTTTGATTTTGTTTGTATGCTTCCTCATTAAAATATGGTTCTATGGTTGTTGTATGACTCCATTCACCTCCACAAACATTTAAGAAATTATTTTTGTTCACATTCCGTTTATTGCTTAGTTTCTGTTGTAGTTTGGTACTTAGTTTTGTTAGTGCTTTCATCCTATTTAACACTAATATAAACAACTTCCTTTTGAGAAGGATTGCACTGTCCACGAGAGCCTGTAGGATTAACTTTCTACGGTAAGTTTTAAGGTGTGAGGATGATTTTGGTCCTCTTCTTAGTAGATTCTGAAGCACTCTGTGACGAAACATTTTTGCTAAAATACTTTTTTTACTATGGGTTCTTGTTACTATGTCAGGGGTATTAGGAGCATTGTTAGCTGTACTGGTAGCCATTTTTTTGCCACGCTTTTTGTGTTTTCTGACACATTTTGATGAAGGAGGTAAAGTTTTGGTAGTTAAAGCTTCCTTTGTTTTGCTAAACGACTGCATTAGCTGGTTTGTTCTAACGTTCTCTCCAAGCTCTACTACAAATGGATGCTTACATTGAACACTTATTTTTATTTGCTCTAGTTCTGCGTTCCTTTCTACGAAGTTGCTTTTTGGTAGGCATTCTTTGGTGTCTGTTAAAAAAAAGAAGGCATGCTTTGGTCTGTTGTTCAATGTACGTGTGCTGTGTGCATGCGTGAATGAGTCTCATGGGGAAGCTCTTTGTCATGGGGTGTGAATGTGCATTGGCCTCTTATAATGATTTGGGAAGGCTATTTTACTATTTGTATACTATTACAATGTGCTTCAGATGAGAGTACAAAGTGGCCTAGTGGTGACGAGAAGCATTATTAGTAAACGAAATGCCATAAACTTGAAACAGTAACTTCTTTTCTAGAACTAACATTCTAATGATTCTGTATGTTATTTTAGTTCCAAACACACAGGGATTTGTGAGCCATTCTGCCTGTTATTCTCAGTTTAATAAATGGGTATTTGTAGGTAGAATGGTTCAGAAATCAATGTTTGCTTTGGTGTAAAAATTAAATAAATAACCCACGCAGCCTCTTTGAGGAATAGTTACAATATAAAGTTAGTACTGTGCTTACTTTTTTTTTTGCGAAATGACCAGGTTTCTTCAGATAGGTCGTTTGCAGTGTAGATGCTGTTAATTCTCAGGAGAGTAGTCTTCACTGCGATTGAAAAAAAAACATTAATTATTTTGTGTGTTTACAGCAGTGATGTTACTGCACACATTAATTGTGCATCTTCCGTCAGAGCATTCTACTTTCATATTTCAACCCAGTGCACGTGTGCACTTCACTTCACTCTGTGCAGCTTTTGTATGTTACTTGAAATATGTTACTTGCATGTCCTTCTGAATTGAGAACAATTTTAAGGTTATGGTAATGCCTTGTTTTTTAAAAGGTATACTATCAATAGGAGAGATGTTTGTATGCGATAGGTCCCAATAGTAGATGTGAAAAAATGTTCTACTTCCAAAATATAAGCACGATGCCGACACATCGGAAGACCCTCAGAGGGAGATGTTGCCACAGCAATCGGGAGCACTTATTTTTCAAATACCATCACATTGCAAGTACCATTACTGTAGGCCGTACACAGTACACAACTCCGACATTTTCTAATGCAAAATCTGTTTCTCCCTAAATAGGCATGCTTGTAACGTATGTATAGGTTATGCAGAAGAAAGTAAGAAGTCATGCGGTTTGTCAATGATAAATCGGACATCTGGCACTTAAAAAGGGGAGCTTTGGTATGTATTGCGTATGCACATTTAGAGGCATTAATTTATTTAAATTACATCATAAAGGTTGCACATGTTCTCTGATTAAAATATGCATACATGTACTCTATACTCATGCATGTGGGCATGCATGGAGCTGCACGTAGAAATCTGCAACACTTGTACAGTAGTTTGTGAAGTAGGTGCTTTGCAATGATATGAGACTTCCAGTCACAGTCATCGACTTTACATTTGAAGTGTGCAATGTTGATGACAGTTAGATTTAGCGATGTTGAATGTGATTGGTGGATGGTTGTGTGACTGCTTAGTTGTGTCCAATGAGGGACTCGATTTGCTACCGATGAGGAAAGGGTAGAAGGACTGGGTAAGGGCTACGTGCCGCACATAGGCAACGCTTGTCCGTGGGTAGGGCGTGTCACATACTGGTTTCTACAGCAAATCCTGCAATGAAAGGGGACTGCAGGCATCAGCCAATCAGATGTTCACATTACTCTTGTGTCGAAAGACGGTGCATATCCTGAAGATGGCAGAGGTGGAGAGGGTCAGGGTTTTGGTGCTTGGAGACATTTTTGTACATGGCTGACAACACTATGCCGAGTGTAGGCATGTGGCACACCATTTCGATGTGAGAGGAGTGGAGGTGGTGTGGAGCGCTGACACTGATGCCAATGCTGCAGCAATTCTCCAAGTTTGCAGAGACATGAGTACGAGGACCACTCCTCTTGTGGTAATTTTGCACTATGGTGCTTGCCATTTGGGCTACGTGAGTTGACGTACTTTGTTGGCAGATTTGGGACAGTTGGTTGAATCACTCATGAACATCTTCCCAATAACGAAAGTCATTTTTTCTGGTTTACTCCCTAGAGTAAAATCGGACAACAATTCTGTTTTCTGTCCAGATCCAAGTATTGGGAGGTGTATCATCAATTGCGGCATGCGTGTTTTCATGTTACGAGCTGGTACGTTTTTCTGCAGCCATGTTAACATTGTTCCAAGTAATGTAGATTATTTTGAGGCAGATGGAGTTGCGCTATCTTCTTTGGGAAATGCCATGTTCTTTTGGAATGTAAGGCTTGCTTTAGAGAAGGTTCTGTAATGGTCGGTGTACGGTAAGCACAAAAAATACAAAAAAGTAAACAAAATAACAGATGTCTGTAAGGCATCTGCCAAAAAAAAAAACAAAGCTCTTTTCAGAGCCCACCTTAAAGGGGAAAAAGGGAAATAATACTTTAATGTACCATCACGCTCTGATCCCATACATGTCCGCAGATATGGCGGTAGTTTGCAGGCTGCGCATATCATCAACGGGGATTCTGGGGTGGAGACGCACGCAAATGAGAATGAGCGAAGCTAGGGATTGGTCAATAAAGTTCAGTAGGTGTGTTCTGAACGGCGAGATTCAGTAAGACCGTCTTCTCCCTGACAGGAGACCACACAGCCATGGCTCTGCATACTCGAAAACATATTATCTGGATTTTGGGAGACTCATGGATACATTGGTTGAAGGTGCATACAGAAAGCTGCCGTCTATCTGCAGATCTCGGATTTCCTCATGTGGAAGTGTACTGGCATGGTGTGCGTGGAATGAGGTGGCAGGACTTGGTACCTCTCTGTGTTACTTTACTGACAGAGCGTCCTCCAGATATACTTATCATTCATTGCGGAGGTAACAGTTTAGGCCATGTCTCTGGAATTTCTTTGCAATGAAGGAAGGACTTGCGAAGGTCATGGACATGTTTCCAAATAGTCAAATACTTTTTTCCCATATTGCACAAAGACAAATATAGCTGTATTATTCTGCATTTGGTCCACAAATGGAGAAAGCTCTTTCATTTTCCGCAGAGATGGAGTCCATCTCACATATGCTGGCAATCAGATTTTTCTTCGCAATGTACAAAGTGCATTGCGACCTCTTTTGCATTCACAATGACCTATGTGACAATCTTTTCTCCAATCCACAGTTTTTGACCCACAGAACACACCACTGAAAGGCTCTTTTCAGAACCACCACTTACTCCCTGCGTCCACTTCATTGGATTTGCTCCGCTTGCACCCTCCTTTTTTGTGTGTCCTACGACTGTCCGCAAACTTTTTCACAAATGCGGAGGCCTACATCGGTCACTTGACAGTTCTATTGTTAAACTGAGAAAGGCGGCTCTGAAAAGAGCCATTTCTTTTTATCTTTGTTGTTTTCCACTTTCCTGCTTTTGGCCACACGACACAATAGGAGAAGAGGACAAAGGAGGGTAAGGAAGGGACAACAAGCACGGGGATAAGAAATTGCAAGTGCATAGAGAAAGATATAGGGTGAGCTTCACTTAGGTAAGGGGCAGATCTTCTGGTGCTCCGTGACCGTAGCCTCACAAACTGCGCAAATTAGTCCTCACGCTCAGAGTGCGACAGTCACATGATGACGTCCTGAACACATCCATGCCAGAAATGGGTGTCCACTGGAGAGCAAATGCAGACTAACAAACTTGTACATGCGCGCAAGTGTCCTAAGGACAGTGTGACAAAATGCGACACAAGTGAGACGGACAGTTAAGGTCAGGAACGATGTTTGCTGTACTTATGGTTGCACTGCGCATGTGCGTACATGATATGCTCACTGTACGGACAGGTCCATTGTCCTTAGGACACCTCCATTTTCTTTGACTACGAACTTTCCGGCCACCGCGCCTGTCCTACGGACGCCACCATCTTGCCTGCAGAGCATACGGACAGGTATACTGTCATTAACGCACTCCCATTTTGCTCATTCACTTCCATCCCGGACACCTGGTGTGTTCTACAAACATGTTTTATCTCGTTTGTCACCGGTACAGCGAGGTATAACGTCCTTAGGACACCCATTTCTGTTTATGTACGCACAACTTGCACAGATGGTGCCGTCAAACATCAACTCCATCGCACTTGACATTAGTAAGGGTAGGTGTACTGCCTACACAACATCCACATTCCATTCCTTATGGAAAGGTCAAACAGGCGTGCTGTTCGCAAACATTTTAAGTCTTTTAAAAAAAATGTTTTATTCCTCACCCTCTTTAACTACAACTACTATACAAAAACATTCCAAACACACACACACACACACACACACACACACCTTTCATTCCAAAGAAATACTGGGGGAAGCAGATACTGACAAATATAGGGGAATTAGGATTCAACACGTGCTGGTTATGAGGGGGAGATTTGTGAGGGGAAGGAGGGATGGATGTTTCGTCAAAACGTCTATTTTCTTCTTGAAAGTTTGGGGATGGTTCATTAGGGAATGGAGAAGGGGGGCAGGTACAGGTGGGACAGTGGTAACGTACTTTCCCTCTCGCACAGTCCTCCACAAACTCCCTTAAACCTTTAAAATTCTCATTCAACGTGTCCATTTTCCGCTCAATCCTTTTCATCCTGTCTTCTTCTGTCTCGTTTGTTGTCCTTTCATCGTTTCTTTCCTGGTATGTAAAAAATAAATGTATATCTATTAAATGCCCATAAAATACTGCCCATTACTTTGCATACGCAGAGTGCTGTGTACCATTGCTATCGCTCTCTTCTGACATTTCCGCATGCGGAAAGTACTGTACCAACCACTCCAAAGTACTCGTCAATTTTGTGTCAAAACAACAGAAAGGCATTATTATTTCTGCACCACATACCAAAAAAATACACATACAAAAAAATTACCTTCACTTACTATTTTGATGTTATTTCCCTTCGTCCTACTGCTTCCGTCCACTGTCGGTTTAGGCTGCAGAGTTTCTGTGAAGTAATCACGATGGAGACATCCTTTTTTTTGTTTTAATGGTACCATCCATTTCATTCTACATGGCTATTAAATGCATCTTTTTCATTTCACACGTTCAGGTTTTCTTATTTATTTACTTATACTTCTAATGTCTTCCAGTCCTTTTTCTAAGTTCAACATTTTTTGTTTAAGAAAATAGTACATTTTCAGATACTCCCTGCCTGTTTGGGTACTGTTGACCTCGTCTGCCCCCGTCCGCAAACAGGCGCTGAGTCCGTCCCTTTCTAATATCAATAGGGAGGGGGTTCTGTATGTTATATGTACATCAAGTACGTGCATTATACTACATTTCTCCCAAAATCACATAACAGTGTATATTCAGCACACCAACGTCATTATCACAATCTTACCATTAAGTTCCCCTTCCAAAAACCTGTAAAATTGACTACAAAAAAAACTTTGTTAAGGGGATGTTATGGTTAAGTTGCCCTACCAAAAACCTGTGCACTTCACTACAAAAATTTTTCAACCTCCCCATTATGCTTAAAGGTAGAACCGAAAAACCGCTGAAATTCGCCAGTTACGGTAGAGTAAGCCACCATACCTGCTATCACCATTATGCACTGCTAACATTAACACCCAGAACATGAAAGATGGCATCTCAAATGTCGTTGCTGACATCACTGACGACATCACATGTTTAAAGTGACAGTAATTCTGTTGATTGCCCTTTTTTGTGGTAATGGAATTGCTACTGCTTTTGCCACACAGCCGAATTCTGAGTTTGACCTTGAAGTGGAGGCTTTAACCTCCAACATGATGCTGGAGGTAAAGCATCCACTTTAAGGCAAACAAATCAGCGTATTTACTAATGCGAAATTACCACTTGTGGTAAAGCTCCCAAAAATCACCATTGACAAAGGACTACACAAATGGGGATTTGCACAGCCATACCCCCAACTTGTACTCCAGTGGTAATCCCCATAATGAGGCAGTCAGCATTGGCCTCTATCTTTTCAATCAAGTTATTACTAGATGCAGGTCTGTATGTAGTTAGTATTTGTAGAAGTGTCTTTGGGCCCAGGTGCTTTAGGAGTTAAGTATCTCTTTTTCAAATACTTGAGAAGTATGAGACCTCTATATTCCGCATGCGTCATAATTTCCATCAGTCAAGGGCTTTTCTCAGTTCTGACAATGGACTGGGACTCACTAATCAGAAATGAAGCTTAGCCACAAAATGGATGATTAGGTACGACTCAGTCTCCCAGCATGCAGCTTGTCGGATAATTAATGTTTTTCAGTTCATTCTGCCATTGGTAATCAGTCCCAGCGAGCAACAGATGAGTGCTTCCTCAAATTACAGTGAACACTGGGCCAGCATTTACCAGCATGCAACTGGTCCAATGATAAATGCTTTCTCAGTTCACTCTAGTAGTTAAGACTAATTTTCCCATCATGCAGCAGATCATTCAATGAATTTTTTCGGATTTAGCTCTGTGGCCAATGGTTCATCCACCAGCAAGCACCATGCCTACCAAGGAATGCTTTTCCACTCAACTCTGGACGTTTTAACAGATTAACCACATTAAGGAATGTGCACTTTTAGCCATCCCCTCACCAGCTGTGCTTACCTGCATTATTGCCTCCTCTACACCATCTGTGGCCTTTGCACCCCATGGTCCTCATGTGCACTCGAGCTGCAACATCAGGATCCGTCTTTGCTCCCATCATAGTCTCAGCAAGACCTAACAGCTAGAAAGATGAATTTGTTTTGTTGGTTTTTTTGTTTATTAAAACATTCATTTCAGTTGACAAATTTTCAAATCTATAAAAAGTAATGTTCTTTACATTGAGGTTGTGCTTACATTTTAAGAAAAGAAAGGAATAGAAAAGAAAATGGAAGAAAAAAAGAAATGTAGAGAGAAAGTAGAACAGGTAAAACAAAACACCTGGGTAGAAGGAGATTTCATATGGGCATAGATTGTACTATGAAATTACGATAATAAAGAAGAGAAACTGTAACAGAAGGCACAATCATTTTGTAGTCCTTAAAGTTTGTTAGAGTTTGGCTGTTATAACATTGTAAGGTCGCAACTTCTCTCTTTTTACCTTCCCCCTTTGTTTATAAGGGTAATAGGATAAATTCTTCACACTCATTTATCGGTTGTGCTCTTCTTATGGTGTTAGATTTAGGTAAAGATTTGATTTCCAGTTTAGTTAGGAATCTTATTGTTGCCAGATTCACCAATATGTATGTGGCATTGGAAATCATCTCCCACAGTTGTTGCTGGTCGACCAGGCATTATTGGTTAAATAACCTAAAGAAGAACTTGTGCTGCAGCGTATGTAATTTTGTGCATTCAGTTATGAGATGCTGAAGGGTTTCCACTTCAAGTAGTCAGCAGAATCAACATGTCTTTTTCCAGATTCCTTTAGATCTTATTGCAAGTAGAGCATTCGTTGGCCATAGGTTGAATCTTAGATGCATTATTTGTGACAATATTCTTGGCTCAGAAATTTCTTTAAATATGTTGGTAAGGTATTAGCTTTTTTTTGGATGAAAATGTCCAGTGATGAAGGTCTTATATTTTTTACATTTGTCCCAATTTGTATTCTAGGCTGTCTGCCAGCATTTTTCTTTTGCTCTTGTGGGGTTTCACCATAGGCGTGTTAGATCAATACCAGCTTTCTGCATTTGAGTAATACAATATTGTTCCCATGTTCATAATGGGGTTGAGTTCTTTGTTCCCAGAAGTTTCGCTATGACCGGTATCATTGTATCTTGTTCTTTATCTTTGTTGATGCATTTGCCATATAATGATATTGCATTCCATATTACTGATGTTTCCATCGTTTATAAGGCCCAGCTCATAGCAAATTATTTCTTTTGGGAAGTTTTGTGGTACTGGTAGGATCGTTTGCCAAAATCTCCCTTCGATGCAATCCCATTTTGGATGATTTTCCAGAGTTTTGATGTGTGCTGCAAGCACTTCTTGTGTGTAAAATCTTATAAGCGGAAGATATGAGTAAGAACCTAATTTTGAATGTATCATTTTTGCCTGTGGTATTAGTGACTTTACCTTTGCCTCAACCATGGTTTGATATTGAAGATCTGTTTTATGATTATTTATATTAAGGCCCAGATATGTATATTCATTAGTTATTTCTACTGTTTCTTTATGAATACACCATTTGAACACTTGTTTTCCTAACAGCGGTCTTGGCTTCATCTTGATGATATTTGATTTAGCTATATTGATGTTTAGTTTATCCTGTTCCGCAAAATGACTTAGGGCTGTTGCCTTTGTAGACCTATTGGGGTTCTATCGAACAGCACTAAGTCATCTGCATATAATAAGAGGGAATGAGTTGTTGGTCAAGTTTAGGTGGAAAGGCTCTTACAGCATAGATATGTTTCTTACGTTACCTGATGTAATAGTTAAAAAGAGTGGCGGCTAGGACACATCCTTGCTTTAATCTGAGGGCGGTATGAATATACTTAGTTAAGAGTCCCTCTTGTGTTAGCTTTACCTGGACTGTGGTTTCTGTGTAGAGTTGTTGTATTGCTTGAATGATGTGTTTTGGATCCCCATAAATTTTTCCCTCAATAGCTCGCTAGATATGTCATCAAAGGCTAGGCGAAAGTCTATAAATGCTATATACAAAGGTTCTAAAGTAATCCATATTTGATTTCTTAAATCTGTTAATATTAATAAATGTATTGATGTCCCAATGCCTTGTACAAACCCTGACTGATAAGAGCCCATTAACTTCTTTTCAGTTAGCCAGGTTTTAAGATCTTTTAGGATTAAGCGTGCAAAGACTTTCCCTGTGGTATCTAGCAGCGCAATTGGCCTGTAGTGGGTAGGCAAATTTCTATTTCCTTTTTTTAAAATTGATATTCTGATCGAATGTTTCCAACTCTTAGGAATTTTGCCTGTTTTTTTCATTTCTTTGAAGATTTCATTTATGATCGTGGCCCATTGTTCTGGATGCTTCTTCAGGGTTGCATTGCTAAGACCATCCAGGCCTGGGGCACATGAGTTACTGAGTTTCTTAATTAATATCAGATCGAAATTGAGATGAGCGAAAGCACTTTTGTCTATTATCAGGTTATGCTTTATTACTGCCATTTCCACGGATGATTGCGATATGTACTCTTCCCATTTGGCTACTGATATAGGGTTTAGAAGTAGTGTGGACATACCAGTGTTTCTTGCTTCGTTGAGTAGTTTCCATATCTGTTGGCTTGATTTGGAAGCCAGGGCTGATATAATTAGTTCATTGTTTGTGTTTTATTACTTTATGTTTTTTTTTTAAAGTGAATATATTTTGTACGGATATTGGAAGTCTTTTTTCCTGCCAACATAGGTTTTTTTTAATGTTCTTAGTTCGGCTTTCATTTTTTTCTTTGAGTTTTTGATTAGTAGGTCACATGTACTCTATTGTTGGAAACTACTATTTTTCAAGGTCTTTTCTTTAAACATCATTAATGCATGTGTATAAACTTCACCTGCTTTCTCTGTCTGGCTTCTATTCAGAATAGATAAGGTTAACAATTTACTTAATTTAAAATGTGACCATTTGATTTTATTTCGTCGTTCTTTTTGTATACACTGCGGTGTGTAAAATTGATTCTCAGTTTGTGTAGAATATTGGAACTTAATTGTTAGTATATTATGATCACAGGGCTGTCTGTATTATGTTAAATTGTTTCACTAGTGTTGTTGCCTTCAATGCCATGAATGCATAGTTGATGATTGAAGCTGCTTTTTCTCTTTTCCATGTGGCTTTCGGTGGACAATCATCTTCAAAAGTGCCATTCAGCATTGTTAGAGTTCTTTGCTTCATAAGAGCTAACCATCTCTTAGCTTTCAGTTCTATTGAGTTCTCTTTTCCTTTAATGCATGTAGTGTTTAAGTCTATTGTTACTAGGACCATGTACAGCGTTGTTTCATTTGCTATAATATTTCACAATCTTGTTGTTATCTCAAAGAATTTCTCATCAGTAATTAGCTTGGTATTCCAATAAAGGTTCAATATTGCCATTTGGAAAATTATTTTGTCCGTTGCGTAGATCTAGTCTTGCCAATTGAATGCATGGATGAGGACTTTCCCATGGAGTTACACTTGCTTTTAAGTCTTGCTTGGCTGCAATTAAACCTTTGGGCGTCCTTTTGATTGCTTGATGTCCCGAATTGTTATAATTTCAAAGGGAGGCCAGATGGGTTTGTTTGTTATCCATGTTTCTTGCAGAATAAGCAGATCATGTGCAGTTAAATGTTTACCCAATGACGTGTCCACTAAATGGGACAAACCCTCTGGTATTCCATATAGCAACATTTAGAGTTGTAGAGAGGGGTTTCCTCTGGCCCTAATGATTTCCATGATGCCTGGTTTGTTTTGGCCAGTTCCATGAGGGATTCGTTTTGGAAGAGATGTGATTATCCAAATATATCCTTCATATCAGTTTGTTGGTTGATCCTTCGCAATTTCTTATCAGTGGTTCTGGATCTTTTGATCCGAGAAATCTTTTATTAGCTGGGCTTTTATGATGGGTTGCTCGATATGCTTGTGGGCTCTTTCGCCGTTTTACGCTTATTCTTGATTCTGTACCAACCAATGTAAGAAATATGTAAGGAGTAACCGTAGTTGCACAAAGGCAGGTTTTTCAGCTCACACTGTTTCTTTTATCAATTGCAATTTAATTATTCGGTTCGCGTTATTCATTTTTCGTGACCGATGTAAGAGCACTACTTGCATGTCACTTGTATGTATTCTTTCCAAACTCTGGATTTGGGACATGACTGCAAAGAGGGTCTTCCTATTCAGGTAAGGATCATTTCTTTTACTTTCTAGCATCAGTATATTTATTGTGTCCTCATAGTTCAGATGGCTGCTACTCGATATAGGCTTTCTCTTTGTTTCCTGTTTGCTCTCGTTTTTCCCAGTTGTTGCATGTGCTTTGTGTTCATTAGTTTCCATTCTTCCTGGATTAAATGGATGTTCCAACCATTGTTTGGCGTTTTTATTTTGATTTCGTTCTAGTGAATTTATTTCTTTCCCTTGTTTTGATTTGGGGAAGGATTGTTTTTTTTGGTTTGGTAATGTTTGGGTATGAACCTGTTTTTTTATGCTCTATTGTTTGATATTTGAGGCTATCATTACTACCTTTTTGCGAGTATTGCTAGAGATATCGCCTCTAAGGGGACAGACCGGTCTTCGTCTAAACTCTTGTCAAGGATTGTTGTGATAGAGTATGTTGAGGGGTTGAACGATTGTTCCTAGTCACATTGATCCTTTGATTTCAATGGTACTGACTTGTTGGTCTTGTCAATCTTCATTATCTTGCATGCCTAAAGCAAATTAAATTGGTGCATTTTGTGTTAGTCTCTTTTTTGTTTTTCTTGATTGTTGAGGCAGCACTGATATCACATCAATCAATTGTTTCTCTTTGCTCTTTTGTTGTTGGATTTTAAGTATTGATTTTTTGTTTTTTTCATTGTAAGATGTTCAGGTATTTCCTTTTGTTTTTTTCTTTTTACAATCAATTGGTTTAAAAACTTCAAATACTGATACCTCTGATGTTATGGCCATTGTGCCATTCTCTCCACTGTCTGCATGTTGTATTTTGTTTTCTGGCATGTCAACTGCCTTCGAGTCTGTGGAGTTGTTTGAATTGTTGACTCATTTTTGTCTACTATGATTACATCTTGGAAGTTTATATATGACCTGCATCTGGGTCAGGTGTAAAGAAGGCTGCATTATTTTTGGTATTTTCCATGATGGTAGCTATGACGGTTAATGCATTTACTATTAAATCAAATTTTGTAGTAAGTGAGGTAATTAGTATTGTGTTGTGTTCCATTTTCCTGCTAAGGACCTCTTAGACTTTTGTTAAAGCAAAGAGTCCATTATTAATTGCAGCCAAAGTAGTTTCCAGCAGGATTGACAAATGCTGCGGGAACCCAAAGGATGGTCGAGGTGATGGTTTAGTAAATGAGATAGCTGATGTTGATGACGGGATTGAGGAACTGTTTGGTGATCCAGGGTGTAGAATTGGCAAGTTTGATAGATTTGCCATATTCTCTCTTCTGGCCATATTAACATCCTCGTTTTGTGTTTATGACTTTTTTTGGTCTGGGTTTTTCCCTGCCATCATCGTTGAATAAAATGTTCAGCTTTTTTCCATTATATCTTTGTCATTACTGAAGGTAGGGTTAAGGGTTTCTGTACTACTTGTGAGTATAGTAGAGGGATCTTTGTATTTTCACAATTATTTATTTGTACATTACAAATGTGCATTCTATTACCTATCACGCATGGTACGTGGTGAACCCCTTGATTTTCAGTTTGTTGTTGGTGGAACTTCGGTTTGGGTGTGTTATCCCACTAATTCTACTTCGGAGATATGATTTTCCAATACCACTTCAAAACAGTCCTGGCATTCGAGTTGAGGTACTGTGAACAATGTAATCAGATTTGTACATGCTGTGAGACTGCTGCAATGTCCAGTTTGAACTGATAGAAATTCTGTATGTCTATGGAAACTGATTTAGGCAATTTTTGCTTTAATAAAAGGTATTTCTTTTGGTTGATTTGAGGTTACCTCTGCTCCGTCTGTGGGCACGTTTTGACAAATCGTTGGTTTTGTAATCAATGTGCCTACATCATTCGGCATTGCTGATTTTAGTGTGTACAATGACATGTTGGTACACAAGTAGTGAATGTATTAGGGGAATAGACAGGGGTGAGACGGTCGCGCTGATTTAGAATATCAAGATGTGGGTGCCGGGGGCTGGTCAGCTGGTCAGCTGAACAGCCAAACAGCACTCGTCATGCACTCCCACGTTGCTGAAATACATCGGTGGCCCTATCTCACCCACCTTCCCCATTGTTCTGGTTATACCTCCTGCTTCCTCTCTCCCACTTCTTCACTGGTACGGCTGGTTCTGTTCCACTTCACTGCACACTGTATATCCTCTGTTTTACTGGTCAGAGCACATTCTCCTCTTCTTTTTTACACTGAAACACACTATGTTAAAATTATTTCACATACCAATCACTTCCAGATCAAATGGATGATAGAGATAAGAATGTCATGTTCCACAGCAAGGTGGGTAGACAATCTACCACTTTCAGATCCTGTTTTTGTCTTCTGACTGCCCGGGAGTGATGATTTAGAACATCTAAATGATTGGAAGGATCTGCAAGCATCCATGGATCTACTGAAAAGTCCTGACATTTTTCCATAATAAAACAAAGATAATTAAGTAGATTAAGATACGTTAATATACTTTTACTGTGCAAAATCACACCTGCAGTGGTTTCAGAGTGTGCAGGGTTGTCTGTAATGTGTCGCATTATGGAAATGTTTTGGGAATCCAGACCTTAGTATGGTGAAGGAAAGAGTAAGCTAGGGAATATAAGAAGATGGGTAAGTCCAAATCAAATGTTCCTAACAAAGGGAGGCTTTTGTAGCAGCAGAAGAATGTATTGTGGTAGCAAAGGTCCATTTTAGTCCAAATATGTGCATCAGAGTTCTGCAGAGAAAGAGAGATAAGGTGTTGCATTAACTGGAAGGTATTGCCGAGGCTGCTTTGAAGTATTGTACTTTGGTAACAGTGTAATGTTGAATGAGTGAGAGGCGCGAGGACGTGCACAAGCACTCCTTCAAGGTGAATGTGCTTAGCAACTGTTAGGGAGATGAATGCTCCCACTAGTAGAGAGGCTTATTACATCTATGCAATGTCTGCTACTTAGCAAAAAGTTTCCTCAGAGCCCTGCCCAAAGCACTCACCTACGCTGGGTTCTTGGGACATCTAGGGTGACCTATTGGGATGGTCATACTTTCCACAGTCTAAAAGATAGCAGTAGTGGTTTGCGTTTTAACAGGGTGATACCGGTGAAAGTGAGGATGAGGATCCATGAGTGCCACTCCAAACAACCATTCTCTGGATGTGGAAACATGTTTTGATAACAATCCATTAGGCGTGTCTTCTAAGGCAAGGCATGATACACTCAAGGTGTCAATCCCTGATGCCCAAGTATAGAGTGATCAACTAGGTCAAAGATGTCTGAGAGATCAAGCCGTACAGGATCAGCTGCTTTATCATGATCTCTGCTTGTGCTTAGGTCACCTCAAATGGATAGAAGGACCGGCTGTGCCGTCTCTGGGTTTTAAACCTGCTCGAGCTGGGTCATGAAACTCATGTTCTTAAATTAATCTCATTGGTTGAAGAGGGGTAACCTTGGCAAATAATTTAGCCAGACATCTACACATGGAGATGGGCCTGAGATTGTTAACATGTATTGCATGTAATCCCCCATTTTAGTAGTGGGTTGCAGAATGCTTCATTGGATTCATAGGGTACTTTTCTGGCAGGAAAGAAAAGCTCTTTAACAATGGATGTAGCTGCTTTGGCTACTAGGGGGTACTGAAGAAGTTTTCTAAAGAGAAATCGGGGAAATGGGTGATGCTGAAGAGCAAGCTATCAAACTGTTCATGACTATCTTGTTGAATTACTCAGAAGATAATGGGAAACATAAATATGTATTTGTTTTATTTATATAGTGCTAAGTCTGTAGGCTAATGAAGGAGTTAATTTGATGGTGATGAAAGAACAAGGAAATATCGAGGCTGAGTACCACAAAGCAAATACACCAATCATGGGCTAAAAAGATTCACCAATCTTTTATTACTGTACAGTTTACAAGGCAACACAGATAGCTATCTGGCTCCCAACACCTCGCAATGTGTACCAGCCCGACAGAGAGAGGTGAGAGTGTGCTGGACGTCTAAACATTCATGCTTGTATACGACTTTGTATAATATTGTCCAGCCTCTCTTCACGTTAATAATTCATGGTCTAGAGTTCATGCCTAGTTCACATACAGATTATAAAATATTATGCAAAGGATTACATAGGTTTGCATTTTCATGGAGGCACAATGGTGATGTATGTTCTCAGATCCCACAGTAAGCCTTGTGCAACGTCTCTTTACAATTCTATTCAGCCTATGTATACGCTCGAGGTTTGTTCTTCATTGTCCCATTGTGTATACAAGGATGAGTCTTGTGAGCGCAGACAACACTTAAACAGTTCATATGCAGCACAAGGTCTCATTGCCTAGTCTAAACAGTCACCTCTCGGACAGTCTAAACATTAACAGAACTCAAAGGTCGGGAGGCTTGGTTGCAAGTTGAAAACATAGTCCACCATTTTAGAACAAAGAACGCACAAACAGAAATCAAAATGGTGGATGAATCTTAAAATGGCGGCGAAGTTAACCCAAAATCAGAACTTTGCAATGCGGTTTTCCGTATAGCACAACTAGGCTTAGGCCCTATTTAAATAATAAGGAGGCACTATATAATTACTGTTTAACAGCGAGTGTGAAGTTATTATAGTGTGGAGGCACCAGCCTATATAGTTTAGATTATCGGTTTGTTCCAGTATCTGAGCTCTGCTACGTTGCAGATCTGAGCTCTTAGTTGCAGCATTCAGAATTAAGCACGGACAGCAAAATATACCAATTGTAGGATATTTTTTACAATTGTGGCATTGTTCTAAATGTATTGACATTATATTTAGCCTTGTTTTAAAATGCAGAGCATTTTAGTTTACTTAGCGATTTTGTACATTTGTTGCAATTTGAATTGTGATCGCACGTTGCACTTTAGTTACTGCTGACTTCTACTCTAGACCTACAATATCCGAGATCCTCCTGTGACGCGCACCTGTGTGATGAGATCGGGTCGCACCACAGGCTTTAACTGGACCGCGTCAGCGCAAAGCGCTGACGCAAAGCCTGTTTTAGCCAGTTTTGGCCAGATTCTGTAGTCGACAGGAGATGCTGCCAGTTTTTCCCATTTCTTTTTAAATACGTTTCTCAGTATTCAAGATCTTTTTATTGGACTCTAGCACCATTGTAGGAAGATACGTGAAAGTCATACAGATGTGGGGGATCACATATGACACCATCTTCCTAAGGGAGTTGAACAATGCCCATGGAGACCTCTCCTTAGAAACGTTAAACAAAATTAGGGAATTCGCCATTATTAAGCCCATAGCAAACATTCTGGCAGTGGAGGGAGAGGTAGATACTGTGAGCTTGAAGGAAGCAAGGTTGGCTTATGCTCATGCTACAGAGATAGCAGTGCTTATCAAGGAGTATGACCTGGACCTACTGTTAATTACTGAGACATAGTTTACAGAGGTTTCTCAGAGTTCCTTCCAGGAGTTCATCCCAGAAGAATACCTGATTAAATGCATAAACCGGGTAGGTAAAAGTGCAGGGGGGCATAGCAGCTATTCATAAAATGACATTACAAATCTCACATCTGAATGTTCTTGATTCGGGGGCTGGTGCTCAGGTAGGGCACTTAATGTTGAACTTGTCTACTAGAGCCTCTATCCATATAGTATTGGGCTATAGACCACCTGGCCCATGTAGAAAATTATTGGAGAACCTCGATTCTTTTTTAACTATGGTAGGGAGAAAAATAAGGAGTTACTACTTATGGGGGATTGGAATATCTGGTTAAATGATTCAAAAGAGCTATGGGAACTTTTAGGTATCCCTGGATTACACCCGCTAGGGACTCAATCCTCCCAAGTAAAAGGTCATTGTTTGGATGTACTTATAGAAAGAGGAAATCATGCCTCTCTGACGGGGACTATGCCAATTCATTGGTCTGATCATTTTGTACAGTTTCTCTCCCTGACTTTGCCTAAGGGGGATAAAGCTAGTATTAAGGATAGATTGACTTCTCCCGGAAAATCAAAGACCTGCATAGGATCACTGGTGCGGAAATCAAGGATGCACTTGCTTCCATTGATGTTCTTCAGAGTGAAGAATTCCTTGAAGTAGGAGCATTAATTATGGATTCCATCTGGTTAAAGGCAGCTCCTTTAAAATCTAAAAAGATGAGGATCTCTAAACCCTGGTTCTTTTAGAGTTTAATCTCTCAGCGCAAACTGGTGAGCTTGACAGGTCGAAAAAGGCAGGAGATAAACAATTCTGACAGCCTATAGGGTAAAAGGTGCTCCAACTTGTTACAAGCAGGTTATTTTTCAAGCAAAGAAATAGTTTTCTTTGTAAAAAAGATAAAAGCTGCAAGGAACTTGCCTAGAGCGCTCTTTTCTATTGTGTCCAAATTCTGCCAACCTAGTTGTAACATCACTCTGACTGAATCTTCCTTTGTACAGGCTAATCTTTTCAACTTTTTTATTGATAAAATCAAATATTAAAGCTTACATTGCAGTTAAAACTCAGGCATCAGTTTCCACTCTGTCTGGATTAGTGACTGATCAACCTTTAGTGAAACCAATTGATTCACAGATGTTAAGTTTTCTACCTTCTTTTGATTTTCATCAGGTATCTGAAAATGAGGCACATTCACTGATGGAGGTATTGAAACCTAACGACTTCCAATTTCTCCTTCCTGCTTGTGTAGCAAAACGCCTGTCGTTGGAATTAACTCCCTTTGTGAACAGGTTTATCAATAAATCCCTGATGCAGGGGACAGTCCCTCAACAACGAAAACATTCTATAACTACACCTTTATTGAAAAAATCTACCTTGGATCTGGAGATACTGCAGAATTATTGACCCATTGCAGGTGTTCCCTGGCCTGCAAAAATCATTGAGAAGGTGGTCACTGGCCAGCTGCAGGAATTTGTGGAGCGAGAACTAATATTGGATACTTTCCCATCGCATTTCAGACCCAGGTTTGGAACTGAGACTGCCCTCTTGGCTGTCCGAGATTACCTATTACAGACCGCGGATCAAGGTGAACTTTCCTTGTTGGTGATGTTGGACCTATCCGCGGCCTTCGATACGGTGCACTGCGATATTCTCTTGGACCAACTGCGAGAGGCTGGAAGGGTCTCTGATCATGCCATTTGTTTGTTTAAATCATTCTTGACAGATCAACAGTGGGTGAGACTGGGTGAGTGTGTGTCGGACTCCAAGATGAATTGTGGAATCCCCGCAGGGATCATCACTCTCGCCTTTGCTGTTCAATCTGTATATGCGGCCACTGATGGATGGAGATCTTAAGACAACACAGGATGAGTTTCCAAACCTATGCATATGATAATCAAATCTTCATCAGAATTGTCAAGTTTGACGAAGCATTTAGTAAGCTTAACAGTGCTTGGATGATGTTAGTCAATGGATGTCTAATAATCAACTTCAGTTAAATGCAGCTAAAACTGAATTTTGTTTGGCCCAAGACACCTATTCAATTTGCCAAGAGACTGCCTATTTCGACCCTCGTCGGAACCAATCAAAGATTTGTTTCCAAGGTTAAGAACTTCGGTTGTGTTTGGCAGGATGATCTTGGCAGCCAAGGCCAGGTTGGAGCCAAGGTTCAAGCGGTGCATTATGCCTTGAGACTTTTGCGGCAGGTACTTCCTTATATTCTGAATAAGGATCATGCCTCTGTGGTGGGCGCTTTGAGAAATGCACATATGGACTATTGCAATAGCCAGTTGATTGGCATTCCGTCGAAACAAGTTCAAAGATTTCAAAAAGCTCAGAAAGTGGCAATTAGACTGATCTTCAGGTTGGGCAAAACCGCCCATGTCTTACCTTCTCATCGTGCCTTACACTGGTTAGCAGTGGAAGAACGCATCATATGTAAGGCAGCTTGCCTTATCTTCAAATGCCTCAATGGGCTTGCTCCAACATATTTGAAAGATACATTTCAATACTACAAACCCACAAGATGCTTACGATCTAGAGACTGTCTCCTGTCTATTCCCCATTCAGTTTATATAACAAGGGGAGACAGACGATTTGCAGTTTTTGGTACAGAACTGTGGAATTCTATTCCCTTATAAATCAGGACCCTCCAGTCACTATCAGTTTCACAAGGCCTTGAATGCATTTTTGTTCAGATAAGGCTATCCCCGTTTTTAGCATGTGCTTCTTTCTTGGGCTTAGTGCTGCCTCATGTGAATTTACTGTTTCAACTGCGCCGCTATACGGTTTGGTCCATCATGTGCGTTATATAAATGCAAAATACAAATAGCCAGGGCTAGAAGCTCCTAACCCTACTGGGACGTCGGTACCCTTGTTGGTACCCCTGGCACTGGCCTTGTGACTCCTGGGTCAGATGTTGCAGCTGTAGTGTCAAGGACAAAGCAAACAAAGCTTTTCAAGTACTGTGTTTGGACATTGCAGCCTCTTTCCAATGCTACTTCTGTAGATGTAAAAAATGGCAATGCTTGCAGGAAAATTTTTTATCGAATTTAAAGGCATTGTAGGCTGCTCAATTGAAAGACACATTATGAAATCCTCTCTGTTCCAACTCTGAAAACTAGGGGCAGTGTATTTTAAGTGAAAGATGTCAAAGGCAGAGGTGATTTGAGACAGGCATCTTGTGTTTATTAACGATGGATTTTTCCAAAGTGCGCCCTGTTGCCTTTCTTAGAGTGCATATGCAGTCTAGAAAAGATCCACTTCTACATCCTATTTGACAGATAACTTCAAATATCCTTTAATCTATTTGGGGAAAAATTGAAATACCACCTACAAATGTTGACCTTCACCTACCGACTTTCCCGAAAACATGCCAAATAGAGCTAGGCAACATGCATGGTTATTAAAAATAGGATAACATCAACACATAAGCGTGTTGCTGTATATCTAAGACTAAATGACTTGCAATGGCATCGTATGAGCACGCTTGCATCTAACATTGGTGAACAAATAAGTTGCACTGGTCTGTTTTTTCCGAACATAGGCGTGTCCTATCACCACTCTTGTTTGGGGGGCCCTCTGTCTTATAATTCAGTATGGGAGGTGTTTGGATTGATGCACAGCTCTGCATGAAGAAACACTGCAGAATACCTTGCACATTTATGTTTTGAGGGGCACACTGAACTGCTGCCATGCAGCTGCCATGCAGTGGAAAACAACTGTAATTGGTCTCATTCATATACGGACAGTCTATTTGCATGGCTTGAATTCTGCTGTTGAAGTTCAGATGTATAGGTTCACTGAAACTGTTTTCCTTCTTTTTAATGTAATCCTTCATAAAGAGAACAATGATTTAAACGCATGCATAATACAGTTTGCCCCTCTGTTGTTCCCACCTGGCTCTGCACTTCTCTATATGCAGTTGTCATGGCAAATGATTTCTAAATGAGGATATGCATTCATATGGTGGGAGACAGCACATGGCATATGAGGGTACATTTTAGATATCTATATTTATAAAAGTGAACATTTGTGGGTTTGTGGCTTGGCGAAAAGTTGTTCCATTTACAATTCCACTATGCAAATCTGCAACACATTTTGCATGGTTACTTGTTAGGACCCCCCCAGACAATATTGGCTACATGACATTTGAATACCCCACCCGGTTTCCCAAATGTCAACAAAAGTAAAAAATGGTGGATTTATTGCATGGCAAAGTGTTGTTCCTTATAAGATTCCACACCATATCACCAATCTGTACTATATTTTGCATGGTTACCTGTTAGGACCCTCCGGGCGTTACTGGCTACATGACATGTGGAAACCACACCCCTTTCTCTGGATATCAGCACATTCACACATGAGACGCTTGACTGAAATCGCAAAACATCAATGTGGTTGTAGAACGACCAGTCCTCAACCCTAGAATGCACAGTTTCTGGGACGTTTGCACCACAATGCACTGCAATAAACTGCACCATGCCAGGCTGAGGAAACAGGTGTGGAGAGAGCATAGTAGGTCCAAGTATGCAACAGCACACCAACTCTCGCCTCCCACCAATGTTGCTGTGTGGTAGATCAGCCAGCCACACACGCCCATTCTCACTGCAGTTTACTTCAGAGTGCAAAGCACATAAGAGGTAAGCAAATCAGAACAGTGACCTACAGGATAATTGATTTTCAACAATTGATGGAAGTGTTGTCATGTCTGTGCACAGAGCCCATTCGGAGAATGGGTAATTTTTGCTAGTGATCAGAATATCTGGCATACAAGAATATCTCTGATTTAAGATGGAAGTACTCGTGTATTTCAGAGCGCACTAGGCATAGGATGGAACAACGTATATGAGATGCTGTACTTGTCATATGATGGCGATATCTGGCGTGTGAAGATACAACACGCATCTGATGCAGGTACCTGTGTAAAGTAATTAAGGCATCAGCTGCCATTTAATGGCAGCACCTTGGCATGTGAGGTTATATTTAGCATACAATGGGCCTCATTACGAGTCCGGCGTTAACCGAGGCGGTAAAACCGCCTGGTTAACGCCGGACTCGTATTACCATTCCGCCTCCGTGATTCCCGGAATTACCGGGGCATCACAACCCCGGTTTTCCGGGAATCACGGAGGCGGAATGGTGTAAATCCCCATTCCCATTGAGTCCTAAGGGACTCAATGGGAATCGGGATCATGGAAACACCGGCAGCATCTTGTAATGCTGCCGGTGTTTCCTCGTCCGCCTGCAGGCGGGCGGTGTTAAACCTGCCAGGTCAGACCTGGCGGGAACATCACCTCCCACCTGCAGGGGTCAGGATCAGGCGGTCCGGAAACAACGGTGGCGGCGGGTTTACCGCCACCGTTATTTCCGGACCGCCACGGTCGTAATGAGGCCCAATGTCTATTCCTGGCTTATAAGGCACAAACTGGCAGGATATGGGAATAGCTGGACGGCAGGCTTTATTGGCACATGAAGACAATGCCCTTGGCCTCTGATTTGCAACACCTTAGTAAAATTGTGTTACTCATGCACTTGTAGATATGTATATGGCTTTGGCCACTTCTTGATATGTCAAACAAGCACATGTACTGAATGCTTGTGATGTACAAGTAACATTTCCTTCCTCATATATACGATGAAAAATTAGCAGTGACTGGAACAGTTACCAACAATTTTTTCACCATTGCTGAGTAATTATTCTCAGATGATGTAAAGAATAGGAGGCAAAGGCCACAATTTGCTTACCTGAGCATTTACATTGCGCAAACTTGGCACCAATGCTACAGTTATTGCCGTAGTCCTTAGCTGCGGACGTTGGCAGATTTGGGTCAAAGGGCCTTAGAAATGGAGCATTTGTGATGCCTTTCTTGTCTCAAAGGCTACTTGTCCGTCATCACTCCATATGCATCAAGAGGTTATGATCTTCACATAATACTGTTAAACCAGTAAAGGATTTAAATGTTTCCTTGTTCATGTGGACTGGTCTAGTGGTCTGTCACATCTATCTCTGTCCAGACAGACATTCGACGCAATACACTACATTGGAAGTTTTACAATTCGATAAGAATCGTATATCCCACACTCTGTTTTCAATCTGGAAACAAGTCATTCTTGGTGAATTGACAGGCTCGGCAGTTTCCACATGGAAAATGGCCTACCAGAGGGCGAAGGACCATATGGCTGATGTTAGATTTAACCTGGCTTGATGAGTGTACCAGTTTGTCTTTCAGGTTCCTTGACCTTTTGAAAGCAAATAAAGGTTTGCCTATATCAGAAAGGCAGGTGTTCACCATGGGCCAATATTTTAATATTGCTTTCTTAATGGCAAATGATTGTGTGCTATACGCTGTAATGCGCGTTATTCTTTCTTGAGTTGGACTTCTCAGGCTCAGCTCCAAGAGGTTTTCCCTGTGCGTAAATCTAGCTCTTTTAAGAGCATGTGACACCAGTTTCTTTGGATAGCCTCGTTCTCTCAGATCGCTGGCTAGTTTATTCAGTTTGATCTTGACACGTACCCCAGAAAATGTAATTGTAGTTTAAGAAATATTAATTTGATTCTGCTTAATTTTAATCTTGATGCAAGTAACCTTTTTAGAACTAAAGAGGTTGTACTGCGCATCTCCATCATCTCGCTGTGCAGAGTCTTCTGCCTGAACGTATACTACATGTTCGACCTCTGAGTAAGTGTTCCATAATTTGCTGGCTCACTGAAACATCTGATGACAAACCAAACAGAACCCTGGCATATTTAAATACACCAAACAGGGAAATCCTCTCTTACGGATTTCAAATCTTCATGAAGGCAAATGTGCTGGTGTGCATTAGGCATGTCAAGTTTTGGGAAATATACTGCCTTGTGTCCATTAGGACCAGTTCAGATATGCTCAGAATAGGAGTTATCTGTTATAATTTCACTTCGTAGACTTCAGAGGTTAAAGCAAAGTCGTTGGTTCTTTAATTGCGTTTCACCACTAAGTAACCTTGAATGCTTCAATCGAACCTTCCACTGTAAAGTTGTGCAGAAGAATTTTTTCATAATACCACATTCCTCACCTTGTGATTGATTGTAATTGTTTATTTCTGTGGTGGTATTTGGTTGGTGTGTCCCTGTTTGTAACCTCCACCATCACTAAAAATATCGCTGGGTTATCCGACTACATCCTTACATGTGGTGGAAGTGTGCAAATAGGGACTAGGTTGGAAGGGCTGCTACCCAATGTGCCTTAGAGAGGGGGTTTGGGGAGCAATCCTTCTGATTCGCTGTCTCTCCAGCAATGTGGTAAGATACCATCCATTGTTACATTGCGGGATACTGACCCGCTGAACTAAATCTGGCATGCTAGGCACTCCTGGAGTTAGGGGACGTAAGCAAAAACCAGGCCTGGCTGAAAACCATACATTTCTAGAGACAGCAAGAGTGGTAAGGCGGTAAAGATTCCAAGATGGCCACAATCAGGAATTACCCAACAAAAAAGATAAAATATTAACATAATGAGGGAGGTTAAGGAACTCCCCATGTAAAACCAAGAAGACTTGAGAATCCAAACTAAAATGAGGAGTAACATACCTGGAGCAAGATTAGAACCCATGCCTCCATTCAAGGAATATAAAATGGACTGGGAAAATTCAGAGGAGATGAGAATCTGGGAGGATGCAGATGTGCATGAATGTGCTCCACTGCCAAAAGGGGAAATGCCTGAATTAAGCAACCAGAGGAGCACCACCTCCTGAAACAAGAAACTAATTTGGTAGAAATTGTAAGTATCCAGACTGGAAACAGTACACACCTGGAGAAAAGCAAACAAGGATGATTGGACAGTCACTCTCAAACCTTGAGGGTATAGCATGGTAAAGCCTGAGGAAGTTATCTCAAGGTAAAGCGAGAGGGACAGGACACGTGCCAAGAAGTGAAATGATATGGCTGCCTGACAAGGACCCTAAAATCCCCCTTTCCATCTGTAGAGAATCCCAAACCAAGCCAAGATCTAGGAGAGACCTGTTGAAGTCCTATACAAAGCCCAGGTCTAAGAACTGTTGAGAATCCCAAAAATAGGCCAAGGTCTGGAAAGAGTCTACATGAATCCTGATGGAAAACAAGATCTAGGAGAGACCTGTTGAGAATCCTGAACAAAAAACAATTTCTGGGAGAGAGGGGAGAGATAGATCATGAATCCTGAAAGAAGTTAGTTCTGGGAAAGACCTGTTGTCAATCTGAGAAAACCGAGTGCACAAGATGCCAGCAGGTTACTATTAGAAGGTGGAGGAAAATCCTGAAAGAGAAAGAAATTGGGCTACGGACCCTTGGGATAAGTCTTTGAAGTGCAAGGTGAAAAAGGACAGAGAAAAAGACCAGACTAATTGCTGCAAGAGCCTTCCCAGAGAAATAATTTGATTTTTCATTAGAATGTGGACTTTGAAGAGGTTTGTGAAGTCTTGTTTTCGCAAATTCATGGGACAATTGTATTGTGACCCTAGGATAGACAGAGGCTAAAGACTCGTCGAGACTAGGTGTTGGAACTTTAGGGTGTCCAAGGGAGAGACAAAGATTTGTAAGGATAGGTTCCAAACTCTAGAATTTGGATCTGAACTACGAAGGTGGTAGGCACCTGTAGGAAAACCTCACTTTCGGTAGATCTATCCTGTAAACTGTGTACTTTAGGAAACTCCTGATTGATTATAGGTTCTAGCCTGAAGTGCTACAGTTTTTATCCAACCCGTATGCAGGTTAACTTTCTAAATAAAGATCTGTCTGTTTGAACCACCAAAAAGGAGTCTCACATATATTATTGTTCTGCCTACAACACTGACCACCATTACTTGTTTTACCCCTCAGGAAAAAAGCGTAATCTTCACATTTGCTTTATCATCTCAAACCAGGATGGATGTAACTTTCTGTGCTACACAGATCTTTGCTTTGTCTTTCAACTTAACTGTACTTCTTTTGTAGCTTTTGTAAGGGTGCAGAAGTAAGAGCCTGACACAGTGGTGGCATGTTTGCTGGCAAAGCTTTTTAGGACAACCTATCTTGCCCTATTTCTATGAGGGGTTGTCGACCTCAACAGAAATAAGAAAGCTTCACGTCAGGATGTCCAGTAAAGCAAAATGTCCACTATCCTGTGTCCAAACCTGTTTCCATCCCTTACACTCTAGACTAGCTATGGAAAAACTGGGTGGTTTCTTGATCCAGAAGGAGGCGCTTCTCATTTTGGATAAAGATTTAAAAGTCTCAGTTCTTGATGAGAAAACACGACAAGTGGTTCTTTAACTTAAAAGTTCTTGATCTTAAATGCTCTTCCAAACCCAGGCAAAACAGTTCTCAAGTATCAGGGGGTGGGGGACTCTTACCCTCTTTTCTCCAGTTCACACAAATGTAGTGTCAAATCTAGTTCACTATCCTGCTAGACTGGACTGTAGATCTTGCAATTCCAGAAAAAGTCTTCTTTTGGTAATGGATCCTCAACCCCTTATTTTAGCTTCTTGCACCTCTTTCTTACGTGGGTCCAGAGCCCTCAGGCCTGTCTCTGGAGCACCCCAACTTGTTCTGTAGCTTGTTTCTCTTTTGTGTGGGTTAGAGATGCCTTTATATTGTCTTGGGATCTCCCAGACTTGACTTCTCCGGACTTGTGTGAGCCCTTAGCCCCTGTGTGCAGCTTTCACAGGGTTGTCCTGACTTTGTATGGGTCTCAGTCCCAGGTGTGCTGTTCAGGTGGGGCTTACCCAACTTCATATGGGTCCCAGACCTGGCTGTGTTGCTTTTGCAAACCATCTGCCCCAGCCTTACACAATGTCCAATTGAACATGGGACATAGCTCAGGGGCAATGTGCTCATCTTGGAAGCAAGATGACGCAGAGTAACACAAGTTCCAATCCCGGGTCTGAGATTAGAAACCTCTTCGGTATTAAGCGCGTTATAAGAAAACAATAACAGACCTGGTGTTCTCTCCTGCCAGGTACTGTTCCACATAGGATATTTTGTAAAGTTTGTTCCAGTTTTTACATTCCTTTCGCCATCTCTCTGTATATTGGTACGTGTCTCTAATCTATTTGGCACTCTCAGTGTCCCACCAGTCGGCCCAAACCTTTCCCTACCTTTGGGAAATGCTGTTGCGGTCTCTTGTCTGTCCTGGGAGTAGAGAGCAGGGCTGGTATGTGCTTGCACATTTGGTGTCCTGCACTCACCATCTTCGCAGCAGTTTTCTCTCCCTCGTATCCTTGGCTGCGTGCCTTCTCCTTGTTTTGGCTTTCCTGGTTGGGTTTCCTCTTTCCCGGTCACCAGACAGGTACTTGCTCCATGGAGGTACCGGGGACACTCATCCCTCCTCAACAGCATCCCGTTATCTTCTCCTCAAGTCTATCGCCACAGAAACAGCATGTGATTCCTCGCTCCTACAGGGCTGGGTTGACAATATACACCGTCCTTCCTTGCTTTTATAGCTGGGACTGCCTCTAGTAGACTGTACCACATATGTTGGTTCCCGTGTGGGCTTTTGCCTCCTTGCTTCATCATCTTCATGTCAGTGATTGTATTCACCCGACCTGGGTAAGCCTCACTCTTCCTCGTCCAAGTATGATCTGTATGAATTAAGTCCTCTATGCTACAGAGATAAATAGAGGTGTGGGGGACCACAAGGGGACTGTGGGGTGAGAGGAAAGGGGAACAGAAATGGAGGGGGTGAATACTGCATCCTCCCAAGGTGATCGTCACTGGTCCCATGGATGGCTTTCCTCTCCATGAGATCCACCCACTGAGTACCGCCCCCAGGGGAACTATCAGGTAGCGGCCTCTCCTCCCTGGCCTCATGGGAAGTCGCTCCCCCCATGGCAGCAGTGACAATACCCAGGGATTCGTTACATTTTATAAATTAATTTTGGCTCTACCATTTGCTTCCAGATTGACATCTGTTATATTTAGATGTATGTATTTTGAACCTACCATTTTTTTGTATTTGTCAAGTGGGATAATTGTGGTCCTGGATCCTGACTCTGTAAGGACTATTATGTTCTTGCCATCAACCTGTATGTAGTTTCCTACTTTTCTTAAAGTGATCCAATTGTACTGCAAGCACTATGGGCCTCATAACCCTGCCGGCCTGGAAATAACTTGCCGGTATTAACATATACCACCACTTTACCAGACCGCCAGAGTAGAAGTATGCTGGTGGGGGCAACCAGACTTCCCTCCAGCCAAGAGCTGGAGGCAACTCAGGCCCCAACTGTCATAGAACAGCTGGTATTCACAGCACCGGTATTGCCGGTGCCGAGAATACCGGCAAATCCCCCATGGAGTGTTTTGGGACTCTGTGGAATGGGGATTTACCGGTTGTTCTGCCACATGTATTGTCCTGGTATTGCTGGGATATAATAATAATAACAATTAATTTGGCATTTATATAGCGCTACGAACCCTCAGGTATCTGAGCGCTGCTTATTTTTACCCACAGTGCGTGATGCTCATTTATCGATCTCGGAAGGATGAAAGGCTGAGTTTGGCCATGCCGGGATTCGAACCTGCGTTAGCAGGCTCTGCACACATGTCAAAGCAAGCTCTACTCACTGTGCCACTTGACCAGCTATCAGGCGGCGGAAACGGCAGCTGCGTTTACAGGTGTCCTGGCGGATTTTCCACCAGGATATCGGCACACCTATAATGAGGCTATGCCTTCCTCCTTGTCTATGGTGCCACTATTGTGTGTAACTTCTTCAATTGCAGTGACTTGTTTGTGGAACTTGGTTCTGCATTCTTTAGACAGATGACCCATCTTGTTCCACACAGAACAAGTCTCATTTCTTGATTATCACTGTTCACCATTGGCCAGATGGGTTTTGATGGTGCATTTAAAGCATTCTCGGTTATTTTTGGAATTAAATAGGAGTCTTTGAAATGCGTCACTTTTGTTGCAGTTTCTCTTTGAACCTGCGACCTTTTGTAATTTACTCTCGTTTTGTAATGTAGTTTATTTCGTTTAAGCACATATCTTTCTCTATGTTCTTGCGTCATATTGCAGGGTTTTGTGTGGCTTTTGCTATGGTTAATGCTTCCTCAAGGGCTGGCTATTTTGCCTGCGACATATTTTCTTGATGTCGTGGGCTGTTACAGTGCGGTACAACTATGTCCCTATCTTTGTATCAGTAGTTTCTTTCAAGTCACCTTGTATGGAGAGTTCTCTCAAATCAACAACATAATTGTCTGTAGGTTGATAATGTGGATGTAAAATTCAGCTGGATTAAAAAAAGGAGTCAAAAGAATGTAAGTTATAATGTATGAGCAAGTGAATGCTGATGGAGAGCATGTTTTATAAATGTATCAAGGCTGAGACTTATAATCCTTGTACTCTCTTAGTATAGTTCGAAAGGGTTCCATTTTGAAATACATGTACATTTGCTGACAAGATAGAGTTCTGTGTTGGCAAACAACAGCAAGATATAGCTACACGCTTGCTAAAACTACAGCACCAGATGTTGTGTATGTGACTGCACATGCAGCAAATTTTCACTGTGGTGCAAACTGGCCTTACTTGAAACACAATACTGATAAGTGTTTGCAAGTTTAATTGTAATGTGAGTGCCCATATATGCTGTTATATATAGGAGGTACAGGGAGTATTCCGGGAGAGACTGTAGCTTGAGCACTTTGCCAAAAGTGTGGCAGTGTCATAGTTGGAAAGTGTGAAAACTTCCTTAATGTAGTCGTGCATTCTTTTGCCATGCTCACTTATTGCAATACACTAACAAGCTTAAAGATGACAAACTGGGCAGTATGCATGATCGGGATTGTCAGAGATTGTTTGTATGTTTGTTCCTGTGTTCGCCTTGTAGTTGCAGCTATTAAATGATGAATTCAGATTTTATATTGACAATGATAAGCTTGTTTAATTGTTTAAGACCTACAAGCAGTAAATGGCTATGTTGGCCCTTACTTTATATCTCTTCTAACCTAATACTTGCTTCACTGAACACATCTGAGTCATCCACTCGCATTATGAACTCAGGCAAACTTCTGAATAGTCTCTGACCTTCTATTCCCAGTGTTGAGTATAGCTTTTGTTTGAGCAGAAAAAAAACTAGGATGTGACAAGAGTATCCACATGGGTGTCAAACATGCTTTTCAATGAATCCATTGTATAGGATACTTTCCTGAATTTTGCAGGAATGTTGGTGGTAGAATTACTCCTTGCATAATCTTATATGTCACTCAAAGCTAGTTTCTGCGAGAGCGTCCTGACTCGTCGCAACTGACAGCATGGATCATAGTTGTAAAACTCTTAAGCCTGGGTTTACATGATTCAAGCTTGTTTATTCAAGTGTCCTTTTTCCATATCTACCTCTCTTGCTCTGTGACATATACTACATATAATATCCTATCCTGTAGTTTAGCCAACTTTTCTTTCACATCACAGTGCTCATGGGTGCTTCAATCCATTAGGTATCTCCCCTCCCTAATGCTTTTACAACAAGAACAGTGAGGGACCCTTATTTTACACTTAAGTATCCTCTATTGTTGTAATCGCAACCTTCGTGGCCAAAATTATTGGCCGTCTCATTCTACTGTGTACTTGCCCATTTTTTGGTGATCTTTTCACACTAAGCAACTTTTTACCACATTCTGACCCTCCTTACGAGTTGGGGCGGTAAGTGGTAAAATTGGCGGTAACTTGGTGGAGTTTAGGCAGCCCTAATTGAGCACTGGCAATTCTGCAAAAAAAGCCCCATTGGGTCCAGAATTACATCACTTGTAATCAGGCGGAAATTCCACCTGACCAAGTGGTGGTAACAGTAATTTGTTTTCCATGGATTTACAGCGTAATTACTGCCTAACTCGTAATGAGGCTCTGTCTTCCTGTTTAAGGGATTAACCATTATCTTTACACCATAAGGCAACTTGCCTCTATTATAGTTTGCAGCACACGCCTTACTCCGAAACATATTTCCCAAAACTCACTGTCTAAAATGTGCTCAGCGCCACCTGTAGAAATGTGCTACCAGCAGAAGGCTTAACCTCTTAACTGCTGACACATTGTTACATTCAATTGTGTCCTACACTCTGCCAACGTTGATAGTGCACTACCACCCGGTATGCATTTTCAACACATACACCCAATCTATCTTTGCTGTACAATGGACAGACTCAGGGCCATTCTGAGGAGCTATGCAACCACTATCATGTGTTCTGGAGTGTCTACCGTGTCACTTCTTATTTAAAAATTACCTTGATGGAAATTCAACAATAGAGGTGTAGGGGAACACTGAGCTGTGGCAAACATATGAGCCTGTGCTTGTGTTGATAGTCGAATGTCTGATACCGTGAGACTGACTTCCTCAAAACCCCTTCCCAGGCGTGGAGCGTTAGATGCCTCCACTATGAAGAACGGTGATATGTTGTGTGTGAGGCTGGAATCAATGTTCTGTGACGATCACAAGCTTCTTCTGAATCATTTAAGAGGGTTAGCCATCTTTAAAACTGTGGAAGCACTAGCCAATGTCACCTTATCCATATTAAACTAGTAGACTTTTGAGGAAAAAAACCTAAGTTAAGTACATATACTTTTATTCTAAGATGACATTTAATTTGGTGAAAAACTCCCATCTAGCACCATTAAAAAATAGGTATGAAATAAGGGAGTAGTTTCTTACCTGCAACTCCATTTCTCCAGCGTTGGTATCTTTCATTGATTCACATGCTGTGAATATTTCCTGTCATCAGGCTGGGAAAACCTCAGTAACTTTAGTATAGTAGTTTTCCTATGGAAAAAAACTTGACACCTTGAGTGTCCTATCAATGTTGTTATGGGTGCTTTAGACCGCAGCAATGGGACGTAGAGGGTATAGCTCTGCCCCCGCAGCTTCAGATTTTAACCTCTCCAAAAAGACGATGACCAAGGGACTGTTTGACTGAAGGGAAAGACTGGAGGGCGCATGTGAATCCATGAAAGATACCAACGCTGGAGAAATGGATTTGCAGGTAAGAAACTACTCCCTTCTCCAGCATTGGATATTTCATGGCTTCCCATGCTCTGAATAGACTTTGCCCGTTAGGCACCTCAAGGCTCTTACTGCTATAAACAGGACAAAGACATGAGGCAATTTGATCAACAAGAGAAGGAAATCACTTCAAATCAATACAAGAAAACAGGCTTAGAACCAGAAACCCTGGAAGCTGAGGGCTTACCTTACTGGAACAGGTGTTGGAGCACCGCCCGTCCCAAATGTACGTCCTCAGCATGCTGCTGATTCAGACAATAGTGCCTGGTGAACGTGTGGGGCACTGCCCATGTCACTGCCTGGGAAATGTCTCTGATCAGTATGCCTGCCCACAGAGCTGCCGAAGTCACCCTGGACCTTGTTGAGCCCCTTGGGAGCCGGCTGCAAGGGCTTTTTGGCTTTAGAGTGGCAGAAAGACATAGTCAACGCCACCCAGCATGAGATGCCTTGCTTACAAATCCGGCTCCCTCTATTGGAGGGGCCGAAAAGCCACACAAATTTGCTTGGATGCTCTGAACGACTTTGTGCGATCTAGATAGTACTTCAAAGCTCTTTTGTCGTCCAGGGAATGCAAGGCTCTTTCCGCTGGAGTTGAAGCATTAGGGTAAAAAGTTGGTAAGGCAATACTAGTGTTTTGTGAAAGTCTGATGGAATCTTCGGAATGAAGTGCTGATTTGTAGAGAGAAGAACCTTGTCCATCAAGAAGCGCATATATGGAGGGTCAATTACCAGAGCCTGCAGTTCTGATACACGCCTGGAGGACGTAATAGCCACAAGAAAAATAACCTTCCAAGTGAGAAATGTTATCGCAGCCATTGACAAGCTCAAATGGTGGTTCCATGAGTGCTGAGAGCACCCAGTTGAAGCTCTAAACTGGAGGGAACTTTTTCTTCGGGGGGAAAGTCCTGAAAAGACCCTTGAGGAAATGTTTGATCAATCTGTCGTTGAATCCTTTTCCCCGTGAATCTGGAAACCACTGCCAGGTGAACCTTAATAGATGAGATTGCGAGACCATCCTTTGCTAACAGCAAAAGGTAAGAAAGAAGTTGTTGAGGCAACACCAGACAGAACCTTTTCCACTTACTGGCGTATGATGCATTGGTAGACTGAGCCCTTGCCGCAGCCAAAATGCGCCGACAATCCTGAGATATAATTAGTTTGCCGAACTCCGATTGGTCAGGAGCCATGCCGTCATGTTGAGGGAGGCTGGGTTGTGATGCCACACCATCCCCTTGTTCTGTGAGAGAAGATCCGTCTGGGAACCCAGGTGAAGAGTGTTGTCCTTCACTAGATGAAAAAGGTTGGAGAACCAGGTCTGCCTGGGCCAGAACGGAGCCACCAGAATGATTTTGCAGGGAACCCTACGAATCATCTGAACCATTTTCCTTATCAAGGGAAAAGGCGGAAACGCGTAGGTGAACATCCCCGTCCATGGAAAGGAGAACGCATCCTCCCTGGAGTCCGGATGAAGAACCCGGCTGGCAAACTGACAGCACTGCTTGTTCTCGGGTCTGGCGAACAGGTCTGAAGGGGGAGAACCCCATGATCTTTTGAACATTTTCACCACCTGTAATGAGTTCAGTTGCCATTCGTGCATCTGAGAAGAGCCCCTGCAGAGGGAATCTGCTTGTATGTTTTGAACACCTGGCAGGTGGAAAACCACAATCTGAATTTTATGGCGTATGTCCCAGTGCCAGATGATTTGGGTTTCCTGGGAAAGGAGACGCAAGTGCATTTTGCCCTGCTTGCACAGATAGAACAAGGACGTGGTGTTGTCGGTGAGAATACTTAACACCAAGCCCTGGATGAAGGGAAGAAACAACTTGAGCGCCCAGTGTACCGCTCTCAGCTCTAGGACGTTGATATGCATTGAGACCTCCTCAGGAGAGCATAGGCCTTTGACTTGGAACTGGTCCAGATGATCACCCCATCCAGTCTGCGAGGAGTCTGTCATGATAGTGAATCGAAAATCTGGCTCCACCTGGGGCATGCCCTGTTCGATGTTGACAGGATGAGTCCACCACTATACGTAATCTGCCAGATCGGGAAATGATCCCCTTGTCCGACCAGGCGACCTGGATCTGGGACAACCTGGAAGTGAGAAATTCCTGCGCTGGCCGCACAAAGACAGCAATTGGTAATGAGCAGGATGTAGCATGGCATGGTGCGCAGGTGAGACATGAAAGAGCGACCCGTGACCGATGTTCCTGGTGAAAAAGCCTGCCAGAGACAAGAGCTTCACTATCCTCTCCGTAGAAGGCTTGACTTGATGGAGAGCAGTCTGGAACTGTGCTCCCAGAAAGACCAACTCCTTTGAAGGTGTCAGAAAGGATTTGCTGAAGTTGATGACGAAGCCCAGACTTTTGCAAAAGGAGCATAGTGGCTTTGAGAGACTCCAATGTCCGCTGGTACGTTGCGCCCCCGACTAACCAGTCGTCCAGGTATGGGTAAACGTGGTGTCTGTTCCTGTGGAGGAAAGATGCCACCTGAGCCAGTAACTTGAACGTCCTGGGAGACGACTTTAGGCCAAAAGGGAGAACCCGAAACTGGCAATGGCTGTTGCCCACCATGAGATTGGACAGTGGCTAAGCACACCAAAGTTAGGAGCTAGTATTTTGATGCTTAATTTATATAGAGCTATGGAGTAGCTCAGATTTCTTTTAAGTTAAGGGAGAGATAACTGACTGGTATAACAAGTCAATGACACACACAAGAAACTAACAAAGTGTCCACATTTCATGGGCACTCCTGTCCCTTGCATACCTATGATTACTGAAACAAATGTCCAGTCAATATTCCAAAGAGTATGTCTTATTTCACAATTTTAGGATCAGGGTAAATAATGTTCCTTGGTAAGAAGGCAATCTGACCATATTTGTAGTTTTTCTTATCAAAAAGTTTACTCAGAATGTCTTGACGTTAGAGATCAATTTATATGATGTGTGTATTACATACAATCAATGAATTCAGTAACAATTTCTTGCATTGCTTTGTATAGCATTTGTTCTATCAATGCAAACATTCTTTGAAAATATTTACAGATAATGAAAAGAATCTTGACCTGTTTCGAGAGCGAACTCTCTTCTTCGAAAACAAGGTTATCCTCTGTCTTCAATTTTCATGTTAATATCACATTTCTCTATCGTTAATTAGCTATTGTTAGTGTATATTGATTATCATGGGTACTTCACCTCAAATGGTTCCTCTTGAGGATCACTGGCCGTTTTACAATCTTAATGTTAAAGGTAACCTGTGTAACACACATTTATAAAGCATTACTAACAAAATCTTTTACTTTTGTACACTTATGATTGAATTTGGTCAGGGAGAATATATTACCTCACTGGTTTCCTTAGATTTTGTTAAAAGCGACATTCTTATTCAGTGTACATCCACTTTCTTTGGGTGTTTACGTGGCTTCTTTTGATTATATGTGGTACGTGTGGTTACCTATAATGCAGGTTTTTACATTTAGAAATAATGGTCTAATAATTTTATGGTTTATATTTTTCAGGCCAAATATTTAAGTCTAAGTTTGGTACTCACCGACATACCATGACGTCATTATGGTAAATTGTTGAATGAACATATGGAAGCCTCTTTCTCTGATTCCGATGAGTTGAATCTGGTTGACAAGATGAACGCACAACTAGTTACGAATGCATTCGGTTTTCTTTATGTAGTTTACCCTCTATAAGTTATAATAAGAGATGCTTCTGACTTTGATGTTGGCCCGTCTGAGCGGGTCACCTTTTGCCGTTCAGTTTAGTGTTTCACAGTACATTGCGTGTCCCTAAGGGCAAGCGTCCGTGATATTAGTAAGGAATTACGTAGTTGTAACTTCAACATGGAATACATAAACAATCTTCCAATTGTGCACTTACCTAGTATATATTCGAATTCCAATCTAGTACAGTCTCTCGAACTAAAGCGCATTTGCCGTAGTCGTTCTGTGTTTGAATGTTGCTAAGCAACCTTTTCCTTTTGTATTCAACGTGCGGTGCGCATAGCGTTTCCACGGTGTGCCAGCTGAGCCTTCTGGGATATGGAGTTTGTTATTATTGGAGCTAAGTTAACGATACTGGCAGTGTTGGCTGCCAGTCGTTCACTCCGCTAAATAGTGGATATTCTGTGTTTAGTCATAGTTGTTATATTATAAAAATAATAATAATTCCATCTCGATATTTGAGCCAATCTTGAATAAAAATTTGATGCCAGGCATGACCTTTTTAACATATCTGGAATTTGTTAAAGGGATACATTATTCCAGTATCTGATAACTGCGGTATGATCCAGTTTCCCATAGTTCAATTGCATTTATATACATGTAGTCCATATTCTGATGACATAACATTTTTTACATATTGGTAGCGTCATGTACTATTGTTTGTAATAATAATCATGTATGCCAAACATGCTTGGTGAGTTCAAACCTTTAAGTGTTTTAACATGTATGTAATTCAACAGAATCCTAGTGTTAAGCTTTTGTCTTTGGGTCGGATGTTATTGATTGTCCTACTGTTAGGACACATATTAACATGGTTGTCCAATTCATTCAGATATTTCACCATTTCTGAGACTTGGCATCTTCCCATTTCATGGTTGAATGGGAATTTGTCAATAGGATGATAGCAACCTTTAGTGGTCAAGTAAGATGACCCATTGATGTATAATGGCTTGTTTTGAACTCAATTAGATGTTAGTTAACATTCTGGGTTTCATTATTGGTTTGCAGGTTTATACCACAGTTATTGACGGCTTATGTTTTTAAAGAAAGATTGCTAAAGATAATTCCTCGTGGTTCTAGTGCATCCAGTTTGTGGACTCAAAACATTTATCTGCGTGACATTATTTCTTGTATGTTTCCTCCTCTTGGTGGTCTGGATATTGCCTCTAGAGTTACAAATGTAAATGTGGATATTGAATGATGTTTTGCTCAAGAATGTCTGGCTACAGGTGACTTCTCATTCCTCAGTCGTAAGTTCCACTTGAGTTCTGAAAGTCTTAATTTTCTTGAAGTTTGTCCGATGTATTGTCTGCACGGACAAATGAGTCCATAAATTACATATTTGCTTTCACAGGTAGCATAGTTGTGAAGTTCAATCTTTTGACCTGTGTAGGGGTGTCTTATACAGTTCCCTTTTTGAACATTGTTACAATGGCAACAATGGAGACAGGGGAATGTGCCTTTCATGGCTTTATTGGGACACTTTTGTTTATTTTTCTCCACTCTTTCTGCTTTCACTAGTGCATCACATAGATCCTATCCTCTGATATAGGCCATTAAAGGTGGTTTCGGGAACAGTTTGCTTAGTTGTGGATCTAATCTGGTGATTTTCCAATTATTCTTCAAGATTCATGATATTTGCATACTCTGTTGTGAGTACTGAGTTAGGTATATCAATTTCAGGTCTTCCTTCAATTTCATCTGTGGAGTTAATAGGCTTTATCTGTTCTTTGATTGGCACTTTGTTGCAGCTTCCATTAGGATATTCTCTGGGAAGCCTCTTTGCTTTGAATCATTGAATTTGGTCTTGTGCCGCTTCCTTATATGAGTCTTCATCTGATACAATTCGTCTTATCCTTAAGAATTAACTTAAAGACAGATTGTTTTTTAAGTGTTGTGGATGATGACTAGTGTAATGTAAACTGTTGCTTACTTCGGTCGGTTTTCTAAAGATTGTAGTGTGAAGTTTATGGTATTTCGTTGTATTTTTCCCATCGAGAAAGTTGACCTTTGGAGAGCCAATTTCCATGGTGAATTGAATTCTTGGATTGCACTTGTTTTAAGAAGATTTGTAGTTTTATTGCTTGTAGTTCTACTGCTGGTCCTTTCCATATTCCAAAGATGTCTATGTACCCTCTCCACATAGCCAATTTATTTGACCACGTGGGATGTTCCAGGATGTATTGTGACTCAAAATGAAACATGATGGTGTTTGCGTAGGCTGGCGCCATCGCTGAGCCCATAGAGGTGCCCGAGATTTGAAGGTAAAACTGTTCTTGAAATCTGAAAAAGAATAGTTATTTAGGAACATCTTTGCTAATTCAATTGCGAACACCGTTTGATGGCAAATGTTCTTTTAGAAGCAGCCATTCTAATGCTTCCAAGCCAATGCTATCAATGCGGTATTGACGTATGAAGACTTTGAACATCTAGGGTGATTAGTGTGCAGTGGTTCTCCATAATTTTGATTTCTTTAAGTGTTTTCAAGAAATGAGTAGTATCCGGTAGGTATGTAAATGTTTTCTGAATCAGAGGTTAGATTAATTTGTCAAGGTATTTGGGATTGCAAGCATTAGAATGGCTGATTCTAAAAGAAGAATATTTTCTGCCCCTATGGCAGTCATTGTTGAGGCTTACTTTGGCGGCCTCTTTGCGAAGAGGAGGATCCTTTTCCTCTAACCTTGGTACTCCTTGCTCCACTGGGAGGCCTGAAATGAACGCCTCTACCCTTGGGAGTAGTAGGTGGATCTACTGTATCCCTTGTCTCGAGAACACGCAAACCTTGTGTTTCCAGAGACGCCACGAAAGGAGCAAAAGGGGCGAAAAGACCTTCTGGGCTGCAGGGGGCTGTAAGGGACTGCACTGTATCAGAGTTCTCCTCTCATGTTCTTCAGAGCGATCTTCTCGCCAAACAGATGTTCCCCCTCACAAGGCATGTCCACCACCTTGTGCTGAACCTCCTGGCGGAAATCAGTGCAGCGGATCCAAGCTTGATGCTGGAGAACCACCCATTATTCTGTTTGAAGCCTGTCTCCGCCAGGTCGACCACAATATTTATACCCTAGTTCGATGCATCCCCCCCCCTCTCGCACCTAAAGTATCACCTCTTTCTTCTGCTGCTCAGGCCGGTGGTCTAACAGTGGTGCCCGGTGGTGCCACATCTCATGGTCGTACCTTGCCACACGAGTTGGCAGCCTTTATCATAGTGGCTCTGACATGGAGGCCTTCCTTACCGAAAGCATCCGGTTCTCATTCTTGGGAGGAGTGGCAGACTTGTGCTGGGTGCGAGCCCTTCTACTAGCCGCTGACGAAAACCAAATCCGGGGTAAGCTGCGATGTCGGGGACTTCGGGGTGGAGTCAGAAGCTTTGAACTTCTTTTCTAAGCGGCCCTGGACCACTGGTTCTGTAAACTGGTGCCTCATCTTACAGAGCCCTTCTTGCCAAATGTGATCCAATATAGGGATAGAGAAAACCAACTTTCTCCACTTCCCCATGTGGTCAAATAGAAAACAGTCCTTTTCCTCCTCCTGGATAAGACCACATTCGTGACAGGCTTTACATCATGGCATGGAAAGACCTGATGTCATCCTGTGGAGATGGTTGGGTCGGACTAGTCAGATCCTCCTGGTCCGGGCCTGTATCCCAGGTGTCTGCCCTGTGAAAACAGAGAAATAATATGAGGCCAGGAAGCCCAAAAAGAAACACACCAACACAGGTTACAAAGAAACATACAAGTGCTTTATTTCATGCTACAACAGTTACCAAGTCAATTGACAAACGGATAGCTATTTGGCTCTCAGTATAACATAACGAACTTCAATGAGGGTTCGATGTGTTAGTGAGAGACCGCATATTGGAATACCCGGGCCTTTTATACAATTTGTCCAGCCCTTGGCCAACCCTCTTGCGGGTTAACCATTCTGCGAAATATTTAATTCTGGTGTTAGGGTTCCTTGCCAGGTCAATCCTTTAATATATGCATTTCGATTAGTTTCGCTGATATAAGTAGTACATTTACGTATAGGTCAACAGTAGGACAAGGTCTCTGTTCGCGACCCCGACGGGTGGCCTGCAGGCATATTAATTATTCAGTTGTACGGAGGTCACAACGGCCAGAATCTTACTCAGAATGTCATTTGGCCTCCATTTTGATGTTCAGGGTGACTTCTACATAACAAGAGAACCTAAAATGGCGGCTCAATCCAAGATGGCGGCTTACATTGGTTTCTCTAAGGTCAAGACCTTGCCGTGGAGTTTGTTCGCACATGATGTTTAGACAACTTGGCGTAGTCCAATACACATACAATTGTTACAATAGGAGGCATAGTATTGTTTCTATTCCGACAAACCCTCCTTTTGGCCTATGCCAAGTGCTAATACCATTTCTAATGTCTTTGTAAATAACTCCATGCATTGTCGTCCATACATCTGAATCGTTATCTGTAATATCTATAGCCATTAGGTCGTTCACCAGAACCTCTTGCAACACAAACTCTTTAGATGCTGTATCTGGGGCATACATTTTGTGCCCTATCGTGCTCACTGCCTGAGCGCAACATCCCCCTAGCATTGCACATATACTGGGTAGACATTGGATACAGCAACAAAGGAATAGCAGGATTCCCAAAATAACCAGTATGACAGAAAGCACCTGCCAACCCCAGGATCGTAGAGAATCCCAGAACCAAGCACTAATACTCCAATCTCCCACAGGAACATGCACTTCTGAACTAAGGACGTGCAAGTTCTGTATTGCTTTGAATATTGTCGGTGAGGAATCTGGTACGAAAACACAACAAGCGGACCCCACTAATTTACATACTCCACCACGTTCTGCCAGAATGACATCTAATGCCATCCGGTTTTGGAGCGCTACCAATCTTATTGCTTTCTGTTCCAGTGTCATATTATAGAGTATATCCATGGTCCGGTTGATGGTTCTCTCCAGTACTCTTGCTAGTCCCCTAATATTTTCAGAATTTGCTATCTGTCCCCAAAATGGCACAACTGATTTTGTTATATCTCCCAATATTTGCCCAGGGTTATCTCCATTCTCGTCCCGCCGTGGGCGAGCCTTAGAAACTTCCAATGTATTAGCTATGAATACCCCAGGTAACAGGATTCCTAAATAACAAGTTCCCTGCCAATCCTTGGGCAACCAGGGAAATGCTGTACTACCGCAAATGAAATAGACAGGCCCCCCTACATATAGAGGCCTGTTCTCTCCGGTCAAATTTACAATGTTCACACAACCTTCAAAATCTCCCATTGACCGAGTGCCATTCCTTTGTACACAAAAGGGGACTGAATTGGGGCCATGGTTAATGGAGTAGGAAGGGAGCACAGCGTCCTTATTGCCTATCGGAGCCATTTTAAAGGAAATTAGAGTTTGGAAAGGAAGAGACAGTTTATCAGATGGCCTAATAGAAGCAACATTAGGCTTACTTCTATTTGCAAAATGCGAGCATCCCAGGGGAGTCAATTCACGTTTCTCAAAATTTTTTAAATTAGTTCCATCAAAGTTCCATGAGATGCTGTCGTTCCAACTGCCAAAGAATAGTGCTCTAAGAGAGGCATAGCAAGCAGTCGTTAAAGGTAAAGGGTGAATATACCATCCTAGCCCCTTGTTCCCCTGTTGCAGTAAATGGGTGCAGATCCAGCAATTACACTTATTAAAAATGGCATGCGTTGAATTCATTATTATCATTAAAGTGCTATTATGATACTTTTGTCTATGCTGGGAGTCCCTAGGTGAAAGAGTATGAAGGTGTACAGAGGGAGTCAAAGCAGTAGGTACAATTTCAATTGGCAGAAGAGGCTCTAGAGGATAAATTTCTTCGACGTACCAGAGTCCCACGGCAGTAACTATACAAATTCCAATTACTATTATCACAACACAGCAATACGTTTTCGGGGCCCAGACACATTGTTCATTGTCCGAGTTGGTCACCCCCTTATTTACAAGTCCAATGCGATCAGCAGCGGTGGAGGTGGCAGGCATCATAGTTTCTCAATCGACGACCCCAATGTCCGTTGCTGGGGACACTACGGTCGCGCGACTTCTTAGTCCTTCCCCAACCCTAGCCAGCAGAATCCCTTTCTTTTCAAAAACTTTCTTTTGCAAGAACAAAACTCTCAATGACTCTTTTCTTTTCCAGATGCACAGGCAAAACCCATGCCGTAGTTCAATTTTCTTCATCGAAGGTCGTACCTGGTGATTCCCGGTACTGTTTGATCCGGAAATAAGGTAACGTCACTTCCTAAGGGAAGCAAAGTATCAGAGGCGACGGAAGTCGCAGAACTTGAAACAACGCTTTCCAGAAGTGATCTTTCCAAAGAGTGTGGAGACAAAATGGACTGTTCCCCAGGCTCCACGGGCTCAGAGAGATTCTCCGACACACTCACAGCGCTATTTGCTACTCCAGGATCTGAGATTGTAGCATCAGCGAGGGGTTCTGCTTCTTCTGTAACGTGTGGCGTCGGTTGAGGAAGTTTCTTGACATGCGTCGCGTGGATCCAATGCTTCTTTCCAGCCACCCGCACTGCTGTCTGGGTGACCAACAGCACCTGGTAGGGTCCCCGCCAGCGAGGCGCGAGGCAGGAAGACCTTTCGTAGGCCTTCACCAGGACCAACTTCCAGGGTGAATATTGTGCCCTGGCCCCTAAACCGTACAGGTAAAGCTGATTGAACCTGATGATAAATGAGATACAGATTTTTAGTCAACTGGTTACAGTAGTATACAAGCAATACAATTTCAACCTCTCTCAGTGCTTTAGGCTTCGGAAGACCCCAAATATTAGCAGGTCTCCCCATCACTACCTCAAATGGAGAGAGCCCAGTCTTAGTTTGAGGTGTGGCGCGCATGGCTAACAATACAATAGGTAAGGCGTCCGGCCATTTCAGTTTGGTGCCGGCGCATGTTTTAGCAAGCTTATTCTGTAGGATACCGTTATGTCTCTCTACCAACCCAGCACTTTGAGGATGTCTAGCCGAGTGAAATCTTTTTCAATGTGTACTGCTGTGCATATCTGCAAAATTACTGCTGCAACGAAATGGGGACCGTTGTCTGACCAAATTACTCTTGGCAGCCCAAATCGTGGAAAGAATTCCTTTACCATAGTCTTCGCAGTGGTCATGGCAGTAGCATCCTTAACGGGGAAAGCCTCAACCCATTTACTAAAAGCACAAATGATCACAAGGACATATTTTAGATTGTTACACCGTTCCAGCTCAATAAAATCAAAGTGGATGACCTCGAAGGGAACAAAAGGAGGCCCAAAACTACCCCTTGGAGTTACTGTCCCCTTCCCCACATTGTGCTGTAAGCATATCATACAATTTCGGACATAGCACTGCGCGATCTTCAAAATTTTATCATTTACCCAGACTTGTTCTAACATTTTCGTGATCTGCTGAGCACACACATGCGTAGGACCGTGTGCCATCGTAACCATCGCCAGCACATATGAATCAGGGAACAACCATTTCCCTTCAGTTGTATCCACCCAACACCCATCTTCATCTAGTTTCCCCATCCCTTCGGCCCACTTTTTAGACTCTTCTATCGTGGCATCAGCTTGGATATCTCGTACAGACCCAATACCCTCATCCATTACATAGGCATCTTTTGTTTCTCTTAGAGCATACATGTCTGCGCTAAGGTCTGTGGCTATTTGCCTGGCTATCTGGTCAGCGAAAGCGTTCCCTTTTCCCACATCATCTATGACTTTACGATGCGCTGCACATTTCATGATCGCTAACTGACTAGGGAGCGCGAGTGCCGAGAGCAATTGCACTATCAGGGGGCCATGCTGAATCTTGGTCCCATGCGAGGTTAGGAACTTTCCGACCAGAGCCTCCCAAAGTTGTGAGCCATCCCAAAGGCGTACTGGCTATCAGTATATATGTTTACTGTATGCCCTTCAGAGAGTTCACAAGCTCGGGTCAACGCTATAATCTCTGCGGCCTGCGTGGAGTTATGCTGGATTCTCTTAGTTTCAACAACCGTACTCAATGTAGTAACTGCATAGGCAGCTGTAGATGTACCATCTGGGAGTTTGAAACAGGAGCCATCACAAAACAGCTCCCCTTCCGCATTATCCAAAGGAGTATCTATAAGGTCTATCCTGCCCTTCGTTTCCTGTTCAGTAGTATACAGGCAGTCATGTGATTCTTCATCACCGCAAACAGTATTTTGCGGGAAAGGTAGCAGTTCAGTCGGATTAAGAACACAACACCTCTTAATTTGGATGTGAGGGGCAAACAAGTTAATTCATACCTCGTCAGCCGTGCAGAGGTGAGGTGCTGTGTTTGGGTTTTATTCAATAGGACATCTACAGAGTGAGGTACCATCAGGGTTAGATCATGGCCTAGGACCATTCCCTCACTCTGTTTTACAGACGCAGCAGCAGCAGCGACAGCTCGCAAACATCTTGGCAAAGCGCATGCGACAGGATCAAGGGCAGAAGAGTAGTAGCCGCACGGTCTATTCTTCCCTCCGTGTTCCTGTGTTAACACAGCCAATGCACATCCATCACATTCATGCACAAACAACACAAAGGCCTTATTGTAATTTGGAGTACCCAGACCGGTGCAGAGCATAACGCGGCTTTGAGAAGCTCAAATGATCGTTGATGTTCCCACTTCCATGGCAGCGGCGAAGAAATGCCCTTCTTCGTCAAGGCCAACATCGGTTTTATCACTAGTGAGAAGTTCGGGATCCACAGCCTACAGTAAGAAGCCATACCTATTAAGGCTCTGACTTCCTTCTGTGTATTTGGAACAGACATGTGTTTTATTCTTTCAGGTGTCAATCTTCTCCCCTCCTTTGACAGGAGATAGCCTAAATAGGCGACCTCCTGACAACAATATTGAAATTTCTTAAGCAAAGCTTTATGACCATGTTCAGCCAAATGAATAAGCAACAATACAGTGCCTTCTTTACAAGCACTTTCAGAATCTGCAGCTAAAAGCAAGTCATCGACATACTGAAGCAGTGTACAAGTAGATGGCAATTCAAGGGTGTCAAGCTGCTCTTTCAAAGCCCTACTATAAATGCTTGGACTTTCAGTATAACCTTGAGGTGCACGAGTAAATGTAAACGAACGTCCCCCCAAGGTGAATGCAAACAAATATCTACTCTCCTTGTGTATAGGAATACTGAAGAAAGCATTCTTCAGATCCACAACACTAAAGTGCGTAGCTGTAGCAGGGATCATCGTTAGTATCGTTGTCACATCAGGCACAATTGGAAATTGTGGGGCGACAACTTTATTAATAGCGCATAGATCAATTATGAAACAAAATGGGATTGCATTGTCGTCTTTCTTGTACACGGGTAAAATCGGGCTGTTACATAAACTACCTGCAATCTCTTCGATCACTCCACGATGCACAAAATCGGAGACAATGCACTTCAAAGCGCGCTCGCTCTCAACTGATATTTTATATTGCGGAATGCGTGGTAGTTTAACTCAATTTTTCAAAACTATTTTAACAGGTTCAACCTGTAGTACCCCAACATCATTGTCGTCAACCGCCCACAAACATTCCGGGACAACGCTAAACTCAGGAGGCAATGGTCGAGTCAAAAACTGAGAACTGGGAAGTTGCTGTGGTGAAACCGTCAGCCGCACTCCGTCAGAGGAACAATAAATTACTGCATTTAGTTTCTTCAACAGATTTAACCCCAGCAAATTCTCTCCACAGTTTGAAGTCAAGAGGAATGGACAGTGGTCCGTAAAGGGACCCAAAGAAACAGGCAACTGGTATGCCAGAAAACCCTACAGAAACATTAGTTTGCCCTGACAGTGGAATGTTTGGAACCCGAGAATGATCAATGGAGCACTTCTGTGCTCCAGTGTCTATCAAGAACTGATGTTTCCTATTCCCCACTAACAATTCAACGTAGGGACCTTTTTGACTAACGGGAATAGGTGAAGGTTCCAAACCCTGCTTCGGGCAAACCTAACGAAATAAAATGTCGTCGGAAGGAAGCTCTTCAGAAAGGTAGGCAGCAGAAGGGTGATCAAATATGTTTCTCGTGTCCACACTCGAAGTCTGATTATCCCGTGAAAAAGGTTGCTGAGGATCTTGCGAGAAATTACCTCTATCAGGGCCCCCCACTCCGGGGCGACCTCTAGGTCGTCTACCCATACTCCCAAATGTGTTGTTTGACCTCTGTCGAAGGACGGGGCACTGTGCACGCCAATGACCTTTCTTGGCGGCAATAGGCACATTGATTAATATTCACAGGACCCAAGGGGACGTTCCCTTTCGGAACATACTGACCTCTGGTCTGTGAATTACCTCCTCTGGTATTTCTAACAATTTGCTGTAACAATACTTTAGTGTTCAAATCTCCTTTCCTCTTCTCTATTCTCTCTTTTTCATTATTAACACGGTTCTCATAATACTGAGCCATGTGCTAAACTTCAGATTGGGACTTCGCCTGCCAAGCGCTCTCAGAGGACATAATCTGTGACTGGATGTCAGGCAGCAATCCACGTACAAATTTGTCCACAAACAACCTTTTCCCAGACTCTGTGCCCAAGTCCTGTCCACTGAAGTCAGAGAATACCTGTTCGAATCGATTATAGAATTCGGTGGTACCTTCAGATTTTCCTTGAACACAGGCCGTAAACTTGTCCCAAATAATTATTTTCTTAGGAATTATGGTTTTCAATTTTGCGACAATTCTATCAGGCAAAGTGGGTATTACCTGAGGTGGTTTCTCACCAGCTGGTCTTTCCCCATCAAACCTAGTTATGTTAGCCCACGCATCTCCCAACCCTGGCACATCATCTATTGTTCGAACCTGCTTCCATAAATCTACGGGCAGGAGTACAGGGAATAGCAAGTCAATATTACTTAGGGTGAACACAGAGGACTGTAAAACGGACTCTATCTCTTTGTAGAATCCTGTCGGATTTTTCCTAATATCGGGAATTGATTGTCTAATAGTGTTCACTTCCTGTCTCGAAAACGGGACGTGAACAAATTGCGATACATAATGTGCAGGGATGTCCACAGCGGGTGCACCTGTCCCAACGTTAGCGGGAATCTCAACCTTTGGGACAAATGTCGGAGGAACCTCTCTCATTGGCAACTGAGATATAGGTAATTCCGATCGCTTACTAAGCAACAGAGCCAGGTCGAGCGCTAAGGCAGCCGAAAAAGTGTCGGGCGAAAAAGCCCTCTTACAAATACCCAATAACTCTATAGGACAACTAACCTTCTTCCTTACACATTCATCCTGCAGGTACTGTACCATTACCTGAATCACCTTCCTCTGCATTTCTACTGTATACTGACTATACATGTCATATACTTCATCCGGCGGTATCGATGAATCCGAGACCCATCGAATCGCATCTTTGGTACAAATTCGTACTTCCTCAGATGCCGATTTACGACACGGAAGGAACCGTTTCTCTACATACATACTGTCGTCTTCACCATCCTCATCCCGTAATCTTTCTAAGTCCCTCCTATACTCAAATAACCTCTCAACATGACCATGTACTTTCTCCTCAGTGTCCCTCGAAAGCGCTAAAGTATTTAGATCCCTCAACCCTTGTGGGAGATCTGTATTATGTAATCTACCCCACATTACACATAAATGAGTCCCCAAACCTTCAATAAAAACATTTTTCTCGGGAAAATTACCCATATGTGATAATGTGGAGAAAACATCAGCTTGATCACCTCTCTCCATACAATGCTTAGCCCATGCAAATAATTCCCGTTTCTTTTCTGCAGAGACAGTATTACGAGTAACAATCTTTGACCCCGCACCCTGATCAACTTCATTCAGTACAGAACCACTCGGGAGCAGAGGTGCGGGCAAATTCAATGGAGGTGCGACTATCGGCGCAAGGGGAAGGGGTGGTATAGTAGGTGGAGGAACAACAACTAGAGGAATAGGAACAATAGGTTGTATAGGGGGAACAGGACTAACAGCAGGAATGACAGCAGGAATAACAGCAGGAATGGGCAGAGCACCAGGGAGGGGATCTTACGGAGGTGGCGAAGAGGCACCAGCCCGGCGTTCGTTTAACAATTTATCAATAAATTCTTCGGAAACATGAAAATCTTTAGAGGGATAGATTTTCTGGATACCGAATGAGAAAGCCCTATCCATATTCTTGACTGACTGTGAATGTTTTTCCTTATCGGCATTCGTTTTATGACGGCGTGCATGTTTATCCCTACTTTTAAGCTGTTGCAACGCTTCTTTTTTCCAATTCTGCAAAACATCAAATGCTGCAGGTCTGGCCTTCTTTTTCAACAAGACAGATTCTAGGTATTCAATACGGGGATCTCGAAACTACCATTGATTGGCCACTGAAATTCAGAGGCATGTCTGGTTTGTCTGTGCCAAATATCATTAAATACTATACTTCCAATGCCATGCTTACAGTACATAGTACATGCCGGCGACTCCTCCTGTGGTGCCGGGCGGCTAAATTCCCAAGATTGTCGATCGCTGCGGAACAGAGCCCTAAAGCAGCTAGACAATTTCCCAGGCATTTCACAAAAAATTGGTGTTACCTGGTCAATAATTGTGTCTGCAGATACAATACGCCAAATTCAAATTGTCAGGGTTAAATTAAGAGTCGGGTCACGACTACACCTGACCAAACCTAAGGAGGACCGTACGGTTTACCAAAGAACTTACCTAACAAATTTTACCTTGTGTTTGGTGGTTTTGACAAATCTGCCCGCCTCAACAATGGACTCTCGTCAAGATGTCGTGTCAGACCCCACGACTATCGTCCAAGGATCGGATCGTGCAGCGCTGCCGAGGTATCGCGTTTCGTTCAGTCGGGCCCGCAGTATCACACCGTCCGATCCTGGTTCGATAGCCTGCATCAATCCTTCAATGATCCGGCATCAATCTTGAGGGTCCCTATTCGGGTGCCAACTGTGAAAACAGAGAAATAATATGAGGCCGGGAAGCCCAAAAAGAAACACACCAACACAGGTTACAAAGAAACATACAAGTGCTTTATTTCAAGCTACAACAGTTACCAAGTCAATTGACAAACGGATAGCTATTCGGCTCTCAGTATAACATAACGAACTTCAACGAGGGTTCGATGTGTTAGTGAGAGACCGCATATTGGAATACCCGGGCCATTTATACAATTTGTCCAGCCCTTGGCCAACCCTCTTGCGGGTTAACCATTCTGCGAAATATTTAATTCTGGTCTTAGGGTTCCTTGCCAGGTCAATCCTTTAATATATGCATTTCGATTAGTTTCGCTGATATAAGTAGTACATTTACATATAGGTCAACAGTAGGACAAGGTCTCTGTTCGCGACCCCGACAAGTGGCCTGCAGGCATATTAATTATTCAGTTGTACGGAGGTCACAACGGCCAGAATCTTACTCAGAATGTCATTTGGCCTCCATTTTGATGTTCAGGGTGACTTCTACATAACAAGAGAACCTAAAATGGTGGCTCAATCCAAGATGGCGGCTTACATTGGTTTCTCTAAGGTCAAGACCTTGCTGTGGAGTTTGTTCGCACATGATGTTAGACAACTTGGCGTAGGCCAATACACATACAATTGTTACAATAGGAGGCATAATATTGTTTCTATTCCGACAGCCCTTCCGGGAGAAGAAGAAACCGTGGTTAGTGTCCTGCGGAGCAATGGTTTGCTCTGTATCCTCAATCCCCCTTCCGCCTGATCCCTTCGGGGAGGAGTAAAAACCCTAGGGGAAGGCAGAGGAGGTCTAAGCGGGGATGATCTCTTGCGGCAAGGTCCGTGGCTGCGGGAGGCATCAGAGGCATCCTTCTGAGGATGCTTGGCAGGCCGGCTTAGAAGTAATGGAACTGACGGAGCCTGAGGAACCAGGAGCCTGGTGTCCAATTGCCCTAGGAGAGCCTGCAAGTAGTGAGCACCTGCATCAATGACAACGAGTGTGGGTTGATGAGAGGATACTGAGGCGGCACAGATGCCAGACTCGCTGATGTGGATGGAAGGGAAGACTGGAGACCCAAAACAGACGGGTCCAGGAAAAATTGATCTGAACCATTTTCCTAGGGATCAGTTCCAAAGCTGCACGCTCATCGTAGACTGGAGACCCAAATTCAGAGGTGATGTCATGCTGCAGTATGTCCTCAGGCAGCAGGATTGGAAACCGTTCTAGAAGATTGTGCTCCATAGCCACCTCGGAATGCTTTGAAATGCCTCTAGAAGGCAGAACCACCACCTCAGGCCGAACAGGTCTAGCAGAGGAAATCTGCGTCACCGAGGTTTTAGTCTTAGTCATCGACGACAGAGCAGTTGACTAAGCAGTCAACAACATGGTAGTCGACGGGACAGCGGATGGCAGGGCTGTCGACACTGGTAGAGTCCCCGATGAACCAGTCATTGGCTTAACGGTCAATGAGGAATCGTAGACACTGTCTGAAACCCCGATATTATTGTCGATGGAGAAGGTGGCCACTTGGATGACAACCTTGACCTCTACTTTGATGACTCACGGCCTGAAGACCTATGGGAAGTTGGAGGAGTGCTGCTTGTCCTTGGCCGAAGTCCTATTCATTGACAAGGACGAATGACACCTTGATTTCTCCTTCTCCAATGACAAAGCCTTGCGTGCTGGATCCGCGGATTTCGTCTGGTGTGAACCCCTCTCCTTCGATTTTTCAGAGCGTAATGCATATGCACCCTGAGGGAGGGAATTTTCGACCCCTCAACATTTGACAAAGGTGGAGCAGCAGAAGACCTCTTGGTTTCAGATGAAGGCCTGGGCTCAACAGTGCGCTGCTTCTTAGGCAGTGGTTCCTCCGACCTAGCCTTCTGGCACGACGGCGACCTCTTGACTGAGGGAGAGGAGGACTTGCCCCTGCGGGAAGAGCCGACTTCCGAAGCTGGATAGGCACCCTCATTCAGTCAGCAAATCAAACGCCTGTTTCTTTCTTTGAGAGTTTTTTGGGAGAACCCCTGACGTTTGTCGCAGTTGTCGGAGTGATGGGGATACAAGCAGTACAGGCACTGCGAATGGCCGTCCCAGTCGAACACATTGGGGCCGCAGGCTACACACGGCCGGAATAAAGACACAAAGATGACCCAACGGGGCCCGGAAAAACCACCTTTCTCAGACGAAAGAGTGGAAAACATCGAAAGCTGACTTGAAGAAACCAAAGTTTGCACACAGAAAAGAAATTCTCTGGAGAGAACTCAAGGTAATCCCAACAGTTTGGAAGATGGTTGAAATCTGATGAGAAGACGCAGGGGCAGAGCTATTCTCTGGATGTCCCATTGGTGCGGCCTAAAGCACCCATAGCTACGTCGATGGGACACTCAAGGAGTCAACGTTTTTTTCATAGGAAAACTATTATACTAAAGTTACCAAGGTTTTCCCAGCCTGACAACGGGGAATATTCACAGCATGTGAATCCATGAAAGATCCAGTGCTGGAGAATTGCTGTTGCTTCTTTGGAAATGAACCAGAACTGTGGTTTTAAGGATTGGTCTGGTACGGGGAAAAAGACTAATACAGAATGATTTACCTAAATTGTGCAGTACGGTGGATGGGCTGGGGCATAGGCAGGTTTCATACAGTTCTGTTAACGAAGGAGTAGAAAACCAGATGTGGCTATCCTCAGTGCCCCTAGTTAGGTCTGTCTCCAACCGTAGATTCTAATCTTGGGAATGTTAATTTTTGAAGTTGGACTTGAAGCTTCTTTTCTAGTCACTTTCATGATAATATTATGAATTATGGTGGCCTTTTAATTGCTACTAAGAGCTCTATTTGCGATTCTTTGGAGATAATTAATACCACGTCTCCTGCTTTATTGATTGGAAACTTGAAAGTAAATGTAGTGAGGGTATGAGGAAGATCCTGTTAATATCTATTGCAATCCAAGGTGGGACTGTGAAGAGGCCATGCGGGCAGAGATGGATACAGTTCTGGTAGACTGGGTTTTTGCTGAGTCATTATCTGTGCTGGCGTATCCATCGGTTATTGCCTGGTTATTGCCCAGAGCCTACAGGCAATGACGATTCGATAACTGCCAAACATGCCAGATTATCCTTTAGTAAAATGGGTATTTCAAAGAAACAAATCCAGGGGTTTATGCTGGGCAGAACCTTTGAGCAATTGGGGTCTTCAATGTTGTAACAGGAACATAAAAGGGGATTGCCCCTATCAACTGAGCTGGATATGGGGCTCCTCACATTCCACTGTTGGCTTTATTTTTATGTCCAATTCATTGTTTTTTTAAGGCTGTCTCTTTACAGTTATTAGCATCAGGAAAGAGTGACCATGTCAAAATTATATTGGATTTCATTAAGGTATTTGTAGAGCGCATGATTCAAGAAAATAGGCTCAGATATTTCTAATGTGAATGAATGTTCCAGCCACCACCAATCAAAGGAAAATGATTTAAAACAATAGGTTTTAAGATATTTGTGGAACTGGATAAATGTTTCCTTCTTCTTGAGCTCCCTGGAGAGACTGTTCCGGAGTTTGGGGCCATATACTGCGAACCATCTGTCTCTCCTAGAGATGCGACAGGAGGGTGGGACAGCCAACAAACTTTTGTCAGCAGATCGCAGTGCCTGGGACGGTCGGTATCGCCTCCATTTATCAGCAAAATATGATGGGGCCAAGTTATTCAAGCTTTTATAAATCTTCAAATCAATTCCATCGCTCACCAGCAACCAGTGGAGGGAGCGAAGGAGGGTTGAAATTGGAGAGGATTGAGTGACTTTAAAGATCAGTCTTACTGCCACAGTCTGTGCCTTCTGTAACCGGTTCAGATGTTTGTGTGGGATCCCGGCTAGAAGACTGTTACAGTAGTCCAACTGGGAGTTGACCAATGCCCCCACAACAGTGGCATGGTCTTCGGATGGAACATATGGAAGGACGAGCCTCAATAAGCAGAGTGAAAAACGGATGGGAGTTTCACTTGTACCTGGTTTTTGTATCCTGAATTATTTTTCCAAATACAGCCTAGATTTTTAATTTTCAGAATAATATTAAGGCTGGAGCCAGGAAGCATGGGCTAGTTGACTGCTTATCATCTAGTAGGTGGTGTGTAGGCCTAAACAAGGCCACCTTCGTTTTACTAGGGTTAAGTTGGAGCCAGTTAAGAGACATCGAGCTAATATCTTCCAAGCACTGTCCAGTTCTTTAAAATGAGTCCTTGAAATTGCCAGCTTCACAAAAATCTGGGTGTCGTTGGCATATGATTGAAATCCAACCTCATGTTTCATCAGGATATCCATTAATGATTGCATATGCAGAACAGCCAGCAGAGGCGAAAGTGACGAACCCTGGAGGACATCACCGCTCTGTACAGGAGAATCTGACAGGACCCCCAGCTTCAGCTGCTGCCAACTTTCAGATGGGAAGGAGTCAAACCATTTAAAAGCATGGCCCAAGACCTTCCTGACCTTCCTCAATAGTTCTAATAGGATACCGCGATCTACGGTGTCAAATGCAGCAGACAGGTCCAGCATTACAAGCACAGACATCTCACCCGAATCTGATAACCGGAGAAGTTCATCCCAAACCGCCATCAGAGGCGTTTGTGCCAAAACCCGGCCAAAACCAGGATTGGTGGGGGTCTAATAGAGCACAACAAACTCCTGAGAGACTAGAGGAAATGTTTAAATAGACCTCTTGTCAACAGCCCTCTACAGAATTTGTTTTTTTTACAATATAATATGTTCACAGTGTCACTTGCTTCCCCAAGACCATTCAGGTTTTCCATTGTGTATGTAATTAGTCCTGATTAAATTCTCACATACAATTCACATTTGTATCAAAAACAGTAATTTAGTAATTTTTTATATCAAATATTGGTATAAATATTTCACACCTACAATAGAGAAATTCATATAAACAATTTCTAAAAAACAGACATTTCACAATAGTATTCACTTCAACTGTACAAAGTCAATGTTTTGTAGTACTCCAATTGATTAACAATTTATAAAAATGGTTTTCCAATAGGGATCTGTTGTTCGCTATCTTCTCTCAGAGTAGCACACACCAGTCCATACAGTTTTTAACTTTGTGTTCATATCACCCATTCCTTCTCTCATACAACATTCATACCATACCCAACATGTTTCATTCCTATACACTGTCACACTTGCAGCTAGGAAATTCTTCAGGGTTTTTTTTTGTACGACATTCAATCGAGTTGTACATTTGTGTGTGACTTCTTTTGGATTTTTATGGGGGGTTAACTTCACTTGCCCTCCCTTTAATCCGTTCTGCGGGTCAAACCATCACACGGATATCTTTGTACACGGTCTGGATTTGGCTTGTCTTATCACCATACCTCCAGGTGTATATACTAGTAAACTGCTCCACACCACCTCTATTGGTCCACTGGGGAACACCCCTAATGGTCTTATTTCCCCCAGGTGCCCGTTTTTCGTTTAAGCTGCTTTTTCAGATTGTTCTGCTGGGTCCCTCCATTATACTAAGATTTCCTTAGTTTTTCCTCTGATTGGTTTATCCTGGGTCTCTGTGTTCCTGACCCCATAAATCGTATTATTTTTGGCTGTAGTTATCCCGGGATTATTTTTGAAAAAGGTGGTTTCAGTTAGCGTCTCTCAGCAGATCGCCCCCGTCTCTCATGGGCTGGCAGTGCAGGGTCCTCAAACGTTAAATTATTGGATGCACTCCATGCCGTGTCCGGGGTTTCTTTTCGTGTCCCGCCCCTTCTGGGGTTCAGATTGCTCCTTGTCCAGTTCTTGTCTGGAGCGTCTGCCTTCTCCTCCATCCGCTTTAGTCGTCTTCTATCTGTGCTGTTCGCCTGTCTAATAGAGCAAACATGTCTACATGGTCCTGGAGCTGAAACGCAACAACTTTTTCCAGGATTTCTCATGGCCAAGAGAGACCTTCCACCGGGTGGTAATTCTGTAGTTCATTTGGGTTCAGTAACAGTGTTATGATGCAGTTTGAGCTTGGATGGATCAAGACCTTGTGAAGGGGATGCATTAAAAAATAAGGTCATAAAGGGGTAATCTCAGTCATAAGATGCTGCACTGTGCATGCCAGAAGTTTAAATAAATGTTGTTAGTGGGTTTGTGTGTCTGCATCAAGCTCAAGATAGTATCCTCTGAAACTGCATTGAAGTCGAACAAGTTCTCAACGCACTGGTGGTTATCAGATTCGATCACAGTGACATGTGAAGATGTTGAATTGTTTGGGTTTGGAACCAACAGCCTGTTCTGTGCAATCTTCTCTTGGATAGCTTTTGTTTGTAAATAACTAATTAAATGAGTTAGCTTGATTTATTGAGGGTTCAATAGGAGAAGTAGTACTGTTAGGATAGGACAAATTAGCAGTAACAGAAAAATTATCTTGGACGATTATTAGCGGATTCGATCTGCCACCTTAGTCTTTCAGACCTATCTAGTACTCAGCGCCGTGTCTGGTGTTCTAAGCTTTCTCAATTTTCTTTCCTTTGCCCTGTATTTTTGTCTTAGCAAAGCTAAGGTGGGGAATACCATGGCTTAGATTTTTCTTTATCATTTGTGGAGCAAGTGGGGGCAAATTTACTACAAATAGCATCCACAATTGACATTCCCTGTGAGAAAGAAATCACCACATTTTAGGGATGGTTTATGTATTCCAAGGCCCCCTGTAGTTCAGGGCGTGGTTTGTATAGCTTGCGGCAAATAGTCCTTGTCTTTGTGTCAGATGTTTTTTCCCTTTCCAGTCCGATAAAATGATCTGACCATGAAACAGACAAGGTGTTAATCATAAGGAGTCCTGCACCGCAGACCATAATGGAGTCTAAGCAATGGTCATGTAGGTGAGGGGGTCAAATTGAGTGGCTTCAACTCATGACTATTCATCTCCTAGAACTCTATAGAATCTGTGGCGGATAATTCATCAAGCCAGATGTGGATGTCACCAATACAGACCAGCTCATGTAGCTTAATACATGTGGAGAGAAATGAGTCAACATTTTCCAGGAAGGACTTAGCAGGTCCTGGGGGGAGGTCGGTATCCCAGCAGTATCTTAAATGAAACTGTAGATTTATGCCATAGTATCATGTGTCCGAACTGTGACAAATCAATCCAATTAAGGGGATCCAAGTGGGCTGGATGGATAAACAACAGCAATACCTCCTCCCCTCTTCGCAGTACAGCTGATGGATTGAATTAAATACCCATCAGGAACTAATGGATGAAACATCACATGAATCAACTTTTAGATGTCAGGTCTAGGGAACCAAATGCTAGGAATCTGTTTGTAAATAGCACTAGAACAAGAGTAAGGATCTCTCCAGCTGTAACTAGACGTTTGATTACAAACTTGATTAGTCAATGGAAGTTGTGGAGTCTTCAGGAGAAATTACAATAAACCTCACCAGTAAGGTTTAACTTCACAATATGGTAACCTATTTCTGTATGTTGACATACAGACGAATGGTGTGGAGGACCATTCACTGCTAAGTATATGAATCCCTATGATACAAATGTTTAAAATAAAAAGCGTGAAATGAGATGCAAAATGAGGTCACTCCAAACGAATAACAAGAGCCAGCAATTAGATATTTTAGCAAAAAAAAAGATAAAATACCAATACAAAAATTGGCAAAAAACATATGCGAACTAGGACTATTCAGGATAGTCAAAAGATAAAACTAGTTGCTAGTAAAGAGGTCAGAGGTATATGGTCTCTTCTTAACAGTGGGGATGTCACTGAACATCGAATACAGGCAGTCTCCATCCCAGAATCTACGTGGATAAATCATTGTTAAAAATTCTACTATTCAGATGGAACAACCGACCATAGAAATGACAGAGGATGTTCAAATGGGCCCCGAAAATTGATGTGGATGACTTGCATAATGCGACAACGAAATTAAAGAACTCAGCCGCTTTTGGTCCAGATGGACTCCCCAACACTAAGTTAGACCCTACTCTATGGTCTAAAATAGGTCTGCTCTACCAACAGATAATAGACTCTGGTAAATTTCCACTAAGTGAAATAAAGCTATAGTGGTGGCTATTTACAAAAAAAGAACCAATTATTCGCCATTTAACTATCATCCAATAAGCCTGATTAATACGTCTAGCAAAATGTTGGCATCATTAGTATTAAAGGACTTAGAGGAATGGGCATTAAAGTATAGGCGTTTATCACAGTTCCAAACAGGGTTTAGAAAACATATGGGGACCTCCTTAAATGGATTAATATTTGAGCTCCAACAACAGAAATCCATGTTAAAATCTTGTGTCATTTTAGTCTGTGGCTTTAGACATGTCTGCTGCCTTTTACAGGGTGATTAGGAGTGATCTCTGGTGCAAACTACGATGATGGAATATTCCCTGTCAATTATTGAACATGCTTCTGTTATTCCAGATAGACAACAGGTTAGATTAGACACCAATGGCACCCTGTCTTGGCAGATTAAGATAAATGTAGGTTTGCGACAAGGGTGCACTCTTGCCCCTTGTATTTGGCCGACGTGTTGGAAGCCATGGCAAAACTGGATCTATTTCCTCCAGAAATTGGCAAGACTCAAATTGGGAGGTTCTCATATGCTGATGACATAATTTTACTGGAAAATACTGCTAGTGGTCTACAACAAATCCTTAACTACTTTAGGCATTTTGTAGGAGATAATGGATTGAAGGTTAAGTCTGCAAAATCAAAAATGATCACTTTCTCAGGTAATCAGAAAACACAAGTTTACATGGTCATTTAATAATTCCAAGATGATGGAGGTGGAGAATTTGATATAACTTGGATTTACTATCGCCAGCAAAAATAACTTATCAAGGATAGACTGAGGCTGAAATGTAGATCATTCAATGTCAAATGAAGATAATTTTAGAAAAACATTGACCATTCACACCAATACCCTTGACTAAATGTGTGAAGCTAAAGGGGATTCCTAGTATTACATGTGTCTTGAAATTATTGAATGACACTGACCTTATCTGGGTAAATGTTTTGGAAGGTCGGTTATGGTGAGCAGTTTTGAAGTTACCTCCCATAGTCCGGATTTCAAGGATTAGACTACAATTTGGAATGTATTTGTGGAGACTTACAGCTTTAAGGACTAGACTAACCTTATATTGTAAGATTTTAACAGGAGAGTCTAATTATCTCTTTCAGGTCTTAAACAATGCACGGTCCGGAGGGAGAAGATTCTGCCATTTCGCAATTTATTAAGAACTGTGATAAATTACTGTCTTCAGTGTTAATAGACACTCCCACCATTTTGGTGAAAAACTGGAGTTAGATATCAATGACCGTGAAATGTTATCCATTCTTAAACTTTGCAAGGAATATAGTGATGGAGTACTGACCTTACGATCACCTACGTTAAAACATTTGTTTCTCTGGTAGCAAGAATGTGGCTCTAAGATTTTCTTTTTAATGTGCTTCAACACAATGGAGGTAATTGGCCCTAGATTAAAGTTTCAGCCGTTGGAATGTACTTGCAGAGTTTGTGAACTGGATTATGTGGAATCTCTGCACCATCTGATTATAGAATGCCCTAGGTTGACTGATAAGAGAACTATACTTTGAAAAGTTTGTTCAATCTGCAAGTGCAGTCTGCTCTGAAGCATTATGGCAGCAAGACAACTGAGCCTATCTTCAGAATTAATAGACTTCCTAAAGCACATTTTTAATATTTTAAATGAAGATGCAATGAAAGCGTAGACATTTAATTGTAAGGCACTTTTGCACTCTTGCACTTTCATAACAAAGTAATTGTAATGCTTACCTGGACTCCTCGGCCTTCTCAACCTGTGGACCTGGTACTTGACACCTCTTGGATTCGCTTTCTGTTTAAGCAATAACAATAGAGCACTATAACATCTTTTAACTAAAATACTATTGCATGACATGTGTGCTCCTTTAATCCCTCCATTCTCACCAGTGTTTATTTTTTGTGGAGCTCTCCATCCTGCTTTTCTACAGGGGCGTGTTGAGGTGAAGAAACAATGGTAACTTGAGAAGGGCTGCAGACTTACCCAGAATGAGAAAACTTTTGTAAAACGAGAGTTCGCTTATACAGACTAACTGCAGCCTTCAGGGAAGAGTGCGGAAACAACTGATGTGAAAACTTGTAGAACCTTCAGGTACGTAATGCTTATTAAACGTCTTTTTTTAACTATTAAGTTTGTTTATTGTTAATTAAATACCTGTTTTGTCTGCAGGTTTTCGGGAAGCTGTGGAAAAATACCTTTGGAAGATGCCGTGGCTGCGGAAGAAACCTCTGAAGATGCTGCGACTATGAGCGGAGACTGCCTTCAGAAGATGTTGAGAGTAAAACTTCAGACGGAAGATAATCGATTCAGAGATAACCTTGGACAGGTAAGGCTTTTCTACTGATTATTGAACTCTGTAAATTGCTGTAAAGCTAATGTCTCTATTATCTTCTTTTACAGGTTCTGTGAGGCAAAACACAGGTAGCGTTAGCCGCTGTCAGCGAATCAGATGTAAAGGGGGCCATTCCACCGGAGGCGGGGCTTAAATAGCTCCCTCTGCAATATGAATAGAATGTGCTGCAAATTATGAATGGAGCTTGCAGAGGCCATGTTAAGAGTATGGCATTTACTGTAAAACATCACAAAAGTCTATGGAAGTGTATGCAGAGAATGATGTAAATGCCACATGTGCCAGGCTAAAACCCACCTTTGACCTGCTTGTTTATGTAATGTTCCCTGCTTAGCCTGAAAGCCTGAATGAGGATTATGTCCACTGACTGGGATCATGACAGTAATGATGTATATTAGAGGAATTGATATTATTGTTAGTGTGATTTTAATCAGTTTTAATTTGCTTTTTATCTTATTATGTTAATCCAGACTTAATTCATATTAGTTTATTTTTTCTTTGTAAGGCAAAAGTAATGTTTTTGGATTTTATCCTGTAATGTATAAAGGTTAAGATTTTAATCCTAAATACAAAAAATGTTAAATAAAAAATGACATCCAGTACATTACATAACTATCATTTCTTTCACACTGCAGTACTCCTGAGTACTAAAGATTAGGTACCTACTCTCTCCAACAATTATTTTACTTTGACAATAACAGTGACAAACACTTATTTGACACTTATGTAATCTGTTTTGTTATCTTTGCTATGTGATGAATCCTGCAGTGTCATCCCAGAATCCGAGCCTAAAGCCTCCTCTCATGTGTCCAGGGAAAGGCAGAAACTACCTGATCATATCCCTGGAGGAGGTATCGGGGGAAGGATTACATGGGAGGAGAAGACTATCAAGGAAATGTGGCGACTCCATCAGGAGAAGCGCTGTATTCATTCTCGTATGAGGATGAAGGTTTTAAAATGGCTGAATATTTGATGGCATATTGTCACCATAGGGCCTCGCTCCCAGTCTTACCCAATGTACCAATTATAAAAGACTTCTTTGTGAGGATGAAAAGGAAGAATCTCGGAAAAAGGGAGTTCATGCTACTGCTTTCAGTAGTACTGATTCTACATGGGAATCTGCTTAGAAATCTAAGAAAGTGTTAAGACGGATTTCTGAACTCTGTCCTGGTGGCGCAGAAGTTCAGAAGGCCAACCTAATTACTTGGAACAGGGTAACCTCTGGACAAGCCAGACCAATCAAGGTAGCGATCGCGGCGGTCAAGACTAGGTCTCAAGAGGGGTGAGGGTGACTGAAAGCCCGCAATGAGCACACAAAGCAAGGACACTTACAAATTACTCCAAACAGGTGTTATATTAAAAATATATACACATTTATTCCAAGGCCTTTAAAACAATGACCGTAGCGAGAAATCACAATACAACTCTAGTAAACCAACACATACCATACCAATACAATATTTATACAAATACAACAATTCTCAAGCGTTAGATGCACGAAATGTGTAGTCCACCTAAAAGGGAAGGAAAACAGGCAGTGCGAAATAATGCTTAGACCCAGTCCGCCTTCAGAGGCACCTAACTAAAAGGAAGTCCGAGCCCTACGAAGAGTGGAGCCTTGTGCTCAAAAGTACCTGCACACGCTGGTGCCAACGGGCAAAAGGAGAGTCTCTTCGAGGGAAATCAGGCAGTTCAGTTTAGTGCACAAATGAAGAAGAACAGTGTTCCGCAACTCAAGCGCAGCCTCCACTATGGGCAGAAGCAGAGCGCGAGTATGGAAAGGCGTGCTGTTTTGACACAGCGGGGAAAAGCTAGGGGCTCCTGCAGGAGGGCGATCAGTTCCTAGCTATGCTACTCACCGGTCCCCGATGCAAGCAGACCCAGGCTTCTCCGCGTCAGTTTCAGTCGCTGGCAGGTTCAGAAGAGCAGGGGATGTCTCGTCGTCGTGTTGAGTCTGCAGCAGCGGAGTTGAGTAAAAGACGTCCCAAACGAAGGAACCCGCACAGTTTGTTACCACAGCAGGGCAACAGAGCGGCCGTGTGTATCTGAGCCAAATGTACACTACTCACTTCAGACCTGGGAACGCCAAGTGTACGAATCGTGTGAGAGTGACAAGGACTCGAAATACTACACAACCTGGTGGCGGTTACAGAGCAAGACTCCTGTGTAGGCTGGTCAGTCTGCTGGATGGCCAGAGACGCTTCCGAAGGCTTACTAGCAGGAGATGGTGAAGATGCCGAGAATAGCTGTTCCCGCTATTCCAAGGGTCGAAGTACCAGTACAGGCCTTCTGGTTCGATCAAAGGTGAAAAGGGTTTCACAAGGCGACAGCAGTGCAGAGGAGCAGCCCTTCAGCGGGTCACCAGCGATTCCTCGGTCCAGCCTCTTGGTTGCAGGATACTTGGCTCCTGTATTCCTTCGTTCGTGAGAACTCAGGAGATCGACATGGTAGTGGTGTTTCCAGCCCCCTCTTATCCACGGTTCCCTTCGCACCAAAACGGAGGGGACCCAATGGGAGATCCGCTCATCAACACTCACACCATACGTGGACCTATCACGGACCACGGTGGTCCCAGGCATTCACACCACCCTAGACTCTCTGGCACCCAGGATGTGTATTGGGATCAGACATCCAAGCCCACATCCTGGAGGCACACACCAGGCATGTAGAAGCCCGCGAAAGCATCCGTGTTTCGTGGGAAAGTACATGCCCAAATAAGGAAGGCCCCGGGTCGGCTCGACCTGGGGAAGGTGAAGGGAGCAAGACGGTCAGCGGACAGGACAATGGAGCCTCGTGGTCTGGCCATTTTGGGAGCCAGGCCACCATTTTAGGTTAAGCCCGAGAAACGCGCCTAAAACGCCAAAAGGAGCTCAAAACACAAGAAACGATCGCTGCCACCATTCCCGTCCGTGAATCACTTGCACCGATCAGTTACAATCCTAAAAGAGTATCTAGGGCCTGTAGAAGGCTAGAGACCCAAGAGAGCAGTAATTTAGCTTACAGTGCCCTCTTGTGTCATGTTGCACGAAAGCCGCAACATGATAAAAGAAACTACGGAAAACAGCGTTTCCCGGTACTGACTGTCTTAAGGGCATGTCAGTTTCCCTGTAAGAAAGGAGCGAAAGCCCAGAGGAGTGCGGCAGAAGGCTGCACTTCTCTGGCAAAGTCGAGAACAAGGTGCAAAACAACAGCAAAAGTTTAGGGGTTGCCACATGGAAGGAAAATTACCTACAATTACGAAATCTTTCCTAACACTCTCCCCTCCCAGACTATGGACAGGGGGAACTAATCCACCCCTGGATGAGTCTCTTGTTCAGGTCGGTTAAACATTCTGGACAACCCATCAGCATTGCTATGTTGGACACCTGGCCTATGCTCAATAGTGAAGTCGAAGCCTTGTTGACTTATGGACCACCTAAGCAACTTTGGATTCTCCCCCTTCATGTTCATTAGCCACTTTAAGGGCTTATGGTCAGTTTGCACAGTGAAGTGGGTCCCATAGAGGTAGGGCCTCAGCTTCCTTAGGGCCCACACAACAGAGAAACATTATTTCTCTACCGTGGACCATCTGAGCTCTCTGTCCTTAAGCTGGCGGCTAATAAAACCAATAGGGTGTTCCTTACCTGTCTCATCTACTTGTGATAGTACAGCTCCTATCCCAGTGTCAGAGGCGTCCGTCTGCACGATAAAAGGTCTTTGATAATCAGGGGCCCTGAGGACAGGGACCTGGCACAAGGAGTCTTTTAAGCCATTGAAGGCCTTCTCACACTCGTCGGTCCAAGTTACCTTCTTGGGTGTCTTCGGAGTTGTGAGGGCAGTCACAGGGGCAGCTATGGTGCCATAGTCTGCCACGAAGTTTCGGTAATACCCAGTGAATCCTAAGAAGGTTCTCACTTGGGTTTGTGTAGTGGGGGTAGGCCAGTCTTGTACTGCTTGTACTTTACTGGGAAGAGGCTGTATCCTCCCTCCACCTACTTCATGTCCAAGGTAAACCACTGAGCCTTGTCCAATCTGGCATTTACTAGCCTTTATGGTCAAGTGTGCCTTCTGAAGAGCCTGGAGCGCAATCCCAAGGTGTTTCACATGGTCTTCCCAGGTGGCACTGAAACCTGCTATATCGTCCAGATATGCAAGACAGAATTCGTCCAACCCATTCAAAACATGATTCACAAGCCTCTGGAAAGTGGCAGGTGCATTCTTCAACCCGAACGGCATTACCCGGAATTGGTAAAGGCCGTCTGGAGTAGAAAATGCTGTCTTCTCCTTGGCATGTTCTGCTAAAGCTATTTGCCAATAGCCAGCAGTGAGGTCAAACGTGCTGAGGTACTTGGAGGCACCCAAAGTATCCACCAGCTCATCTGTCTGAGGCAAGGGGTGTGCATCTGTCTTGGTGACAGCATTCAGAGCCCTGTAGTCCACGCAGAACCTCAATTCAGAAGTGCCTGCCTTTGGAACCAAAACCACAGGGCTGGACCAAGGACTACTAGAGGGTTCAATCACCCCAAGGTCTAACATCTTGTTGACCTCGGTCTTAATATAAGACCGTACTTTGTCTGACATCCTGTATCCCCTACTTTTGGTAGGTACACTGTCTCCTGTGTCTATGTTATGTTTGCACCAAGGTGTCAAACCAGGCGCCTGTGAAAACAGGGGGGAAAACTGCCTAAGCAAACTTTTCACCTCAGCCTGCTTATCAGAAGTCAGATGAGGGGCCACTCGGACACCCTCAAAGGAGCTATCTGAAGGACCGCTTTGGAACAGGTCGGGGAGAGGTTCAGACTCCTCTTCCTCAACATCTGAAGCCAGTAGCAGTGCTGCGATTTCGACTCTTGGGACGAAAGCCTTCAGCCTATTCACGTGAAACACTTTTGGAGCCTGTCCAGGCCTTCCAAGGTCCACTAAATAGTTAACCTCACCCAGGGGCTCCACCACTGTGTAAGGTCCTGACCATTTGTCCTGTAAAGCTCGAGGCCTTATGGGATTCATGATCAGGACTTGCTGACCAGGTGTAAAGTTGACGAGGGAAGCTTTCTGGTCATACCAATGTTTCACCAGCGCTTGTCCTGCCTTCAATTTATCACTAGCCAAGCCCATCAGAATTACCATCCGTTTTCTGAGCCCTAGCACATAATCAACTACGTTGGTAGTAACAGGGGGAGTGGGCATCTCCCATCCCTCTTTGACTATGGCTAAGGGTCCCCATTCAGGATGACCGAACAGAAGTTCGAAGGGGCTGAAGCCAACACCCTCCTGTGGTACCTCTCGGTAGGCAAACAGTAAGCATGGTAAAAGAAGATCCCATTTTCTTCTCTGAGGTTCTTCCAGAGCCCCAATCATGCTTTTTAACGTTCTGTTGAAACGTTCCACCAGACCATTGGTCTGGGGGTGGTATGCAGAAGAGAACTTGTAGGTGACCCCACATTCTTTCCACATAGCCTGCATACACTTCGACATAAAGTTGCTGCCACGATCCGACACAATTTCTTTAGGGAAACCAACCCTAGTAAATATGCCAAGTAAAGCTTTTGCAACTGACTTGGCAGTTACAGTTTTCAATGGGATGGCCTCAGGATATCTGGTTGCATGGTCGACCAGCACCAGGATAAACCTATTGCCTGAGGATGTTTGCGGGTCAAGGGGACCAACGATGTCGATCCCTACCCTTTCAAATGGTACCCCCACAACTGGGAGCGGTACCAATGGAGCTTGGATTGTCGAGCCAACCTTACCAGATAACTGGCAGGAGGCACATCTCCTGCAGTGACTTTCTACTTGCACCCCCTCTTGGGCCAGTAGAAGTGCATGGATAACCTTTGCTTGGTCCTCTTAATACCAAGGTGACCAGCAAGGGGCACTTCATGCGCCAACTGCAGGAGGAAGGGCCTAACAGCAAGGGGAACCACCAACTTCCTATGGTCTCCTTCTGTAGACTCTGTGGGCTCACTATACAGGAGTCCACCTTCCCAAAAAATCCTATGCGTCCCAGGAGGTTCACCCTCAAGCTGGGAGCAGGCCTGTCTCCTTAGGCCTTCCAGAGATGGGCACTCACGTTGGCCTTTACTGAATTCGTCCGTATCAGGACCACCTTCGACTAACAAGTCTTTTAGTTCAGGATGGTCGTTGGGGTCAAATACTTCAGGCATCGCCACCTCCTCGTCAGGCCCGGGCGATTGACCAACTTCCTCCACCGCAGTGGTAGGCGATCTCGGGGAATATTCTCTTTCCCTCGTCTTGACTTGTTGACTCCTTTCGCCTTGGGTTTCCCCTTCGGCTGGGGCGGCGTATTGGTCTTGGCCAATGCTGGCCGTGCTTGAGACCGTGTGTAGGGTCTTTCGGCAGTGTCTCCTACGAGCCCTAAAGCTCTGAGATCATTACCTAAGAAGACCTTTCCTGGGACGTTTCTCTGAATGCTCACTGGAATCCTGACTGCTGTACCATTTAAAGTAAGATTTACAGGTATTACTGGGAACATACGGAGTGGGCCGTCAGCCAACTTAGTGGGCATCAGAGTAGCTCTGGCAACTTCCTCTGAGTCTACCAAGGTAGAATCCACTACAGTTCGACTGCACCCACTATCCCTAAGAGCTGGAGTATCTACTCCATTGATCAGCACACTGTCCTTAAAGTAGTGCTTGGTATTATCTGTAATCCTAGCATAAGCCTCTGCGACTTTAGGCTCCCAGGAACCCAGGGAAACTAAAACTACCTCAGCCTCTATCCCGCTGGGTAATGAGTCTGTGGAGAAGGATGCTCCTGTAATCTCTTCTTCCTCGTAGGAGGAGAAGGCCAGATTAGCGGAGTGGACTCCGAAAGGTCTAACCTTACACCGGGGATCCCCCTTCACATGGTCAGTTGCTCCACAAGCAAAACAAGATCCATTGGGTCTGTTTACATAGGGAGTCTTATTTTAACCAGAGTTCTGTTTCGGAGGCTGACCTCCACTACCCTGTGAGTTCTCTTGTGTCTTACCCTTATTTTTCTTTTTGTGGCCCTTTTGAGAAGAAGATTTATCAGATTCTCCACCCTCCTTATCTTTGGACTTTTTCCCTTCCTCCTGCTTACCAGGATGAGTTTTGTCCTTATGGGACACTCGATGTGACACCCATAAGTCTGCTGCAATGGCTAGCTTCTTAGGATCTATCTCCTTCAAATCGGCCAAATGCTGCTTAAGCTCCGGGGAAGAAGATGCAAAAATGTGTTCCAGCATGACAAGATTTATCATGCCTTCGAAGGTAGAAACCTTATAACCTTCGACCCAGCCAGTTAAGTTTTTCAAGGATTCAGTGACATAAGATACCCAAGTACCACCTTCCTTTTTCTTATACTCTCTGAATCATTTCAAATATTGGGCCGGAGTCTTCCCAAACTTTAAAATGAGAGTTTGCTTTAACATTGCGAAATCAGCTCGCTCAGCCTTCGACATTTCCATAATGGCACTACAGCCAGAATGGGGCAGTTTGCTGAGTAACCAGGCAATCTTATCAGCATTGTCAACTTGTTGAACTTCGCATGCATACTCAAACGCATTCAGCCAGTCCATAATGTCATTCCTTTCCTCATACACACTGAGCAGATCTTTCGGAAACCGTGGATGAGAGGAGGCCCCAGACCCATGTCCAGGACCCTTGGACCCATTTGCAACCTGAAGCTTGGCCAGTTCCAACTGGTGATCCATGTCTTTCTGTTTTTCTGCCTGTTTGATTTTTAGTTTGGCTATGCTGAATTCAAGCTCCTTCTGCCTAAACCGCAGCTCTTGCTTCTTGAATTCAAGCATAGCCTCCTTATCAGCACTGGCAGAGGAAACATTAGACATCTCTTCCTCCCTGTCCTCGTGGTCGCGATGGATCAGTGCAGCAGCAGAACCGTTGGTTCTACCAGTGAGAGCAGCCCCACCTCCTTCCGCACTGTCCTCAGAAGTTATAGCGTCAAGCTGCGCTTCTTGCCACGCCACAATTCTTTGGATCATATCCAATTTTGTGCCTTGAGAGGAAACACCTCTCTCCGCACACATCTTTTCAATGTTTCTGATTTGGAAGCATTTAAAGTTAACAAGGTATTTGTTTCCATACTGTTAGATAGGACTATGGCCTTTTTAAAGTTATACTACAACAATTCACTACGTGTCCTGGTAGGAATAACTTGAAATGCCTTAGTTCGTGCGCAACACTGGATACCCTCAGTCGTATCCCACCGCTGTACACCAATTTGTTAAGACGGATTTCTGAACTCTGTCCTGGTGGCGCAGAAGTTCAGAAGGCCAACCTAATTACTTGGAACAGGGTAACCTCTGGACAAGCCAGACCAATCAAGGTAGCGATCGCGGCGGTCAAGACTAGGTCTCAAGAGGGGTGAGGGTGACTGAAAGCCCGCAATGAGCACACAAAGTAAGGACTCTTACAAATTACTCCAAACAGGTGTTATATTAAAAAATATACACATTTATTCCAAGGCCTTTAAAACAATGACGGTAGCGAGAAATCACAATACAACTCTAGTAAACCAACACATACCATACCAATACAATATATATACAAATACAACAAGTCTCAAGCGTTAGATGCACGAAATGTGTAGTCCACCTAAAAGGGAAGGAAAACAGGCAGTGCAAAATAATGCTTAGACCCAGTCCGCCTTCAGAGGCACCTAACTAAAAGGAAGTCCGAGCCCTACGAAGAGTGGAGCCTTGTGCTCAAAAGTACCTGCACACGCTGGTGCCAACGGGCAAAAGGGGAGTCTCTTCGAGGGAAATCAGGCAGTTCAGTTTAGTGCACAAATGAAGAAGAACAGTGTTCCACAACTCAAGCGCAGCCTCCACTGTGGGCAGAAGCAGAGCGCGAGTACGGAAAGGCGTGCTGTTTTGACACAGCGGGGAAAAGCTATGGGCTCCTGCAGGAGGGCGATCAGTTCCTAGCTATGCTACTCACCGGTCCCCGATGCAAGCAGACCCAGGCTTCTCCGCGTCAGTGTCAGTCGCTGGCAGGTTCAGAAGAGCAGGGGACGTCTCGTCGTCGTGTTGAGTCTGCAGCAGCAGAGTTGAGTAAAAGACGTCCCAAACGAAGGAACCCGCACAGTTTGTTACCACAGCAGGGCAACGGAGTGGCCGTGTGTATCTGAGCCAAATGTACACTACTCACTTCAGACCTGGGAACGCCAAGTGTACGAATCGTGTGAGAGTGACAAGGACTCGAAATACTACACAACCTGGCGGCGGTTACAGAGCAAGACTCCTGTGTAGGCTGGTCAGTCTGCTGGATGGCCCAGAGACGCTTCCGTAGGCTTACTAGCAGGAGATGGTGAAGATGCCGAGAATAGCTGTTCCCGCTATTCCAAGGGTCGAAGTACCAGTACAGGCCTTCTGGTTCGATCAAAGGTGAAAAGGGTTTCACAAGGCGACAGCAGTGCAGAGGAGCAGTCCTTCAGCGGGTCACCAGCGATTCCTCGGTCCAGCCTCTTGGTTGCAGGATACTTGGCTCCTGTATTCCTTCGTTTGTGAGAACTCAGGAGATCGACATGGTAGTGGTGTTTCCAGCCCCCTCTTATCCATGGTTCCCTTTGCGCCAAAACGGAGGGGACCCAATGGGAGATCCGCTCATCAACACTCACACCATACGTGGACCTATCACGGACCACGGTGGTCCCAGGCATTCACACCACCCTAGACTCTCTGGCACCCAGGATGTGTATTGGGACCAGACATCCCAGCCCACATCCTGGAGGCACACACCAGGCATGTAGAAGCCTGCGAAAGCATCCGTGTTTCGCGGGAAAGTACATGCCCAAATAAGGAAGGCCCCGGGTCGGCTCGACCTGAGGAAGGTGAAGGGAGCAAGACGGTCAGCGGACAGGACAAAGGAGCCTCGTGGTCTGGCCATTTTGGGAGCCAGGCCAACATTTTGGGTTAAGCGCGAGAAACGCGCCTAAAACGCCAAAAGGAGCTCAAAACACAAGAAACGATCGCTGCCATCATTCCCATCCGTGAATCACTTGCACCGATCAGTTACAATCCTAAAAGAGTATCTAGGGCCTGTAGAAGGCTAGAGACCCAAGAGAGCTGTAACTTAGCTTACAGTGCCCTCTTGTGTCATGTTGCACGAAAGCCGCAACATGATAAAAGAAACTACGGAAAACAGCGTTTCCCGGTACTGACTGTCTTAAGGGCATGTCAGTTTCCCCGTAAGAAAAGAGCGAAAGCCCAGAGGAGTGCGGCAGGAGGCTGCACTTCTCTGGCAAAGTCGAGAACAAGGTGCAAAACAACAGCAAAAAGTTTAGGGGTTGCCACATGGAAGGAAAATTACCTACAATTACGAAATCTTTCCTAACAGAAAGGAACCCGAATTCCCATAAAATCGTCCATTAAACATAGGTCACATAAATCCCCTGAACAAAGTGAATTAAAAGATGTTGAAGAGTTTCATGCTAATTCAACTAAGAACATCATGAACTTCCAGTCGCATAATGTCTTAGTACTGGGATAAGGAAAAGCAGTTCAGATTCACTAGACCATATGTGGTCTAGTGGTTGTAACAACCCACACCTGAGCGGCACCTTTAAATGTTTAAAGGGCCTTCAGGTGCAGGTTAAGAAAAGGCAGCTGGAGCATCAGAAGCAGAAGTTAGCGTCACCGCTTTATTGATAGCGCAATGCAGAGAAGTTGGGGTGCTCAAGAGATGCAGAGGACGCATAGCGGGAAGCAGTGTTGAGACCAGCTCTGCACATCCTGCATCTCGTTCTGGTGAGCGAACTGCACCGGAGGGCACGTGGGGCAGGGAGAGCTCCATTAGCAGAACTCATGGTCAGTTATAAACAGATTGGAGCTGTCAGACACGTGGCAGAAGAGCGGGCTCGGTGGAGACACCAGCAACAACCGGTGAGTTGGCCTAAGTAAGGTACAACTGGCCGATTCCAAACCGGCCGCTTGTCATGATGCCTACCCCCGGTGCACCAGGCCAGGCCCAGCACCCCCGGGAGCAGGCATCACGCTCCCGGGTAAAAGCCCAGCGGCCCTTTATAGGGGCTCTTTGGACTCTGTCCTGACGCCGTTGGCACCAGGCTCATGTTGGACATCAGTCCTGGCGCCATAGGCGCCAGGCTCATAAGGGGAAGTGTTTGGTGCACTTACCTGAAGCAGACCATGCTGCACACTCACCTGATGCAGACCATGCTGCACGAAGAACCAAGCCAAATGAGGCTTAGGAGGGACTATTTTTCGGAAGGAACTATTTTGTTACTTGGGTGGGGCTGTGGAAGAATACTCACCTGGAACTTCTTCCAAGGCTATTTAAGCCACGCCCGGACAGCCATACGTGCTTCGCGTTGTTCTGCATCCCAGCAGCTGAACGCTCACCGTGTCTGCTCCTGCACCTGGACTCCAGCCACGCCCGCCTCGAACCTGGAACACCTGTAAGGGGAATAAGAGAAGAGAAAGGTGAAAACCAAGAAATTATTCAACCTTCTTACCTGCACCCGGAATCTTCACGCCAGCATTCCTGAAGGAAGACTTCCATTTAAAAGCACTGCATTGCTCGCTGCAGCGCCGCGCTTCACTCACCTGTTCCCGAGACGCCGCCCGGCTCCATCGCGGCTCTCAGCACCGGTCGCCACATCTCTGCACCTAGGGGAGAGAAGAAGAGACAAAAGGTGAGCAAGGGAACACAAGAGGAAAGCCGAATTTTCAGCCAAATTACTTACCGGCTTTTCTTGGTGAACCCTTCCACATCTCGGGTCTGCGCCGCATCTTTGGCAGGTACCGCACCCCGGCCCCTATGGGGAAAGGACAAAAGACATTACTGGGGAATTATAAAGACATTTAGAGGGGACGCCCTCATCACTAACTCACCTGATTTTACCACCAGCAATTTAACCCCTCAACGCATCGCCTTTGTTCTGCACCTGAAATAAAGGACAGAAAAGACAACATAAAAGGAGGCTCACACTTGAACTTTTGCATCTTCATACTTACGGCGTATCGCTCAGAAAAGTCAAGTGGATTTGCCAGCGCCATTCTGAAAACCAGTGAAGTAACTGGACTAACGCGCGCCCCTGCACCAGAAGCAGGATGGAGAGTTCATCCTTCCAAACCATAAGGTGAGCTTAAACCGGGGGTTTTGGAGGAAGTCAGAGAGGAACAAAGGGGGAAAAGGGGGGAGCAAGCACACTATTCAGCAGACAGTTAATCCCCTTCTTCATCTGCAGAAGGATATTCCTACGGGCCAGACAAGCAAGATTTGGGGGTCCTGTTCAATCGGTGGTCCGAATTCTGCGCATCACGCTTGAAGAGGCCACAGCAACCCAGACCAGACCAGCACCTCCGTGGGAGCCAGGTGAGCGTTACAGAACGCGAAGCCTTCCTACAAATTCCCACCCAGGCGCTATGGAAACTTCCGAGACTGACCAGTTGGCCCAACTACTGGGGGAATTACGGGCCGAAGTACACGCCGCTCGTCAAGAGACTAATGCTCTCAGGAGGGAAGTGATTGTAACAAAGGAAAGAGCCGATGACCTGGCTAGACAGCTTGTGCAAGGTCAAGCTGGACAAACTCCTTTACCCGGTTCCGGAGGGAACCCCGCTCCTGTGCTTTCCAGGAACCCGGTGCAGATTAATCTACCTGGAAACATGCCGCTGGCCCCACCCGAACGCTTTGCTGGGGACCCCAAACGATTCGCCGTATTCATGAATCAGTGTCGTTTGCATTTCCTGTGCAGACCTGGGGCCTTCCCTAATGACCAGACCAAGGTAGCCTTTGTATTGTCATATCTCAGCGGCAGTGCTGCCGATTGGTCAGTTCCACTGGTAACTCAAGATGACCCGATTCTTCGTGATTTTCAAGGATTTCAAGCAAGCATGGAAAGGTTATTTGCTCGTCACTCCCAGGGGCAGGCTCTAGATGACGAACTTCTATCTCTGCGACAGGGCAATCAAGACCTCCTTTCCTACATTGCAACCTTTAATAGACTAATTGTGGAAACTGGGTGGCCAGAGGATAAAAGAATCACGTTATTTTATCGAGGTCTACGCGGAGAACTTAAAGATGTCCTGGCCCAAGTTGTAAATCCGCCCCAAGAATGCTCAGAATATATAGAATTAGTGTTCCAATTGGATCACAGACTGCAAAACAGAAAAGCAGACCGGTCCAAGTTTGAGACCCGGGTGTTAGTCAAGACCCACGCTAACCTCAAGGGGGCTGAAGCCTCTGAGCCAATGCAAATCGGAGGAGTTAAAGGACCTTTAACGCAAAAGGAACGTGAAAGAAGACGGCAGATGCACTTATGTCTTTATTGTGGATCCTCTGGACACTTTCTACGAGATTGCTCGGCAAGGCCGCCCAGGAAGGTGGTAGGAGCCGCTGATAAAATCCATGAAACCTCTGTATCGGGAAACGACCCCGCCCGACAAGCATAGGGGTCTGCTGGCCGAGCTTGAAAACAAACTCTCAGACCTCGCATTTCACTGTGCCAATGGTCCTCGTAGATCTGGAACAGCCTAAGCGGTTGCATGCAATAAAGGCATACATCGATAGTGGGGCTATAGGAAACTACGTGGATCGTGAATTGGTCTCCAGGATTAACCTTCCCCTGCGTCCTAAAACCAGCAAAGATGTCATCACCACAGTTGATGGAACCGAAATTGCCTCGGGACAGGTAACACATTCCACATCGGGAGGCAGTTGTGTTTGATGTAATCAAGGCTCCACAGTTTCAGGTTATTCTCGGAATCCCTTGGTTAGAGACACATAATCCTCGAATTGAGTGGCGAGCGAAGAGAATAACCTTTCCGGAGTGTGCACGAACCTGCTACCCAGAAAATTTGAAGATCAGTCTAGCATCAGTAAACTCTGTCTCCATGCAACTACTTCCGGAATACCAAGACTTTCAGGACGTCTTCCAAAAAGAACAGGCCAACACGTTACCTCCTCACAGATCGTACAATTGCCAAATCGATCTGGTGCCCGGTGCACAACCCCCTTGTAGCAGGATTTATGCCCTTACTGAGCCAGAGAATCTGCATTTGAGACAATATTTAGATCAATACCTAGCAAATGGTTTCATTCGCCCGTCATCCTCGGCTTTGTTCTTCGTGCCAAAAAAAGAAGGCGACCTTAGAACTTGTATCGATTACCGCGCATTGAACCAGATAACTGTTAAAAATCGTTACCCTCTGCCTTTGATCCCTGAACTCCTTGACCAGGTGAAGGACGCTTGCATATACACCAAGTTAGATCTCCGGGGGGCTTATCATCTGGTACGAGTAAAAGAAGGCGACGAATGGAAAACGGCCTTCCGTACGAAATATGGACTATTCGAATACCAGGTGATGCCTTTCGGGTTGTGCAACGCGCCTGCTGCTTTCCAATTCTTCATGAACGATGTCCTTCGGGAACTCATCGATGTCTGTGTTGTCGTGTATATCAATGACATTCTGGTGTACTCCTCTTTGGAATCTGATCACAGAAAACATGTCAGGGCCGTCCTCGAGAAATTGCGCCAGCACAAACTGTTTGCAAAGCTGGAAAAATGCGTTTTCCATACCACCGAGGTTGAGTTTCTTGGATTCATCCTGACACCTAAAGGGGTCCGAATGGACTCACGGAAAGTGGATGCCATCCTCAAATGGCCATCACCTATTTTGGTGAAAGGTGTCCAAAGCATGCTTCGTTTTGCCAATTTTTATTGCAGGTTTATCCCGGAATTTTCACGGGTGGTGCAACCCATCACTGCATTCTTGCGGAAGAATAAACGTTTTGAATGGACGGAGGAAGCTGAAGAGGCCTTTCAGGAATTAAAAGCTAAATTTACGTCCGCACCTATTTTGAAACACCCGCGTCCTGATCTCCCATATATAGTCGAAACCGACGCATCCAGTTTAGCCATGGGAGCTGTCCTGTCTCAGAGAGACCCCGAAACCAACCAACTGCACCCGTAGCATTTTAGTCCAGAAAGTTCTCGCCACCGGAGATAAATTATGCAATTACCGATAAGGAATTATATGCCATTAAGTCCGCCTTTAAGGCTTGGCGGCATTATCTTCTAGGCGCCAGGCATACCATCACCGTGATCACTGATCACCGAAATTTGCAATATTTAAAAACTGCCAAGGCTCAGTCTTCACGACAGCTCCGATGGGCTTTATTCTTTGCTGAGTTCGATTTTGTAATCACCTACCGTCCCGGCTGTAAGAATGGCAAAGCGGACGCGCTATCTCGAATTGGAATGGGAGAAATGGACACAAACTCAGAACCTGTGCCGATAATTCCCGAACAAAGAATCTTGGGGATAACCACTTTACAAACCCTTGAAGACATTCAAGCACGGGTAAAACTATTCCTGGACTCTTCAGCCTTGCAGGATTGGATCAAAAGGGGGTCTGCCTTTTCAATCAACGATGGCTTACCTTACTTCCAAGGACGTTTATTTTTGCCAGAAAAGGAATTGCAAGAACTGGTTATTTCCCGTCATCACGATACTCTGATGGATGGACATCCTGGCATTGCCAAAAATGAGGAAAAAATTAAACGACAATTCTGGTGGCCGTCCTGGCGAAAGGATATTAAATCTTTTGTGATGTCCTGTGGAGTTTGCGCCCAAAACAAAGGTAAAAAAACAAAACCCGCCGGTCTTCTTCAACCCCTAGACATTCCACCAGCACCTTGGCACACCTTGTCACTAGATTTTATCACGGACCTGCCCTCTTGTAATGGATACAATACTATTCTGGTTGTGGTGGATTTATTTTCCAAGATGGCCCATTTTATTCCGTTGAAAGGATTACCTTCAGCTTCTGTTCTTGCCAAGGAATTCCTCGAAAATATCATCCGTCTGCATGGATTCCCGTCCATACTAATCTCCGATCGGGGAAGCCAGTTTATTTCTCATTTTTGGAAAAAGTGTTGTCAACTGGCACAAATCGACGTAAGACTCTCAACCAGCCACCACCCACAGACTGATGGTCAGACGGAGAGAACAAACCAGACCCTTGAACAATATCTACGATGTATGTTGCACCAATCGGAGGGTAATTCGAAGGATATTTTATGGGTGGCTGAATATGCATACAATAACTCGATACACTCTGGAACTGGTCAGAGCCCCTTTTATACCCTATATGGACATCACCCTCGTACTTCAGATTTGGACTCACCTTTGAGCCTCGAAATGCCCACAGTGGACCATTTGCATTCTACGATTACTCAAGCCTTCAAGGATGCTACTGCACACTTACAACATGCGAAAGGGAAATATAAAAAGAATGCGGATCTGCATCGAAAGGAGGCGCCTCCATACCAAATAGGGGATCATGTATGGTTGGCTACCAAACACTTATCGCTCAAGGGACCTCGGACTTTTAATCCAAGGTATTTAGGCCCTTACTCGATCAAAGCTATAATTAACCCAGTGGCAGTCAAGCTAGATCTACCAGCTAACATGCGGATTCACCCCGTTTTTCATGTGTCGCTTTTGAAACCAGTGCAACCAGGAACCAGATTAATAAAGCCACCAGAACCAATCCAGATAGATGGGGAGCCTGAATTTGAGGTGAAGAACATTTTGGACTCTAAGATCTCAAAATCAAAACTTTTCTATCTAATTGATTGGAAGGGGTACGGGCCTCAGGAAAGATCTTGGGAACCCAGCGACGACGTACATGCACCTCGGCTAGTAAAAAGGTTCCATCGGAATTTCCCGAACAAACCGAAACCTCCTGGGAAAAAGACCTTGGGAGGGGCCTTGGGGGGGAGTGCTGTCATGATGCCTACCCCCGGAGCACCAGGCCAGGCCCAGCACCCCCGGGAGCAGGCATCACGCTCCCGGGTAAAAGCCCAGCAGCCCTTTATAGGGGCTCTTTGGACTCTGTCCTGGCGCCGTTGGCGCCAGGCTCATGTTGGACATCAGTCCTGGTGCCATAGGAGCCAGGCTCATAAGGGGAAGTGTTTGGTGCACTTACCTGAAGCAGACCATGCTGCACACTCACCTGATGCAGACCATGCTGCATGAAGAACCAAGCCAAATGAGGCTTAGGAGGGACTATTTTTCTGAAGGAACTATTTGTTACTTGGGTGGGGCTGTGGAAGAATACTCACCTGGAACTTCTTCCAAGGCTATTTAAGCCACGCCCGGACAGCCACACGTGCTTCGCGTTGTTCTGCATCCCAGCAGCTGAACGCTCACCGTGTCTGCTCCTGCACCTGGACTCCAGCCACGCCCGCCTCGAACCTGGAACACCTGTAAGGGGAATAAGAGAAGAGAAAGGTGAAAACCAAGAACTTATTCAACCTTCTTACCTGCATCCGGAATCTTCACGCCAGCATTCCTGAAGGAAGACTTCCATTTAAAAGCACTGTGTTGCTCGCTGCAGCGCCGCGCTTCACTCACCTGTTCCCGAGACGCCGCCCGGCTCCATCGCGGCTCTCAGCACCGGTCGCCACATCTCTGCACCTAGGGGAGAGAAGAAGAGACAAAAGGTGAGCAAGGGAAAACAAGAGGAAAGCCGAATTTTCAGCCAAATTACTTACCAGCTTTTCTTGGTGAACCATTCCACATCTCGGGTCGGCGCCGCATCTTTGGCAGGTACCGCACCCTGGCCCCTATGGGGAAAGGACAAAAGACATTACTGGGGAATTATAAAGACATTTAGAGGGTTCGCCCTCATTACTAACTCACCTGATTTTACCACCGGCAATTTAACCCCTCAACGAATCGCCTTTGTTCTGCACCTGAAATAAAGGATAGAAAAGACAACATAAAAGAAGGCTCACACTTGAACTTTTGCATCTTCATACTTACGGCGTATCGCTCAGAAAAGTCAAGTGGATTTGCCAGCGCCATTCTGAAAACCAGTGAAGTAACTGGACTAACGCGCGCCCCTGCACCAGAAGCAGGATGGAGAGTTCATCCTTCCAAACCATAAGGTGAGCTTAAACCGGGGGTTTTGGAGGAAGTCAGAGAGGAACGAAGAGGGAAAGGGGGAAGCAAGCACACTATTCAGCAGACAGTTAATTCCCTTTTTCATCTGCAGAAGGATATTCCTACGGGCCAGACAAGCAAGATTTGGGGGCCCTGTTCAATCGGTGGTCCGAATTCTGCACATCACGCTTGAAGAGGCCACAGCAACCCAGACCAGACCAGCGCCTCCGTGGGAGCCAGGTGAGCGTTACACCGCTTTACCCGAAAGCTGATTTTCAATGCTGAAGATTTGAATACAGACAAACTGAATGTAAATCTTTAAAAAAAGAGGGCGAACAGAAGCAGATTATAACCCGCATTGTTCATGCCAAAAAGTGACAATTAAAAAAAAGGTGAATACGACTGTTTGGAGAGAAAAGACCAATTAAGAAAACACTACCCACATTGCTCAAGCCAACGGCGGGTATATATAAAATCAAAGGGGTACCATTTTACCAACAAGGGACATTCAAATAAGAGGCCTTGTTTCCTGAATTACCAAAGCAGACAGGGCAGATGGAATGTGGACAATTTGAAAGTTGTAAAGCACACCATCAGCCAGTGGGTTATGTGGAAAAAGGTCAGACAGCAGGAGACGAGCCTTCCTTATAGAAAGGATCAAGGGGGAAAGAATTGCAACCTGCATGGCCAATGGCAAAAATCAATGTGAAAAATTGTCCTCCTGTGTATGAAAGAAGTTGTAAGCCAATTATGTTTCAAGAAACAAGACTTACTCCAGAAGATGTTATTGATTTAACTTTCCCCATTAAGGAGTTAAATGTGGAAAGTTGTGAATAATCCTTACCACACAATATGAGCATTAGTAGTAGTTTTATCCTGGCAGGTGAGTGGACCAGGAAGAAAAGAACCTGAAGTACTGTGTCTGTGGTAGAAGTTTGTGGTTGAAGTAGAAGGTGGAAAAGAATTGCAATTCCACCACTGTGTTTTTATGAACTGTTGCATAACTATCCTGACTAAAGTAAAACTGTTGAATGCCCTATCCTGAGTAAGGTGTTTCTGAAAAAAAAGTAATGTTACAGTGAAAACGGATTGGTCTACTGAGAAAGGAATCTTTTTGTCATTGACTGTTTAAGTTGATACATGAAGAAACAGACTTGGATTTGCCAAGTGGAAACTGCCTTGGGGACATTAGGAAGTTCCCCTTGCCAAGTGAAGGTCACATTGGATACAGAGAACTGTATATTCCATGTGAAAATCAACTTGTGTGAACACATTGTGAATAGATAAAGGGGGAGAGGATCCAACCATGATCATAAGAGTTCTTGTCTTTTCTTGTATGTTGAAGTTGCCAGAAAATTCCTGTATGAGTGTGGGGGTAAGACATTTGACACTAGGCTACTTTCCTTTTAGTATTGCTTGATAGGCAGGGAATTTCTTGCTATGTTAGGGAAAGACCAGAGTTTATCAACTTGTGATAAAACATTTATGTGTCCTTCTCCCATGTCTGACACCTCACAACTATGTCACTCTAATGTATTCCTGTCCATGTTGTTAATTCCCAACTACTTTTGAAAAGTGTTAGGGCAACCTATATGCTCAACATTTTTGGCTGTCTAGCGTATCTCATTCTGCTGTGTACTTGTCTATTTTCTGGTCACATTTCCACACTTACCCTTCACCACATTCTTTGTTCCATGTTAAGGGATCATCTTTGCATCATACGCCGCTAACTTACCTCCCTTATAGTTTGCAGCACACACCTTACTTTGAAACATTTCCCATAACTCACTGTGTAAAATTACCTTTCTGCAACCTGTGGAAAAGTGATACCTGTAGAAGGCTTACCCTTGTGCTAGCCATCAGTGTTACTTTCAAGCCAAACCTAATACCGTGTTACCATCCGCTACAAACAGCTTGCATTTTCACCACATACAATGCCTTCCGTCTTGCCACACAGCAGAAAGACTCCTGGTCATTCTGGCGATCTATCAAACCGCTGCCATGTGTCTCCTCCCAGAGCTCGCACACTGCTCATATTTCAACTTCACACACCATACCAATTCAAAGAGCAGCTAGAAGAACTTAAAAAAAGCTAACCTTTGCCAACCTGACTATTCTTACACTGACACATAAAGAACTGGTTGCAACAACAAGTTGTGCACCAATATCCTGGTCTTCTCCCATATGACCATAAATTTGTCCTACACCCCGAATACCTATCTTTACCTAACTCTGGCAACACTTAATGCTGGCACCCACTGGACCTCTTTCGAACCTCACTACATATCTTATAAGCCAACACCACATTTACAAAACAGGAATACAAACTTCCATTCAAATCAATGAGTGGTCAGATTTTCTGTCCACCGCCCAAATTAAGGTCAAGCAAATCTGAATTTTAGGCATCCTGAAAATCTGGCTGCTTCACACAGATAACAGACTGAAAGCTATTCCATATTTATTGGCAACTTCAGCTATATCTGTAGGTCCCCAATCCTACCCATCAAGACAGCCACTGGTTAGATGCGATCTTATATACCTTTAACTTTTCATTGGGGTCGACACTTCACATGCCTTTAACGTGGTCTGTTCATCACCATCTGCTAAATGACTGGGACAGTAATTTCTCTTTGTCGCCCCTCGCTCTGCACCCCAGTCTAAACTCCAACTTCTCTGTAGATTCCTGCAAGCACCTCACCACAGTACATTTTGAAGAAAACTCCTCCCTAACCCCAGCTGGGCCATTCTCTGACCATGCCCTTATAAATAAAGTCTACCGTGAAATTAAGGCAATTTTGGAATCCTTTTCTCAGCTAAACCACAGCTTTCTAACCCCCTTATAGAGTGAGCAAGCCAATGGTTTCATGAAGATCTTGTTTAATTTAAAAGAGCAGTGAATAACATGGAACATCCTAAGCACAAATCTTACTATGGAGTGGATAAACTACTTTCAAAAGCCTTAAATTGAGACTATAACACCATGATTGAAAAGAAAAGAAATCATACACTTCCAGAACTGTAATGTAATTCAGACGACAAAGCCTCCAAAATCTAATATCTATTGAGTCCTGCCCAAACTCTAGTTCCCCATTTCGCCTTTGCTAGCTTCTCCTTTTATCTTGCCTCTAACTTCCCAGAAAAGCGAATCCAAACCCACCTGTTTAATGGGTAGCTCTCCCCACCAGCCTTCACTGCCTCACCACTTGCACTTTCCCGGACTTAACCCCTGTAACTTTGCATGAGATAGTCTCCACTGCCAAGAATCTCCAAGCTAATCAAGTTCATCCTTGCTCCACATCTCAAAGGAAGCCATGAACTTCTTGGCTGAACCAATCAGTGACATTCGGACACCTGCCCCACCAGTGGTCTGGTCTCTATCCTGCTTAAATCTGTCGCGATCACACCTCTCCCTAAAATACCAATGTCATTTTAAAGAGAGAAAAGATATTGGAAGCTCTCGAAAAGAATGCCCAGGTTACTATCATCCGTCGACTTTGCTGTGGAATTCGAAATTGTCAAGTGTGCCATCCTTGTCAGCCCCACCATCAACATTGATAGTACTACACTCAACTCCATCAGAAACTACCTCTAAAACCGCTCCTACCAAGTAAACCTCTGAGTCTTCTGTGGTAGGTCAGAAGGACACATACTTATTAAACATTTCTCTGATGATTTTTATTAAAGGAAAACGTGTAATGCTGATCTCTCTGTTCTATAAGGCGTCTCTACCTAACCAAACTAGCTTAGATGCTTGTCATTGCTCACGCAACTGAATGTCTGTAAAGGAAATCGTCCACTGTCCAACTCAAACCTACCTGACTCTACCACTATTTGTAACATAAGGGCTTCTTCTCCTGATGGTTATTAGCTTCTTGTTCAGCCACTTATTATATACTCTTGAGATTACCTTTATCAATTCATACAGTTGATTGTTGTCTTACACTTGTTTCTTCGCTGGTCTTTTTCTATAGGGATTGATCCTTTTTTCCTCCCTGGACAAACTTAACCCAGTATTATCTTGTCCATCAGGGATTTTTCTCAATGTCTAATATTCCTTCTTAGATTCTTCATCTGTATGCCTTTGTACAAGTTACAACTTATTTTCAGGTCTCCTGGCTATAACCAGTTCCTTCACTGTGGTTTTTCTGGTATGACTTATTTTGAGCAGAATCACTTTCAGTATATTTCTCTTTTACTTCTCTTGGTATTGGCTGTACAGCACGTTTATGCTACGATGAGTATGAACATTTGAATAAGGATTCTTATTCACTTCTGTTAGGCTTCCTCTCTTGACTGTAATGAGTAAAACCATTCCAATTCTCATTTACTCTTATATTCTCACTCTCGTAACGGAGTACGAACATTCCCATAATGATGATTCTCATTTACTCTTGTTATATTATTTTCCTTGTGACTATGACAAGTACGAACAATAAAGATTCTCTTTTATTGGTTATATTCTCTCTCTCATGACTGACTAGTATGAACATTCCAATAATTATTCTCAGGTATTCTTGTTATATTCTTTCTCATGAGTATGACTAGTATTGTCCCAATTATACTGCTTGCCATTTAACCCCCCTGATCTCCAGGTATCACTATTAACTTCTGTTCTTTTTAGGATTAAAGTCACCAGGGATTGTGTCTGTTGAGGATCAACGTATCTTCCATAGCTGGCATCTCTTGCTCCTTTGAGTCTCTCCCTCCTGTGCTCATCTGGGATAGGGCTCCGGCATCTCTGCATTTTGCTTGTCCCAAGCTGGCTGTGTCAAGATGGCTTCAGCATTGTTACTTGGACCACTGGTCATCCACAGCCTTCTTGTGGTAATGCCACTGTTTTTCTCTCTGGCTCCTTCTGTCACATCCAACTGTGCTTCAACTGCTTCTTTCGTTATCAACGACAATGCATCTGGTCTCACCCAGTCTTCCTTATTTGCAGGATGCTGAGCATCTTGCCTTGGCTTTGCTCTCCTTCTCAGAGCTCTTCCTTTGAGGTTTGCCGGCCCTTCCTCTGTTGCCCTAGGCCCCTCCCCCTTCTGGTCTGACATAGCCATGAGACTTACCCATTGCAAGGGTTTGTTCCCTTTTCACTTTCTTGGGTCGTTTCTCTCTTCCTCCATATGTCTTCTTTTTCCCAGTGGATTGGGAGTCGAAAAGGGGATCTTTCATTTCTGGGGAGCAATAACACTGGTTTACCTTTTCCAGCCTGAGACATTTACAGGTGTTCTATTACCAGGACCTAAAGGAAGTCCCTACTGGTGACAAGTGTGTCCCCAAAGTGATGTCACCTTTGCGTTTTCCCAGATTCCCATTTGGGTATACATGGGCTTGTTCCAGTCTTCTGTGGTTCTGCCCTCTATGAGGAATCCTCACTTATGTTTTACTTGGATTGAAACACCTTCCCACTGTCAGGTGTCTGCGGCTTAAGCTTCCCAGTTGAAAATGTCAGTCCTGATCATCCCTGTTAGGCCTACCAAAGGGACCCAACTATGTAGTAGTAAAAAAAACAGGTCTGATTGGTCAACTGGACTTTTGATGTTTGTGGCCATTACATTAATGGGTCTTTGTGGTAAGTGTAAAAGTATGACACTATGCTCCATAATGCAAGTTTGCATGTCAACAGAATTCTTATTACTGAGGGGGGAGAATAAAGCCAAAATGTTTTTTACCAAATCTGTCATTAGCCTGATGTGTTAAGCTGTAAAGCAAGGTCATCCCTTTTCTATAATTCCAGCACAGCTTACACTTTACTGCCACTTTTGTACCTTTCCAGAATACACTGTTTCCTCAATTGTGGCCCCATTCCGAGGTTGCTGTCATTGTCCAAGTATTGTGTGCATTACCCATTGAATCATCCATCACTTCTCTGGTTTTCTGGTGATGTTAGTGTTATAGGGTTGTGTTAATCTTTGCGCCTCTTTCCTGTCAAAAAGGAGTTTCTAATTCCGTATCACTATATTGCAGCAACATTTCATACTGTAACAAAAGTGTCGGAAAATCTCATGGTGTGCAGTGCCATCGTAAATCTAGAGTTGGGTTGAAATAAGGAAAGTGCTGTAGAAGTCAACATGAGCTTGTGTTTCAGCTTGTTGCGCAGGCATCTGGAACAAGCACACACCGCTTCCTGCTCTGTGGCCACCGCGTGGCTACTCGTGCCTGCAAGACAACTGCAGTGCCTGGAAGAGTAATGTGGATCTGATCATTTTGGAAAAAGCAATAATCATTATAGGGGACTCTTCATGTACATGCAAGGTGAAGTTCTCGGTTAACACCCTGAACAAAATCCTACTGAAAATAAACTTGGTGTCTGCCACCAGATGCATTACAGTGAATTTCGGTAGTTACCTGCAGACAAAGTAAGAGATGTTCAGTATATGTAAATTAATTCACTATTGCTTGGGCGCAGGGACTCAAGACAACTTTGGCTCAAATATTGTGTGTACAGAAAGTGAATGATGGAATCTCAAAGTAGAGACTACCCTGTCCCCTGTACACCATGAAACTGGGGTGAGTCACACAATATACCTATATAACAGCAATTTGGAGAATGTCTGTTCAGAATAGAAGTCAGACAATTTTAGAAAATTCAAAAATAGTTATCCAATTCAAGAGTAGTTCGGAAAATGTTCAAACATATTCAGTCAGTGCACTACACGTTGCGGGAGACGTATCGCTTCATCAGGAGCAGTGTAATCCACTATTTAAAATAAGATGATACAATTTTAGAACAGAGTTTAAGAATTGTATCTAGTAATCAAAGTAATATTCAAGATACCTAAGCCATAATATCCCAAATTCCTTTGATCAAGAGATTAACTTCGGATTTACTTAACAAAGAGTAGCGAATCAAAAAGTGTGTAAATGAACCTTTGAGTAACAGTCTGGTTAAACTAATCTAACGATTAACAATGAAGTCATTCAAAGTGTTTAAATAAATAAAAGTAACACAAACTGTATCAGTAAGATCTCTAAGCAACAGGTCTTGTAAAGAACTATGTAATTCCTACTAATGAAGTCAAGCGTTAAAAGGAGAAAGAAAATGCAAATCTAAATGCCTTCAAAAAGTATGAGTGAGCTCCCAAACGTAGTAACATGTAGCTGAGAAATATAGAGACCAAACTACAAAAGGAAAAAAAGGAAAGGTAAATGTATAAAACTATAAGGATCCAGAGGTTGATCAGTATTGCAAAGATTGAAGAGAAAGGTGTAGGGGTGCAGAAGAACGAGACCGACACACAGGTGGTAGTGATTGCTATAGACTTATTTGGTATAAAAGTAAATAGAAAACCTATCCTTCCCTATATCTATGAGGGGTACCTGGGCTCAACTAATTTGCTAATGGATCTGTCTGGCTGTCTAAATTAAAGAGTCCACTGTCAAGTGTCAAAATGTCCCCATCTCTGCTCTTTACACTTATAACTAAACTAATGAGTAGCACCAACGTTCTTGGTCGAGGAAAAGGACTCCCTGCCCCTGGTTTTAGTTCTTCACAAACAAAAGGATGGCAGACCCTTTAATACTCTGCATCAGAGAATTTTTAACCTCGTTATCAAAGGGAGAATGACTCCCTTCTCCTGGATTTCTTTGACTTTGCTCACAGGTAACACCAGGAGGAATTCCCCCCCACCGGGCCATTCTCAGGCTTTCTTTCACAGTTCAAAACAGGGAGGAGGATTCCTTTCCCACTGGTTAGTTCTGGCAGGCCTGGTTCACTCCCCTGCCAGGTACTGCTACAGGGAAGATAGCATGTACTGGTCTTCCCTTGTGGGTGCGGGTCCCAGACCTGTATCTTATTATGTGGATTTGGCAGACCTGGGTTGCTTCCCTTCCAGGTACAGCCACAAAGATGACTTCCAGCATGAGGGAGACTAGGTTGTGTGCAGTTCCCAGAGCCCTCTCTCATGGCAAGTGGTATTTCTGTTCCCACTGGGACGAGTGATTCTATCCCCAAGGCTGTACTTGGCTCTACACTCCGCCCTCGCCCCCATTTCCTGTTACCAGTTTCCCAAATGGGACACATCACCAGCTTTTCCAGGGTTTGTTTCTTCTTGCCAGCCTTCTGGTTCTCTTCTGATCTGACTGGTTGCTTTGTCCAGCGGCTCCTCGAGCCCCGCTGTTTCAGTGACGTCTTGTCCTCTCGCTCTCTACTCTGGAATGACACCCGTTTTGACCCAGAGGTCCACCTCATAGCAGCTGGGGGACCGCCACTCCATCGGCAGCCCTGAAAGGAGTCAGTCTCCTGCTTCAGCATCAACAACGTCTCATCTTCTTGCTCTCTTCATCCGATTTGAACTTCCCGGGTAACTGACATGGACTTCTCTTCCGTGGTAGAAGACGATAAGTTCTTATTCAGTTTCCTTATTATAGGGCTTTACCCGCCCTTGCATAACATCAGTCCTTGTTGTTAGTGGCTCTGTGGTAATTGTTCTGCCTCTCTTGAGCCACCTTCTCTCAGTACTTTTAGTTTTGTTGGCATTGCAGCAATTCCCAGGTCTACTATTAGTAGATGGTGAATCTTCATGTTTGCAGAGGTACGTGGAAGTATTGGGTAAGATGCTGGGGTCTAAATGGTAGGGAGGTGTGTAAGGTGTTGGGTGAGGTTGTTATACCACAATTTCCCTAGATGGTCGTCCTTGTCCCTAGAGGGGGAGTCTCTCCCCATGAGATCCTCCTGCTGAGTACCACTCCCAGGGGGACTATCGGGTAGCTGCCTCAGCTCTCTCGCCTGATGGGAAGGGGGCTCCCCCTCAGGGATAAGTGACATCTAAGGATTCGTCACAGAGGATTATAGTTTACCAATGACTGGTTCCATGTCCTTACACCAAGAGGATGTTGTGGATTACAAACAAACATGGAGCTCCGTGAGAAGTAATATTTTGTACTCAAAATGGCCAAAATTGCAACAGTAACATTGGCCAAAGTGACAAAGTGATGTCATTGCATTAGCAACATGGAGACGTGTCGTCACTTAACCCAGTGTTTAGAGCAGCTAGTAGAGTGATGTGAAAATTAATAAGAAATATGAACTAAAAAGGAATACGTAGTGTTAAAAGCAATAGAGATTGAATGGTCAGTGTTGAAAAAGTATACATTTAAATAAGATTGACGTGCATAAGAATACCAATTTAAATAAGATAGAAGAACCATAAAAGAATGACGTAAGAGGACAACAAAGCAATTGAAGGAATCTTAAGAATTGCTGAAGGAGAATTAAAACAAAGATATCAATATATCAGAATAAATTCAATCGTAATCATTTGCAATCTAAAGTAACACTGCTTGCTAACTAGCGCAGTGTAAATGAACAAGAAGCTATTGATACATTATAAATCAGAATGTTAAATGGGAGCAAACAGATTTTGATGGTAACTGACAGTTCAGTCACAAATACATTACAAATCTAAGAGTACACCCTCTAGTTATTAAATGCTATGTAGGATGGATATGTTATGTCACGCCAGTTATGGAATAATAGTGGTAACGTAGAATCATTCAAAAAGATGCCTAGTGCCTATGGTATTAGAAACTGAGGGTATTGCATATTGTTAAATCAATGATCTACCATCCATGGTTACAATCAGCATGTAGAATTTGCCAATTAAATAGTGCAAAAATGTTTCTTAAAATAACTCAAATAAATCATAAAAAGCTGGCCAGATTATGCTCCTCATTCATTCCTTTGGGCATCAATCGGTCTATCTAGTAAGACTCATATTGGGATAGTTCTCACTAGATCACTTCTAAATCTATGAATCTCATTTCTAAATATTAATCCTTTTCCATGTAATGTCGAGTTAAGGGTGATTTCATATTCCTTGAACTGATATTGGAGTTGTGTTCAACCATCTTTCTCATACTTTGCACGCTGTTTGTCTCACATAAAGTAAGCCACATGGGCATTTCATTGCATAGATTACATTCGGAGTGTTACATTTGTTATAATCTCTTAGTTTTATCTTTTGCCCCGAGTGTGGATGCTGCTTTGCGTTTGCCCCTTTTGCCATTATTGCAATTACTGCAATTGAGGCAGGGGAAGTACCTTTCAAACTTAGTTTTTTTCTGTGTGAGTTTAGCCTGTTTCTGAGCTTTCACTAAAGCATCTCGTAAGTGAAGTCCTCTCTTGTATTCCATCATTGCTGGTTTAAGAAATAGCCTACTTATTTGGGTGTCAATTAGTTTGTATTTCACTTTGTTTAAGAGATGCCCTCTATCAATAGTTTGTGCTTTGTTGTAAGCTGTTTAAGATCTCTCTTGGGTAACCTCCAATCGTAAACCGGTCTATCAAATTGTCACTCTTCAACAAATCTTTCAGGATCACTGATGATGTGTTGTTGTCTTAAGAAATGAGTATACAGTAAAGTGTTCAGTAGAGTTTTGGGAAACTATTGAAATCTAATGTGTTGATAACATCTGTCTTTCCGAAAAAAATGACATCTGGAACCTACCATCAGTGAAAAGCAGTTCAACGTCTAGAAAGTGTAACTTAGTGGTACCTATTTCCAGGGTGATATTGATTCTTGAATGTATGGGATTAATGTAGTTTAAGAACAGCACTAGTTCCTCTTCAGTGCCATTCCATATTCCAAAAAATATCAATATAGCGCTTCCAGAGGAAAGTCTTATGTACCCATTCTGGGTTGCTCAGTACATTTTGAATTCAAAGTAATGCATAGAAATGTTTGCATAGAGGTGGGCCATTGCTGACAACATGGATGTCCCGAAGACTTGAAGATTGCATTTATCTTCATATCAGAAAAAGTTGTGAAATAGAATGGGGTGAATTAATTTGATCACAAATTGTTTACTAGTAGGAATAAATTCTTCTTTGAGTAAGAACCGTTCTAATGCTACTAACCCCCCATTATGTGGTACGGAGTTATAGAGGATTTGTACATTCTTAGTTACTATAATTCGGTCATTGGTTGGAATCTGTGTGCTTTCTATGCAATTAAGTTTGTAGTGTCCCTTAAGTATGTATTGCTGCATTGTACAATAGGTGGGAGAAGCTGATCCAAGTAAATTGCTAAAAGATAAATACTATTCATACCTGATAATATTAGTCCAAACGAGGGGGCAGGGTTATGTTTGTGGATCTTTGGGAGGGCATAGAATACTGCTGTAATGGGAAAAGTATTAATTAGAACATTCTTTGTCGGTATTGTGATCCATTCTATATTACTGGCTTCCTCAAGAATGTCTTATTAGAGAATGTATTTCGCTGGTAGGGTCTGTGTATTCTAATGTAGGTAGATTCATCTTCAAGTAGCATCAAACAACTTTTATGATACAAGTCAGTGTCCATAACCACAATTGCACTGCATTTGTCTCCTCTCTAAGGCACAGTGAGCAAGGGGTCCACGTCTGTCCTTGGTTACTTAGGTTGAAACCAAGTTTTACAAATTAAGCAAGAGTTTGGGAGCCCCCTCTATTGAGGACAAACAGGGGTCAAATAACCTGTTCTATGGAATTTCTTGTTACGTTACCCTTGTATTGCATTGAGAAGACTTATCTTAGGTGATGCAGCAGAGGTTTGCAGTTAGCAATGAATTGCCCTGTAACTTATCACCCAGAAGTATAAAACTGGGAAACCATAATACCAAGGAAACCGTCTGAGGAAGAAAACCCTGATGTAGATGTTGTCTACAGCAGAACACGTTTACTGAATTGCAGGAAGGCCTGCCAAGTTTGCCGGAGACGTAGCTGGGATGTTCCTCATGGACTGGCTTTGGTAATGTATCAGATACACTTGGCCACGCTCTAGAGATGAGAACAGAGTATGGAGGTAGAAGATTATGGCAGCCGCTTAGATATTAAATGGATCTTATAATGGGATGGAAGACAGTGATATGTACGGTAGCGCTGAAGTATGTCAAATTCAATAATTGAATGTAGTAGGGTGTAGGCTGAGAGGGTGTACTCTCAACCATCAAAGTAAAACAAAATGGTCCAAGTCAGTCGGAAAAAGTCTGTCAGAAACCCATACTTGCCCCCACGTTTCACAATAACAGTGTGGGAAAATGTATGAAAATAAAGAGTATTAAAAGAATGTCAGAATGGCAATGAAAGTGGCTCACCACTTCCATCCCCAAGTTCAGTTCAATTTTATTTATTTTATTTGATTTTACGCCCAAACCCTTGGGTATCACGGCACAGGTTACATATATCTTCGTTTTCATGTAAGGGCTACATACATGTTGTTTTACTGAAATGGTACAATCATATAAACAGCTTGGTTATCATTTGACTTTACGGTTAGCTAGTGATACTGAAGGGTGCCCCACTCCGTTAAAGAGCTGGTTCAGGATTGTTAGTATTTGTTAAATAGCCATGTTTTGAGTTGTTTTTTTTAACTTAAGTAAAGAGGTTTTGTTGGACAGGAGAGGGGGGGTGTTCCAGATTCGGGGGGCTGCAATGGGGAAGCTGGCGTTACCTGCTCTTGTGGTGGTGATGCGTGGGATGACTAACTGTGTGTTTGCATTGGATCTGAGTGTTCTGGGCGGGGTTTTCAACGTGGGTATTGTGCAAAGTTCAAAGATTTACCATAAATATTTTAGGCTTCCTTCACATATTTCGATATGCATCACAGTTCTCTTCAATTGATTCTTTCGGGCTTCCCTCACCCAGCTTCACAATTGTCAAACAACCAGATATTCACAAAGTTCCTTCTTGGTTACTTTCACAAGGTGCCCTTGCCTGTCTTCAACAGATCTGCTTCACAGAGCTCGGGGAGAACTCCCTCCTCCAACCTTTGTACTTATCTTTCACAATGTTGACCTGTCAGAGACCTTCGCAACTGCACAGTATTCTCACCCCTATGCATGACCACTCTGACAATAGGGTTGGTTTCTTAATATCCATGCCTCTGGCACTCTGTTTCTTTCACTTGGTTTCGCAGATGGGCCCTAGACCACTCAGTTCCTTGTTTCACAAAAAATATCAATTCACTTTCACATTAGCCTTTCGGGATCTTTGCATGCTCTATTTGCCTCGATCCCTTCCCTTCAGTGGCTTTCAACACATTTTGCTTTAATTATTTACTGTTTTTATCCTTTAAAAAGTGTTGAACAAGGTGCATTCTCACACACCACCACTCTGTTAATTTGTTTCTCATCGGCCCCCTCGCCAGTTCAAAAACATTCAATCTTTCAGATCAATGTTTTTTCCTTCAACGCGTAGCCATGCGTGCAACTATAGCTTGGTTGTTAATCAAAATGGCACGTCTGGAAAAGATATTTATGTGGATCCACCATTCACAGAAGTGCAGGAGTTTACAGGTATGTTCTAAAATTGCCTTGTTCTCATTCATCCACTATTCATTTCTCTTTCTTCATTTCGTTTTCCTCCCGTTTTTCTTAATCCTTTTTTCACTATCCTTTTTTCATTTCCTATGTTTTCCCCATACTGAGGTTAATTGTATCTACACCCCTCCATCTTCTGATTTTGTTAATTTCCCCGACAGCCATGAACGGGTGTCTTTAAATTTGTTTCTAAACATGAAATCTTACTGTAGGCTAGACATCTTCAAATGTTAACAAAGGAGGCACTATAAGTTAGCCTGTAATATTGCTTCAAATAATGACATGTTAAATAGACTGAGTGGCTTAGATCATCACAGGTCACTTGGCTGCAAACGCATTCCGCCCTCAAACATTACATCTGGCGTGCATCAAATTGCACTGAATTAACAAATTAATTCCATTTGCAAAACAATGATCGTTGAGTGATTTCATGCCTGTCCTACACTGCTTCACAAATTAAGGTAAAGGAGTGCCACATTGCTTCGTGCCCTTGCATCAATCACAATTTAGACACATCCAATAATTACCTGTCCACCATCCCCTGTTTAGAAGTAAACACTATGTCAAGCAATCCTACATCTAGTTTATATTATATAATATTTTATTATCACCGTGGCCGGAGGTGACAGTAGTGACGGACGCTTCCCTCACAGGATGGGGAGCCCATGCCGACGATCTGACTGCCAGCGGTTGTTGGTCTCCGTCGAGTACAAACTCCACATCAACCTGTTAGAGCTGGTGACCATAAGGCTGGCCCTGAAGGCTTTTCTGCCATCTGTGCGGGGGAAGGTTGTACTGATCATGACGGACAACACAGTGGCCATGCATTACCTCAGCAATAAAAGGGGGCTAGGGTCACTCCCGTTGTGCAGCGAGGCAATGCAGCTCTGGTTCTGGGCAAAAAAAGCAAGGAATATCACTCAGCATTACATCTGGCTGGAGAGAAGAATGCCCCGGCGGACGCTCTGCGCAGGGAGAGCATGGTCTCTCATGAGTGGGAGTTGGCTCGGGAAGTCCTTCTGGAGATCTTTGCCCTTTGGGGAACCCCGCAAGTGGATCCGTTTGCGACCAGTGCCAACCGGCAGTGCGAGAGATTCTGCTCAAGGGAATTTCCTCAGATAGGAGCCTTAGGAGACCCATTCATCGTGGATTGGTCATTCCCACTTCTGTATGCATTTCCTCCGGTCCCAGTCATTCCTACGGTTCTAAGGAGGTTACGGAGGTTCAGATCCCCCATGATCCTCATTGCTCCGTATTGGGCCAGGAGAGCATGGTACCCGGACCTTCTAGAATTGTCCGTCTGCCCCACCGAGAGGGGGTGGGGCGGTGGGGGTGGTCGGGTTCTCAATCCAGAGGTCAAGACTCTCAACCTTCACGCTTGGTTTCTACAAATGTTGAGATGTAAGGATTGGGACGTCCCGGATGACGTGTTGGAGTTGTTGCTTACGGCTAGGCGGCCAGCAACCAAATCCCTGTACCGTTGCCAATGGCGTATGTTTTGCAACTGGTGCAGAGGACAAAATGTTGTTCCTTTTCAGTGTTCCATTCCAATGGTCTGTCTAAAGGTTACCTGGCAGCACCGTCTATTTTCAAGCGCTTGTTTGAAGAGTGTTCTTATTAAGATACCCTTGATTTCCCAATTTCTAAAAGGGCTCACAAATGTGTTCCCGCCATCCGTTTCAGGTGCCGGTTTGGGATCTGAATTTGGTCTTGAAATTCCTGATGGGTGCTCCGTTTGAATCTCTGCACTCTTACTTTGAGACTGTTGTCTTTTAAGACGGTTTTCTTGGTAGCTTTTACATCTGCACGCAGAGCGTGAATTGCAGGTACTTTCATCTTAGCCACCCTGTACTGTGTTCCACAAGGATAGGGTTGTACTGAGGGTATGTCCATCCTTACAACCTAAGGTAGTTTGAGTTTCATCTGAGCCATAAAGTGGTACTTCCTGCTTTCTATCCTCCCCCTCATCCTGGTAAGGAAGACGAGAGACTTCATAGGTTGGATCCAAGGAGAGATTTGAGCTTTTATATCTCTAGGATGTCCAGGGTCATAGTGGACGACCAACCCTTTGTGCGGTAGGCTGGACACTGATTGGGCCAGGCAGTTACCAAACAGACCTCGTCGAGGTGGATTATCCTCACCATTACTGAATGTTACAGAATGGCGGGCATGGACCCTCCTGAGGGTTTGCACGCTCACTCCACTAGGGGCATGGCTACTTCCATGGCCCTGCAGTGGGCGGTTCCCATTAGGAATATTTGTGATGCAGCTACGTGGGATTCTATCCACACCTTTGTGAAAGGTTACCCCCTGGATACACTCCATGGTCAAGATATGGCCTTTGGTAAAGTGGTACTTTATTCTTCCATCTGATTGGGGATTCTAAATTCTTCTCCCTCCTCTGGGACTGCTTTGGGAGTCTGTCAAAGATGTGGAATACGTTGGAGGACAATCCATTCGAAGAACAAGTTACCTACCAACTGGTAACATTCTTTAGACTGGATGTTCCTCCAATGTAGTCCACATCGCCGTTCCAGCCTGCTCCTCTGGAGAATTTCCTATGCTATTGCAGCTTGCGTTCCCTCAAGGCTATGTGCAGTCAAGCAGGCATTGTGTACGAGCATGTCACACGTTATGGAGGACAAAAGAGAACTGAGGCTACGGGCACCGTGCGCCCTATGTTTAACATCCGATGACATCGCCTTCGAGGGACATCGACCCGACGCCACCGATGCAGGACGCCCTCTGCCGAAAAATTTCCGAAGCAGCACAGCTGTGGACATTACATGTCAAAGATGTGGAATACGTTGGAGGACACAATCCATTTGAAATTTCTTATTTGTAGAGTCACATTTTGGAGGCTCCCTAGTGCACTGCTGCTTGTGACCCCATGGGTTTTTTTCTAGAATTGCTTTGATGTTGAATCAGGTCTAAAAACATGTCCCAAACCGCAGCCGATTGAAAAACGACCTGTGCAGGAATTACACTGCATCCGTTAATTATGATAATTTAGTTAAAATACATCATTCCCATGAATGACATTTTAACAAATGGGGATCCTATAATTTGGTTTATTTTTTGCTTCGAATACAAAAGAAGGGCTTACCTGCATTTGTTGTCCTTTAATGGCGTCAGTGGGTTCAGGTGACATGAAACCAAACAATTGCATTCTGGTGACATCAAGACATAGTGGGTCATTATGATGTGGGCGGAGAAAGGAAAGATTGTGACTTACTGGCAGAGATATGATCTGTCTCCTTGTAGTTTTGATGGAGTTGCCTGATCGAGCAGGTGGCAGAGATTAATGCCCACGTCTGCCTACCCCATCTGCTCTGTGCCTCCAAACCAGACTGCATCCGCACTCACATTAAGCATTTGTGAAGTTGGAGATTCTAAAATCCACGTGGAATTTTCCACCTGCACTAACTAGATTGAATCCATAAGGTTTAATGTACTTGCTGACCACCATGTCACATGGCGGATAAGCCTTGACGGTCGTTTTAGTGATAGGGTGTACTTCAGAGACGTAGACACTGAACCACACAGCTGTTCATACCTGAAGAACAGCCCACCCCTAAAACAATCAAACTTGAATGGAGAGGTCTGTCTACATGCAGCTGTATGCGTAACCGTTCCTCTGTTCAATTTTCTTTTATTATGACCCTAACACTGTATGAAATATTCATGCCTGTTGCAATCAATGAAAAGCGGGTCTGCAATGAATTTTTTACAGACTAAATGATTTACAAAACAAAGACCTTCACATTTTTCAAATTTCTTTTGTTGCAGGTGCAGACTATCCAGATCCCAAAACAGAATCGAACCTCCCAACAGTTAATCCAAAACTCATCCGAACATGCCAGACTCTCTTACTTTGTTCTGGAGGCAAATCTCCTGCAGGCTTCGGTTCACAAGGAGTAAGTTTTATTTTTTTCGCCTTTAGATTCCGGTTTGGGAAGCGAGACCCCAATGGCTCCATCAAGAAGAGAGACCCAAACACTGTGAACCGAAGCATCTCACTGTACCTAAAGGTGCTCAAGGAAGTCCAATGTCCAAGTGTGAACGGTACCATGGCAATGATTGTTAACAGTCGAGAGCAGCACAGAGTTTGTTATTTTAAAATACGTTATGATTTTTAAGTCAATGTATACAACGGTTGTAAATTAGTGAGAAAAACACAGCCATGACGGAAATCCAATACTGTTGTGTTTGCCTCTATTGTACTATGCCATATGCACACAACACACTTCTTTTTGGTCAACATAATGTTTGTACTATATTTATAAACAGTAATTCAATAAGTGACTGAAACTTATTGAATTATTCCGAAACCATTTGTTCTTTTCATGGAGATGTAATTGTTTCTTCCTTAAAATACTCAACAAAGAGCTCTTTGTCCACTTGTTGGTTCCACGACAAAGCATTGTCCAAATAATAGCCAACCCGTGTGCCCCCTTTGGTGATTTACCTTTGGCCGGTCCCCATCTCTATATGTTTATTCATTTGCTTGGACAGGTTAAATATTACGCATGTTAATCACGGCTGATTTAATCAGCAACATCTTTTCAGGTTGTCAAGTCTCCTGCATTGCAGGATTATTGCTGCCTTTTCACACAGAGTGCCATTTTGTTTTTCTTGCTGGCCTGTTAGGAGTGGACTTCTATTTAAATAATTATATTATGTGGAATGCCATTAGCACTGATGACACATTGCACCTATTCAACATTGCCATGAACGAGGCATGTTTTTTCTCCCACTATCCAGCACTTGTCCTACATATTCAAGGACAGGAGTATGTTCATATAATTATTATACGAGACATAGAATATGTCTGCAAGGCTGTGTAGTGAGATAACACAAACATGGTTTCCTCTTCGAGGCAGCAGAGTTCTCTGGATGCCAATTCTATATAAAAACTTGTCAATCTTGCAACCTGTTCTCTTAGTCTCATTCCCTACTGGGATGTGTCATTTATTATAAGTTTGTATTGGTACTACGGGGAGTGAGCCTTTACAAGTGTGAGCCTTTTTTCCCCACTCTTTCATGTGTTTTGATGTGTATTTTACAATTTGTGTTCTCCGATTATGGAGTTTCAGATACTGGCAAGTACTGTTGGCTGTTTGGCGAATCCTGCTGCTCCTCCTGCTGTTCGCCCTGTTTACTGGATTTACTTACTGGATTTACTTTGGCCACACCCCCTTTTGATGTGCCTTCAAATACAAGCGTCCGCGTGCACCAGCGCGTGCGCACCACCACAAGTACTCGCAAGTACTGTCGGCTGTCCGCTGTGTTGCTGTGGCACTCTGCTCCTTTTTTCTTCCCCCTTTTTGACTCTTTTGAGAGTCGCTATACTTACTCAGTCACTGGTCGTTCCGAGGAAGCGTGTTGACCCCATTGGTTGCCGTGACAGTTGCCTTGCAACTGCCCAGCCCGTTGCTCCATCTCCCCTCCCTGTGCTCTGGAACCCGAGTCATCATCCTGCGGCTTTTTCGCTGCGTTGAAGCCACTTGGTTGCTTGTGTTAACATCAAGCCCCCCCAACCTCCTGCTCTACTGGCATCCTGTTCCCTCTCTCCTGGGGCTGGTGTTGCGAGCTCTGCGATTTCACGGCTTTCCGCTGCTCTAAAGTGCCCCGTTGTACCAACAAAAACTTTATGTAAAAAAAAAAGAAAAAAAAGGGGTGCTCCACATATTTTGTGTTTCTTTGCATCAAAAGCCTAATTGTTAACTCTGTATCCCACTAACGGTTGTTAAACAATTTAACATGCACTTTATTCATCTATCTGCACCACTACAAAATAGGTTTAGGTTAACCTCGGGAATGCCCCATTCCCCTCCTTGCTATGCTCCTCATTTTCCTGTACACATACGCCCCGGCTTCCAAATTTCTGCAATTGCTGGATGCCCTGTGGTTCAGGGCCTAGCAAACACAAGTCTCTGTCCCACATCCCTGACTCCCCATTTTCAAGAGTCTGTAAATCTAAACATCACCCACTCGAAAAAAGATGCAGAGAAACCTTCTGCAAACTGCCTGTCTGATAGAACTATGCAAGAATGTTATGAGATCCAACCCTCCCCTCTTGATGAACGGGCTTTTCCTACTCCATGCTTTGTTCCTGAGTCATCCCTTAACACATTCCATGAATCAAAATCACTGCCTCACCCAGCCCTTTATTCAGAGGTTCTAAATGGGTTAAACATCGGATCTCTAAACTCTGCCTTTTATAATGCTGAGTCTGCTGAAGAAAAGAAAAGGACAAAAATAAAAATAAAAAATTGATAAAATAACTCCTAGCCCTCTCTCTAATTTCGCAATTGCGCAATCAACGCAAAATCCGTCCTCTGAAAATTGTGTTGCTTCCTTTCCTCTAGTAAAAAAAGTCAGTTAATGAACCCGCTGAATCTAGGCTGTCTGAACTGTTTCCGACTGACTGCCCGAATGACATCATTTCCTCTCCGGACTCTGCACTATCAGCCAATTCTGAAGTTCCATCATTTGCCAAACCTACCCCTCGTCCTTTTGGCTTTCCTACATTTCCTAACCTTGCAGTGGAATCTGCCCTCACAGCCATAAACACTTTGATATTCACACTTACCAAACCTTTTAAACTACTAGATTCCCGTGCTTGTTCCTAGGAATTATTACTAAACAATTTAATTAGCAAAACTGATTGGCTGGCAATAAACTTTCCAGCATTTTTGAAAGCTGAACTCACCACTAAAAGTGCTCATCTTCCCCCTGCGAGTGACATCACACCTGATGTTCCGGCACCTGAAAATGAGAATCAAAATCTAATCCCTTCGATCTCTAGTTCCCCCGAGATACCATCTGCTCCGGAGGTGGAAATGTGTCCTGAACCTGAACCAACTCTCATAACTCCCACAGATAATAGACCAGTGTATGAGATCTTTAATCGTCCTTCACAGAACAAGAGACGAAAATGTAAAAGACATAAGTCGAAAATATTCCAAATATCGAATACTATGGCAGAACCAGTATCAGAATCTGCAACCAAGAAAAACAAAGAATCAAGTTCTGACAAAAAAAAAAACTAGCTGCTTCGAAATCTAAAAAGTTTGTAGCCAATATCTCCTTCCTTCCTCAGCAAAATTTGTCTTCTAGTGCAACTTCAGCACAAGAGAACTCTGTTCATCCACCGAAAGATCTCATTCCGGGCCCTGAGCTGCCATCAGCAGGTGTGATGTCTCTCAAAGGTAAGAATCCTGTTTTAATATCACCTTCCCTTGAGCCTGCATTACCTTCAGGTGCTGTAGAAATTCCAAATAATGAAATACCAAGTGATGATCTTATGAATTTATCAGTTTATTCGAATACCATATCTGTTTTGGAAACGGTTCATCAAAGTCTGCACCAAGACCGTGCAAGAACATCCCGAAATCCAATGTTCTGCATTGTATTAGATCATGACTTAAATCCATTCAAGACCGGTGAACAAAAAAGAAAAAAAACTGGTGAAGACAGCTCCTTTTCCTAAAGACTCTCTCTGGAGAGCCCAAGACTCTACAGTGCCTAATAAATCCTTCCCCTTCCCCTCTTCAGAAATTGTAAATGCTGAAGATTCCCCCAATCTACCACTCCCAGGTGGCATGCCCGATTCTACCTCCCCAGATGGGGAAGTCTCACAAGAGAAAGAATGGCTACCCAAAGTCCTATAAATGAAAATTTGAGGCTCACTATGATTGACAGAATCTTTTCTGACCCCTTTCCAAATAGGACCACTGTATTAACAATATTTCATTCCATCCCGCAGTTAAAACACATTAACTCAGCGGATATTGATGGTGTTTCCCATCCTATCCCAGCCCATCAAGACATTGTTGATGTCAAAATACCATCTTTAATTATAAACAATTATGTCTGGGATCAACGACAACTATTATTTGAAAAAGGCCTTTTACTTGAACCTATATCCCCTCCAATCCCCAATCCTGACCATCATCAAATGCCAGAATCAAAAAAACAATTTGTTTCACAGTCCATGCCGAACTCTTCGTGCACCAACTGCAATACAAACTCCAAAATCCAACCGCTTCCGCAACAATCTAAATGGGCGTGGGTATCTAGTGCAGATCTCTTGAAAAGGAGAACTGCTAGCCATATAAGGTACCTCAACAGCAGTGCACCCTTATCTCTTGGAATACTCGTGGGTTCTCCCATCTACTTAACTCCAAATCACTTCTACTCAATAATTATGATGTCACTTTGTTACAAGAAACATGGATCTCCAGTACCCTTTTTGGCCTGATCATCAACTTGTAGCAATTAATGCTTCCAAACCAGTCAAGGACAGACCAGCAGCTGGTCTCCTTACAGCAGTAAGAATTGTCTCTCAGCTGTCTATCTACACATGGAAAAGCCCAGACCCTGGGATCCAACCAGTCTTAATTACGACTTCCAATAAAGACCACCCATTTTTTCCCGAGACTGCAATTATAAATATATATTGGAACCCAGCCTCTATGACTTCTTCCAAATTTGCTAACAATATTGAGTCAATTCTTGACCAAATTCTTCTTGAACCAAATATAAACACCACAATAATTGCCAGCGATTTTAACATGAATCAGATACATTCCTCTGAAAATTCAAGCAACTCAAGGCTAGGCAAATGGTTATTGCTAATGAAAACCAGAAACTAACAATATTAAATGGTACTTTCCCTAACGATGTAGGGTACTGAGCAATCCTTGGCTGAATCCTGACACGTACCTACAACTTAACCGATCAGGAACACAGAATCAACATGAGAATATGCTTACAAAGGAGAATCTGCCTATTTGGCAAGTGTACAGGGCACAACCAATTGACATATCCCTAACAAAATGAAACATAAACAAGAACATTGACCAACTCGTACCACCATCAGCAAGAATTCAATTGCAAATAGTAATGTAATTAATTCTAAATCCTGAATTCTTGACCTTGGCACAACAGGCTTATCAACCACAGCGCTTGCACTGGCCACTCCTAATAGTTTGAAAAGGCCTACCCAGGAATAATGTATTAATCACTTTAACCATCTATTACCATCCACCACTCAGCAACCAGCAAACTCAAGGTAACCAGCGCCACACTTACATATATTTGGTTTTATAATTACTACTCTGCTGTACCCTGCACAGCCTCACTGCAACCTCATGCACCAGAGATGGCCATTAGCACCTATGCACAGCACTTGCCAGCAACAACTCAATCCTTGGGATCATGTGACAATACATATCCCACATCCCACCCGATCTCGGGACTTACTTATGCGCAACTACGATCCATTGGAACTGGAACTAACAAATGGATTATATATAGAGGCATCACCGATATTCTATCAGGCTCGGCCAATGATCTTACTCAACCATGTCACAACATAATATATTAATGTACACCACGTGCACTGCTCGAATATAGCCGGTCCCACTTGGGGAGACCACTGAATTTTTATATGTAAAAATAGAGCATAACTGTCTGGAGGCCTGTGATTTTTTTCAGCCAACTTTCAGTTATTAAACAGGTACTCGCAGTAAGGCATGTTCAGGCAATTAACAAGACAAAAAGAACACATGTGGAAGTTACCATGGCAACTAATATCACGTGACTGGCGAGTACATCTCTAGCGAACGTACACTTACGGCCCACAGGGTCTAAGGCTGGCCCCTCTGATACACCAGCAACACACCAGAGCTCCGAGGCGTGACCAGACTCACAGATGGGAGACCACGACAACCCCCTCCAGTGCCCTTTCAAACTTTTCCGACTTGCCCTGTTCGTCAGCATGTGACCCATACATGCCACTATATAGGCTATCCTATGCAAATTTTGAAGTACGCACAATAGGGTTAAATCTTACGCCAGAGCTGCCCTTTCTTGAACATAATAATATGGCATAATCTGTAATATCACGGCACATAACCACCACTAGTCTCCTAGGCTGCACTCGAAGTTGCACTCCAAGTTACATTCCAAATCCACTCAAGATACCCAATTGTGTCTCATGCAACATATTTCTAACACTGCCCTATGGCAAACCACCACAAATAATTCTCTTTTACTCACCGACCCACACAGGACAACAACCAAGCTAGCAATGAATGCATTCACTCAATGCCACTGCATGCTTGCTCCCAGAAATCCATCATACACTTTATTCTTCTCCCCTTCTTTGAACTTGTCCCTTCTCCTCCTACCTTTTCTCTCCCCTGGGTATTCACTGACTAAAGGAAATAAAATATTATGGTTATAAATCATGCAAAACTACAGAAATGTATACAAATGTATGTCTCCAAAATATTGTGCAAATTATAATTTTGGATTAAAACTGCCTGGACAAAGCCAGACAGACAAACCATTGGGTCACGCATTTGAAAATTGCTCTTCTTGTTTTTTGCCACAAATTGGAGTCAACAATCTGATGTTGAAACAGAATTTGTGTTTGTCACTTACGAACACAAACCTCACAAGATAAAATAATCTTCAAATGCTATGGCAGTGATGTCAATGGAGGCAACCAGTAAAATGGGTGCAGATGGGAACATGATTGCATGACAGTACTTTCAGTGGGGTTAGTATACATTAATGCAAAAATAGACTGCGAATTATGCAGTGCAGGTGAAGGCAGAACATTTTAAATAATACATTGAGTTCATGAGGGGCAGTGAACTAGGCTTTTAATGGTGGCAGAAAAATGGATGCAAAAGGCAGCAGATTTAAAATGCACGGAGCACATAGAAAATGACTCATGTTATATATGAATTGCCATCTGTGTAATTTTGCATTAAAGAAACTAACCCAGATTAATTAACTAACCATCCTTATTAAATGATATCCCATTAAATAATAACTCCTCTTGTTAACACTGCAAAGCAATGCAAGTGAGCACAGATGGAAAATTCTGTTTATTTTCATTCTGTAAAAGAAAATGTGCTGCAGAAATGAATGGGCTGTTTTTTTTCCATTCAGAGAGGTTATTGTTCATGCAGGAAGCAAAAAGATACAAACAAGCTCTCTTTAGGTGATTGGACAGAGAGGTTGAAATTCTAGAAGTTGCTGAAAATGTCAGAAAGGTGGCAGGGTTAGTTTTGAATGACAGGCAGGAGAGATAAATAGAGGTTGGAGAAAGGGTGTGGGGCTCTTCAGCTGCTGGATGTCGGGAGAAAGAGATCAGAGGGAAGCGCTGAGCTGACCCAGCATTCGATGCTGCTGGGACTCGGAGGATGACCTTCGGGGGCGCAAAAAGCAGTACACAAGTTGCAATACTTCATTGCAGATAGCCACGACAGAGAAGGAGTTTTCCAGATAAAGTGCAGAAACCTCATAGTTTAATGTAGGTAGCTGTAAACAATTGAGGAGTGTGGATGATTGACTGTGTGGTTCCCATCAGTTAGGATGAGGGGTTATTTTTAACAAAATGTTCAATGTTTTTTTACACATGATCAAGAGCAAATGATAGAAGCTAATGTTACAAATATTTTCCATGTACGGTACTGTGATTCATATTTCTTCTCTTCAGTGTCAATGCGTTGGTAAGAATCAACAAATGTATTGTTGTGAAATGAATTATGCTTTTATTGCAAGTAGCATTATTTTAACACATACATAAAAGTGGTAAAAAGCAGAGTTGGTGTAATGATTTTCTTAAGTACTGGTGATTATTCTCTAGAGGGGGAAGGTAATTAGGAAGTGCCTTAGTGCATATATCATAGTGGTAAAAAATATTTACTTCTGGTGGTAGAGTAAGAAATAAAATGAGATAAGCATTAGTGCATATATCATAGTGGTAAAAAATATTTACTTCTGGTGGTAGAGTAAGAAATAAAATGAGATAAGCATGAAAGCAAGCCAGAAAACATGTGTATTTGTGTGTGTGTGTGCATGCTCGGGGCTGAACAGAACCGTTAAACACAGTAGGATGATGTCTTATATAAATCATCAGCACAACATATGGTAATATTTGTTCCTACTAAATGTGTAAGGTTCAGTTATCTATACTTAAAGTCAACCCTAAAATAGAAAATAATTATAAAAGGGGGAAGGTTTGTCTCATCATATAAGGCATTGCTATGAATATGCTCACCATTGATTTACCACAACACTAACATATCACCAATTTACCACAATACTAAAATACCACCAAGGTAGGTAATAGCTCTATGACAAAACCCCTTACATATTTGGTGCATTCGCCGGGAAAAGACTGTTAAGCAGCTACTGGGCATGTCAAGTGTGTTGAACCATTAAATAATATTTTTGAAGAAGGCAGCATAATCCATGACTGCCTCTTGAGATTGTTTAGAGCTGCAGACAAAAATACTAAAAAAGACTACTTAATAAGGCTCTGTGCCATGGCCTGTTTTTTTTTTTTTTAAATCGGTCTTTAAGAATTCAGGAAAATGACGCTGGGGTAATTAACAGGTTACAAATCAATTTAGAGGAGGCTGATGAGCAGAAGAAAAATCAGAAAAACAACTGTCTCAGAGAAGGAAACAGTTTGAGGAGAGGGAGCAAGATCTAAAACAACTGAAAAGGGTGGTAAGCGACATCAGGCAAGATAAAGAGGATATTATTTTGGAGATGCAAACGCTCCAAATGGACAATATGGAGAAAGAAGGGGATCTTCAGACTATTGAAAAAGGGATGGCTAAATTGTTACAGGAAAATGACAAAAAGACAGGGATTTTAATCAATGCCAAATGCAAATAAGTGAAATGCAGGATGTGATTAATAAAATGGGTATTGAGCATTCTTATCTGTGTTAGGAAGCAGACCGACTTCATAAAAAGTGCAAAGATTTGGACAACAAATGTGTAATTTAAATCTCAGGAAAAACAACAAGGCACCACATTCAATGGGAAGGAGGATTGCCCTGCTTATACGCAAGGAAACAATGTACCAGTGGCTATACCAGTGGCTAGGCCTGGTTGTAACGCATTTGGGGGGTTTGACTCACCCACTGGTGGTTGCCATCAGTCCTGCACACCTGAGAAAAGGAATGGACAACAAAATGTTGCAATTCCAAATATAGCGCCAAGTAGTCCTATCAAAATAATTAAATCGATCAAGACCTTGATTAAACAATTCAAAAAGGGAGGCAATTAGTGCATAAAGGATCACTTGGAAACAGTACATGATATATTTAAAGCTCTGCAAATACCCAGGGAACAATATAGAAATTATTTTCACCTAACTCTGGATGCTGCTATTGCGAGCATTATCAGAGGTCTGAATTAACAATAAAATATGTCATGTGCAGAATTTGAAAAAGAGGTTAGGCATCACTTCTCCCCATACCAGTCATTGTAGGATGCAAAAAAGCAACATATACCATGACAGCGAAACTAAATATGTCACCTCCCCAGTTTCTCCAAGAATTAGCATTCTCCCGCTTTGATGTATCTTTTAGCCCTAATTCGACTGAATTTAAGACTGCCTACTTTTATGACTTACAAAAATACATTATATCACAGTTAATTCACAAATGTGATCATGAGAAGTCACTGGAGTGGATTGTAGAACAAGGGACTAAACTATATGAGGTCATATACTGTCAGAGTGGAGAGGGAGATAGAGTTAAAGAGGCAGAATCTAAAGACTCCGTACCAACGGTAATGGAGATAAAATCTGCAAAAATGCCACTTGAATCAGCCCAAACTCAGTCAGAAATAATATGACGTCTGATCCGAGAGGCGCGCCACAGAGGCTGCCTTCCCAAAAACTGATGTTTCAGTCACATGATCCGAGCAATAGAGAGAGTTACATCAGTCCTACATATATGGGAGACAGACCTAGGGTAGAATACCGGCCCAATATGTCAGGCATGGATAACAACCCAAGATAAAATGAAGATCAAAGAAACAATGGTCCATACCTGACATTGAGGGCACAAAGCAGATTTGATCCAAACAATATGGTATATGGCAATAAAGACAGACGACGATGTGTGGATCGGGTCATTGAAAATGGAAATCGGCATAGGGGAGAGTTCACCCAAAATGAAAGACAAAACATGAACTATGCCCTACACCACTATAAACAATCGCCACCACCAGTGGATCACAAATAAAGAATGGTCACATCGTGCTCCCCACCTCCCATGAATCAAGAGTTCAGAAACAAATCAAATAGAAGCCAATCTCCTGAGAGATACCAGAATAGATTCAACCAGGGTGAATGTAACCAGTACCGGCCTAGGCCGCAAAGAGAAGATTCCAGAGAAATTGACAGATTTCATTGTCTTGAGGCCCAAGTTAAAATGTTGTCTGAACAAATAGGAAAACTCTGTGTAGTTCAAAAACAGCCATCAAATGAGGGTGCAGAATGTTGCAGAAGTGATCTGGTGCATTCTGGAAACAAGTGACTAAATACTAATAGCCCCTGCAATGCTAAAGGTACAGAATTCCATGAACCAGTTTTGTGTAACAGTCCTGAATTGCTTGCTGATTTAAACGTAAGACAACCACAATTGAGAATGAGGCAGGGGATGCAGCCACACATAAAAAGGAAGTTTGGTTTAATTAAGCGTTGAATCAGACTATCGAAGTGTGTGCAAATGAAAGAGAGAAAGGAGAAAACAAACAAGAAATTCCAGAAGAGCAAAGATTAAAAAAAGACATCACATGTCATGATAAAACACCTGATAAAGGGGTAGGTTTGATTGGTAAAACATTCGCCCTTTATAATCAAAGTTCTGATGAAATGCAGACAGGAAAAGTGAGCGCTCAAGAGGAGGGTACAGGCCAGTCACCTGAAGAGTATTTTGAGCCACATATATTCCAAGAGATTAAGAGAACAGTAACCACACAAGAAGTAAATAAATCTTATGGGCAAGAACATGAGCAGCTACCACATGATATTTGTGTGGCTGTTCAGTCAAAGAACTGCAATGTGAACGCTGATGTTCCCAAACAGAGGAGCGAACAATGGCTACATTCCAGATGGCTTCTGAACATGGAACGATAGACAAAAATCCCCAAAATGAAATGGATAAAAAGGAGGGAAAGATATCCTTTCACTTGCCCCAGTGCTTGGTAAAAAGAGAGACGGGCCTGAGAAAAGTGAGTCCTAAAATCAGCAAAAATTCACACTTTTTGAGTGTTTTGGAAGAGGTTCAGGACAGGTATTATGCTCCCACTATTGTGGAGGAGAGGTGCAATGTGTTTGCAATGATTGACACAGGTGCATAGGCATCTATCCAAAGAGTTGGTAAAAAGTATTGATGAAGGGAGATCCCCACAAAACCATATCAAAGTGAGACAAAATGAAGGCCCAGTGCATAATTTCAATAGTGAGCAGATACCTAATACTGATGTTGCCATAAAAATAGGAAAACACAAGATGAGACAGGAAGTATTGATCACATCTATCAGTGAAATTCAATTATCGCCCCGTATTGATGAGGTAAATGGGGTTTTATGGTCCCTAACAAAAAAAAAAATTGAGGCCTAAAAAAGTAAAGTCACAAAACAACAGTGAAAACGAATGCCATACTGTGGCTAAATCAGATGATTCAGTGGAGGTGTGCCTTCAAAATGATTGTGTGCCTAGTGTCACTGTCATCCTGATGTGCCAGACTGAAATTCAAGGTGAAAAGGATAAGCAATCCCTGGAAATGTATTTTGATCCTAGGAAGAAATGGCAAACAGAAATAGATCAAAATACATTGCGCTTTTGCTTAAAAGGAGAAAAGTGAAAGCAGAATGTTATCCCTGAGGTAACCACAGAAAAACGTATTCCAACACTCTCTGAAATACACATGGGAGAAGGGTAGCCATGGATCCAAATTAGTGTAAATGGGCATTCCGAAATGATAAAGGCCATTTTTGCACTTGAACAGGAATGAAGTTTTATTAATGAGAAACTACTCCAGCAAAAAATGGAAAGGGAGGAGATTCCAAAATTCAGAATGAAAAACCAACATGTTTTCAGGTTAGAGGAGCCAGACTCAGGGAATAGAGTTGTAGGAAGATGCATGCTAAAAATTAACATTGGCCCGAAAACTGTCACAATGTATGGCTAGTGAATGGGACACAGAATTATTTTTATGTGGGAAATGACATTATGCACAGAATGTGTATGGTGTTGGACATTCTTAATCAGAAAGTGTGGTCCAGGCTAGGGGAACCTGCGCCTGAGTTTGAAGACAAGCAACAGTCTTACCATTGTGCGCAATTGGTGCCATATGCAATTGAGCTACAGGTGAAGAAGGTTGTTACCACTCCTGCGTTCACCAGACAAGTCACCATAACACTAAAATACAGAAATGGACAGCAGATGAAGGATTGTGATGCATTTGTGTGCATAAATGAATCCATGATGCAGCAAGGACTAGGAAGTGAATATACACCGCTGGTGGAAATTGGGGATGGACCCATCAAAATCATGTTCGATAATAAAGTGTGTCAGGATATTTATTTAGAAGAGAATTCAACGTTAGGAATGGCAATACAAAAATCACATTATAATGCAAATTTCAACAATACGGTGATTGGGAACATCCCTGAGAGATATGTAAATGCACAGGGTGAGTTGCCAGAGTCTCTGGATTCTCAACCTAAAGGGATTTTCAAAATTCAGTCTGTGGGCCTCATTACACGTTGTGCGCTAAAAACCGCATATTAGCGGCATGGCGCTATTAACGTGTCCGCCCTCGTAAGAGGGCGCTAATTACGCACCATTACGAGTACGCGGACACGAGCATAGCGCCATGCCGGTAATGACCCTACCGCCATGCCGCAAAAGTCCCAAAAAACTCCCTTACCGGCATTGACGAAAGTGCAGATAGCACCTCCGCCCTCACGCTACATGCAAATTGCGGTCACCGCTACTAGCGGTCACCGCTATTAGCGGTCATCGTTATTAGCGGTGACCGTAAAATAGCGGAAGCGGAAATAGCGTCATCGCGCCGGAACGGGAAAGAGCCCGGCGGCCATCTTTAAAAACACAATCCATTGCCATCCTCTGCCCCCTGGACCTGTTTTGATTCGTGAGCCGTGCCAAACAATTGTGGACACCTGCATCATGCCCAAGGCACTCAAGAAATCGACTGACAGGCTGCGCAAAGAAAAATACACCAATGAGGAATTGGTGATGTTGACACAGACCCTTGCGGAGAATGCTGAGGTGGTCTTCGCAAATGACATGCGCCGGCCAACCCTGTTGAGGAAGAAAGCCATCCGGGAGGAGGTCGCAGCCAAAGTCAGTGCAGTGGGCACCAGCACGCGCACTGTGCGCGAATGCAGGAAGAGGTGGGACGACCTCAGGCTGCGGGTGAGGGGCATCCTGGCGGAGAACCACCGCATTGCCAGTGCTGGTGGAGATGGATCCCCAATCCTGATGAAGGAATGGGAGGAGACGTGCGCCAACATGATTGCCGTCGAGTCAATAGAGGGAGTAGGCAGCATGGAGCTCGGCGTGGGAACCACTTCTGATGGAGGTGAGTGTACACATGACAGGATGCGCTGTGAATGTACTGTACCCCCCATATGCGAGCACAGACTCCTCTCATGCATGGACACACATCCACACATGCATCCATCCCTCAACATGCCTGTGTCAGACCCACACACACACACACATGCACACAACACCACAGACAAGTCCCAAACACTACCATGCATGGATGAGGCACTGAACTGGCACATCACCTGCATCCACAACCACTAAGTCCCAATTGCCACAACTGCATTATTAATGTAATCTGCATTAAGTAAATTGAAACGCAACCAATGCCATCCCCCGTCTCGCCCCTGACAGGCTCACATACAGATGGGGAGGATGCCGCTGATGCAACACAGGCAACAGCTACATGCAAGAGGCCCAGGGCACAGGAGCCGGCGGATACCCCAACAACATCAAGGGGCAAGGGGGGCAGGCCGCACCAGACGAGTGCCAAACTTCGTCGGAGTGCCACTGCCACGGCAGTAATAGCTGCACCACCAACTGCGGCCCCACCACCGGTGGTGAACCCACCCGCACCGATGCCAGCCACCGAGGGCCCACCATCAGCTGCGGCAAGCTCCACTGGTGAGGCAGCCGCCACTGCCCCCCTATCCGATCTGGAGGACACCCTAGACCACGCCATGGAGATGCACACCCCAAGCCCCCCTGGATCACCAGAGCCAGTGCCATTCCACACCCCTGCGTCTGATACCACATTTGAGGACACCGTCCCTGCAATCATGTCCCCCATGTTGCCATCACCTGCTGTGGTGGATGCATCCGAGGGCACAGGCTCAAGTGCACACTCACCCAGCACTGCCCACCAATTGACCACCATCCTGCAGCGCCAACAAGAGCTGTCTGTGCTGGTTGGGCAGCATGTTGAGGAGTCTGCCAATCGCAGTGAGAACATCGTGGAGGCGTTGAGGCACTCCACAGAGCGGATGGACGCGAACACCAACAGGCTGTGCGATGAGATAGGGAGGCTCAGGGAGGTCCTGGTACGCATGGCTGACACTATGGACCGCCACATTTCCCAACAAGGCCAGTCTGCCCCATCCTCATCTTCTGGGTCGAGGCAAACAAGCCCCCTCCGGCGCTCATCGCGCACCACCAGGCGCACATCTGCCAACCCTCTGATTCCCCCTGAGGACAATTGAAAATAGGGGGTCGATAGGGATCCCTATGTGTGCATAGGCCAGGGCAAACCTGGCAAACACATGAGGGACTGTTGTGGGGGGTGGTGGGAAGGGTGTTATGGGTCTGTTGTAGGGGGGGTGGAAGGGTGTTATGGGTCTGTTGTGGGGGGGGGAAGGGTGTTATGGGTCTGTTGTGGGGGGGGAAGGGTGTTATGGGTCTGTTGTGGGGGTGGGGGGAAGGGTGGTGGGATGTTTTTTGACTTGCACTTTCACACCTTAATGTTACTCAATACACTGGTTTCTGATCTAAACACTGGCTTGGACAACTTCATTGTGTGTGTGTACTTCATTGGGGACAGGGTCCATTGTGTGCTCGTAAACATACACCAGTGCATGACTCCCCATTACCATGTGACAGTACGAAATCATGTTCCTCAGCATATTTGGTTGATCAGATGCTGTCTCACAGCACGTCCCTCCTGCCCATCCCCTCTTGCAAGACCTGCATCCCCTTCACCTCCGTCCTCATCACCATCATCGTCCTCATCAGGTGCTTCTATTTCAACGTCAGGGGGCAGTGGAACATTCCGTCTGATACACATATTGTGCAGCATGACACATGCCATGGTGATCTTGGCCACCTTCTCATGTCCATACAGGAGAGCACCACCAGACCTGCTAATGCACCTAAAACGTGACTTCAAATGTCCAAATGTCTGCTCGATCACGATGCGGGTACGAGTATGTGCACGATTGTATTCCTCCTCGTGCCTGTTCTGTGGGTTCCGTACAGGTGTGAGGAGCCAGGTCTTCAGGGGATAGCCCGCATCACCTGTATGGGGGAATGAACAGGGTCCTGTTACTGTTCACCTCATGAGCGGCCTGTTCACATCACACTAATTGACATTGCATTGTGATCCAAGTACTGAATTGACAGCATACATGCAGATGGTCTGTGTGGCAGCAACGTGCAAGGGGGAGGTTGACCCTGCAAGTAGTAATGCAACATTAATGCCTACAACAGCATTTGACATGTCCTGGGTGAGGCCAGGTCTTAGGTGTCCCTGTCCCAGGCAAATTTGGTACCACACTGCGAGTGTACTGTCATTCTGACACCAATGTGGCCATGCTGTGAGGCATCACTTCAGTGGTGCTATAGGTGTGTGGTTCAGTGCTATGTCTAGGGGTGATCCCTTTGCATGCATTCAAGGGCGCATTGCTGGATTGATGTTGTGCAGCTTCAAATTGCATGTGGGTTCATTCCAAGTATATCGTGGCCTTCCCGGATGCACATTGGTGTACATCTGTATGTCCATTTCTCCTACGGACGACAGTCAACACCCAGTTGCAGTATGTATCTCTCCCCCCCCCATCTCTCCCCCCCCCAATCACTCCCAGTTGCAGTATGTTTCTCTCCCCCCCCCCAATCACGTTGCCATGTGCTTGCCCTGCTACTCACCGAGTAGCCACAAACGTTGTCCAGGGTTTCGCTCCATGTAGCGTGGGAGAGTTGAGTTCCGCAGGACCATGGAATCATGTGTTGATCCTGGTAATCGGGCACAGCAATGTGTGATTATCTTGTTGGCGTCACATACCATTTGGACATTGATAGTGTGGAATTGCTTCCTGTTCCGGTAGACTACTTCATTGTGATGTGGGACCACCAATTCCACATGTGTACAGTCGATGGCCCCAATGCAACTTGGGATGCCTGCCAGTGAATAGAAGCCAACTTTTGTGTTTGCTATCTCCTGGGCAGTCCGTGGCATGGATATGTGTTCAGGTGCATGCTTCAGGAGGGCATCGAGTACCTGGTTCACCGTGCGTGTGAATACTGGTTGTGAGATGCCATGCATCTGTCCCACTGTATGCTGGTAGGTGCCTGTGGCCAGAAAGTGGAGCACACTCACCACCTTCAGTAGCGGGGGGATGGCAGTTCTGATGTCTATGAGGCTCACAATGTCGTCGTGGATCATGTCCACGATGCTGGTGATGGTAACCCTGTCCAGACGGTACAGGGTGTGTATCTGCTCAGGGGTTAGGTTGCATGGACTGGCTCTGACCCTGGGGATTGGTGGGTGCCTCTGTGGTATGAATAGGTGCCGTTGTGGTGCTTGCTGTGCCTGTCTTGCCCTCCTCCTCGTCCTCCTCCTGCGTCTCCTTTGTGCTGCCTGTTGTAGTAGCAGCTGCGCTGCAATGAGGTCCCCCAGGCCATGTACTGCTGCCAGTATTGGAACCATCTTTGTGTGGGAAGGGGTGTGGGAAGGGGTGTGGTGTGCTCCTTTTGAGCTGCCAAAGTCTCCATTGCCTCCACCTGTGCTGATTGTGTCCACCTGTGGCAGGTGGGAACACTGCTCATTCCTCTTAACGGGTGCTCCGCGATGCCGGTATTAGCACCATGGCGGTAAGGGGTTTGGGTGGATTTACCATGCCGCTATTAGCATGTCCACTGGCCTTGTGATGCTGTGCTAATAGCGGCATGGCGTAATTTACGGGGTGGAGGGTCGCGCGCACACGGCCTGCCCGCTATTAGTGGCACCGTAATTTGCGATGCCGCTAATAGCGGTGTGCCGGGTCGTGATCCGCATGGGGATTTAACGTTACCGGTATTCCATTACCGGTAACGGTAAATCCCTACCGCCATCCGTGTAATGAGGCCCACGTATCCTTATGATTCCAATGAGTCAGTGTGCTGTCATCAAGATAATTATATATTATTTGACCTAAATGAAAATGAAACAGAAAAACAGCACATTGAAATGGAGGTTGATATTCCAAAATATTTAAATGAGGCAACTCTACAAAGAGACACAGCTACATGGTTAAAGGAGAGCACAGAGGTTCCTCCATTGGAGGATTTTCCAGAGTTTTCAAAAATGGTAGAAGAACAGATTCAGGCTGCAAATGCGGGTACCAAGGAAGAGGATAGGAATGAGTTAAGAAGAATATTCATGGAATTTAAAGAGGTTTTTGACAAGGACGCTTATGATTGTGGCCTAACCGATTTGCATGTTGCCACATTACCAGAGGGATAATGGCAGAGCTCCAGTGTTTGTGTGTCAATATCGGTTACCACTGGCATGTTTGGAGTCATTAGCTGAGATAATTAAAAGCTTAGAATCCAGAGGAATTATTTGGCCCATTCATAGTACTTCGAACACTCCTATTATGAGCATGTTAAAACCAAATTGTCAATGGAGTCTGTGTGCAGACCTGAGAGAATTAAACAAAGGAGTATACCAGTGTCCAGATGGCTGCTCCCATTATTGATCAAGGCCTCGCACATGTTCATGGGTCAAAGGTGTTTACCATGTTAGACCTTACAGCTGGGTACTGGTGTGTGCCACTAGCTGAGGACATACAACATGTATTCGCATTTTCGTTTGATAAGACCCAATATGCCTGGTCCAGAACACAATTTGGGTATGTCAATAGTGAGAGTGAATTTGGTATATTTTTGAATAAAACACTCACAGATGCCGCAGAAAGGGGAACAATAATGTATGTGGATGATGTTATAATTTTAATGAGATTAGACATGTGCTTGGGCAGTTACAGAAGGCTGGAGCCAAAGTATCTTTGCAGATGGCACAATGGTGCAAAAAGAACGTACATTTCTTAGGCCATGAAGTGACTGGACATGGGTTGAATCCACAAAAGAAAAAGGTGGAAGCAATACAAAAATTGAAAAATCCTACTAACCTGAAAGGATTGAAAAGTTTACTAGGGAAGAAAGAATATAACAGGAAGTTTATTGAGAATTACGCAGAGATCACTCAACCTTTAACTAAATTACTGTAGCAGAGTGTACCATGGAAATGAAAAAAAGATCAATCTGAAGCGGTAGGTAGCTTGAATGAATGTCTCATGAAGGTGCCATGTTTAGCCTATCCCATAAAGAATCAGGATTTCTTTGACAAAATAGGATTCACTGATCAGTGTATGTCAGATGTGTTATCTCACAGGTATGACTTAGATCATAAAACTAGCGCCTATGCAAGCAAGACGTTATCTCAGGTTGAAACTAAATTCAGTGAATGTGAAAAGGCTCTTCTGACCACTGTTTGGGTGTTGCAGCATTTCCGTCCCATTATTCAGGGAGAAAAAGTAATTATTGAAACAAATCACCAGCCCTTGCAATTTTTACAAAGTAAAAGAATTAGATCAGGTAATTTGTCACAGTCCAGAATTACTTCCTGGATATTGGCATTACAATGATTCCCTGTGGAGGTAAGATATGGACAGAATGAAAAGAGTCATGTTGCTCAAGGGCTAGCCGATCTTCATGATTGCGCAGCTGAATGTACATCTGATGAAACAGAAATAGAATCCAATTTGAATGAATTTGAACAAAAATGTATGCAAGGATCTGCCAACAGTGTACGTAGATGGATGTGTATATCATGTGGAAAATGATGTTAAATAGGAACTGGTGGCAGGTATAGGAAATGTTTGGTTTAAACGAGATGACATTCCAAGTATAGGTATAAGAATTGGAGCTAGGAGTAGCCAAATAGCAGAATAGCTACCATTTATAAGTCAGTTGTTACCGCAATTGAAAATAAATTCAAAGAAATTGTCCTAGTGACGGATTCTGATTATGCACAAAACAGTTTCGTGGAGTATTTGCCTGGCTGGAAGGCGAAAGGTATGCTCACATATAACAAAAAGACCCTTAAACATGGGAAAATGATACAAGCTATAGATACATTAGTATCAGAGAATGATTCTTTAATAATACACTGGATGAAAATCTGTGGACATTTAAAGACATCAGGGGAGGATAAGGAGGGAAATGACACAGTAGATCAATTAGCCAAGATTGGGGCTGTAATGGGAGAGTTATTCCCCATTGAACACCTGATTGGTGAGATTCAGGTAGATACGGTTACATGCTCCAAATCTCCAAAAGAGGTTGAACAGCCTGTGGTACAATGGAGTTATGATACGCCAGATCAGGACCTAGTTAAAGCACAAAGAGAAGACCTAGTGTTAAGTATATTTTATAATAATTTGGTAAATCCAGAACAAAATCCTCTATATGAAAATGATTGCAAAGGAAAGGAAGAGCTGAGAGTGTTGTGAAAGAACAAAAAGAGAATGAAGCTACAAGATGGTTTGATGATTAGGGAATCGGTAACAGGTCAAGTACAATGGGTGGTACCTCTATCATTCCGAGGGCTGGTGTTACATCATGCGCATGACGCAATAACTGCAGGACACAAAAACACAGGGGTTCATAAAAAAACTTAAAAAATATTGAAGGAATATGCCTACTGTCCACATATGTCCAAAGATGTGGAACTATACACCAGAGGGTGTCTGGTATGTGCACAATTCAAACCTGCTTCACCTATGCATAGGGCTCCTTTAATGAGAAGAGGTTTGACCGACCCTTCCATGGTCAGATTTGCAAATTGACTATATTGGGCCTGTAAAAGGATCAGCTAGGGGAAATAACTATTTATTGACTGGGATGTGTCTGATGTCCAAATGAGTGGAGTGCATTCCCGAACCGGATTGCAGTGTGCAAACAGCAGTTACATTATTGGTAAATCAAATATTTTCAAGGTTTGGGTTACACCAAAAGATAGAATCAGACAGGGGAAGTCATTTCACTAGTGCCTTGATGAGCAAGGTGTGGCAGATATTGGGTGTAAAAACTGCACATATCTTATAGGTCATCTTCATCGGGGGTGGAGAGAAGCAATAGAACTATAGTAGACATACTAAGGAAATATGTAGCTGAGGCAGGCTCCAGTTGGGATCTACGGTTGTCTTTAGTATTGACGGCTATTAGATCGACCCCTGCTAAGGCAACAGGTATTAGCCCTCATGAGATATTGACAGGAAGGAAAATGGTATTGCCACAACACTTATACAGGACACATGAGCAAACACTTGTGAGTGCATCCACAGTTCACGAATATGTGGAGGAATTGAGGAGGCACTTTACAACATGCATTTGCATTTGTGCAGCAGAATCTGGAGAGAGCCACTGATGGTGCCAAGACCTATTATGAGAGAAAGGCATCTGTCAGAGTATACAAAATGAGTGGTCAGGTGTATAAATACTACCTTGGGAAAAACAAACATAAAAGTTCTACATTTCTTGCGGCATGGCAAGGGCCGTTTGAAATTGTAGATAAAGTCTCCCCTGTAGTGTATAAAATTATCAAGAAGGAGGGTGAAATGGTGACAAAGCAATTTGTTCATGTCAACCAAATTAAACCCTGCCACCCAAAACATGAGGTGAAAAGGCTTGAGTGAGTTGAGACTAGTTGAATATAATGAATGCAGTGAAAATAAAGCTGACAGTGTAATTAAGGTAAACATGCCTGATTGTCAGGAGGTATAATAAGATCATGAAAACACACAGTAATTTTGTCTGCTAGCAGGCACATTGGACAGATAATTCATAATACATGTAACACAGTGACATGAGATCATGTGTAATGTAGCATACACAAGATTCCACTCCATGAATAAACAAACATTCGGCCTGGTGAGCAAGCAGAAGTGAATAGAGCCACATGTAACATAAACTTGACCATTCTATTCATGAAGAGGTACTGAATCAAAATGAGCTATCATAATGCTGTGTAGTAAGGTTTTTCTGCAATGGTTTCATGTAAGGGAGGGGAAATGGCAAGGAATGTTAGAAATTTGAGAATTTGTGGAGGATTGTGTGTATTTATAGAAATATTTTAAGTGCATGGTGTGAAATATTGTTTTGTTTTGTATAATGATGTATTTAATTGCAGGTGTCCAAAGTGGCAAATCCAGTGAGCCATGGTGATTTAAGCAAACAAAGGGGGGTCTGGGAATCTCTCTACCAGCACGAACACAGCCCAATGACCTGTTCCTGGGTGAATAACCCCTGGGAGAGACTCTACCAAGTCTTTAGCTTGTATGGGATTACTGATGGTACTCTTGTTCAGATGAGAATTGCCTAGCATTTCGGCGCTGGACTGCCCCTGGGCAGGACAAAGGCTGATATGCGGGGAAATTTCTTCTCTGTGAAAAGGACAGTGAGCTAAAGACTTGGTAGAGTCTCTCCCAGGGGTTATTCACCCAAGAACAGGTCATTGGGCTGTGTTTGTGCTGGTAGAGAGATTTCCAGACCCCCCTTTGTTTGCATACATTAACTTTGGGTTTCACCCTAAGTTAACAGGGCAATCCAGACGTGGACCCCTTGCTCACTGTTCTTAGAGAGGCAACAGTTTCACCTCACTGATGATGCCCAACAAGGCTGAAACACGTGTATGGGGTTACTGATGGTACTCTTGTTCAGAGGAGAATTGCCTAGCATTTCGGTGCTGGACTGCCTCTGGGCAGGACAAAGGCTGATATGCGGGGAAATTTCTTCTCTGTGAAAAGGACAGTGAGCTAAAGACTTGGTAGAGTCTCTCCCAGGGGTTATTCACCCAAGAACAGGTCATTGGGCTGTGTTCGTGCTGGTAGAGAGATTCCCAGACCCCTCCTTTGTTTGCATACATTAACTTTGGGTTTCACCCTAAGTTAACAGGGCAATTCAGACGTGGACCCCTTGCTCACTGTTCTTAGAGAGGCAACAGTTTCACCTCACTGATGATGCCCAACAAGGCTGAAACACGTGTATGGGGTTACTGATGGTACTCTTGTTCAGAGGAGAATTGCCTAGCATTTCGGCGCTGGTCTGCCCCTGGGCAGGACAAAGGCTGATATGCGGGGAAATTTCTTCTCTGTGAAAAGGACAGTGAGCTAAAGACTTGGTAGAGTCTCTCCCAGGGGTTATTCACCCGAGAACAGGTCATTGGGCTGTGTTCGTACTGGTAGAGAGATTCCCAGACCCCCCTTTGTTTGCATACATTAACTTTGGGTTTCACCCTAAGTTAACAGGGCAATCCAGACGTGGACCCCTTGCTCACTGTTCTTAGAGAGGCAACAGTTTCACCTCACTGATGATGCCCAACAAGGCTGAAACACGTGTATGGGGTTACTGATGGTACTCTTGTTCAGAGGAGAATTGCCTAGCATTTCGGCGCTGGACTGCCCCTGGGCAGGACAAAGGCTGATATGCGGGGACATTTCTTCTCTGTGAAAAGGACAGTGAGCTAAAGACTTGGTAGAGTCTCTCCCAGGGGTTATTCACCCAAGAACAGGTCATTGGGCTGTGTTCGTGCTGGTAGAGAGATTCCCAGACCCCCCTTTGTTTGCATACATTAACTTTGGGTTTCACCCTAAGTTAACAGGGCAATCCAGACGTGGACCCCTTGCTCACTGTTCTTAGAGAGGCAACAGTTTCACCTCACTGATGATGCCCAACAAGGCTGAAACACGTGTATGGGGTTACTGATGGTACTCTTGTTCAGAGGAGAATTGCCTAGCATTTCGGCGCTGGACTGCCCCTGGGCAGGACAAAGGCTGATATGCGGGGAAATTTCTTCTCTGTGAAAAGGACAATGAGCTAAAGACTTGGTACAGTCTCTCCCAGGGGTTATTCACCCAAGAACAGGTCATTGGGCTGTGTTCGTGCTGGTAGAGAGATTCCCAGACCCCCCTTTGTTTGCATACATTAACTTTGGGTTTCACCCTAAGTCAACAGGGCAATCCAGACGTGGACCCGTTGCTCACTGTTCTTAGAGAGGCAACAGTTTCACCTCACTGATGATGCCCAACAAGGCTGAAACACGTGTATGGGGTTACTGATGGTACTCTTGTTCAGAGGAGAATTGCCTAGCATTTCGGCGCTGGACTGCCCCTGGGCAGGACAAAGGCTGATATGTGGGGAAATGTCTTCTCTGTTAAAAGGACAGTGAGCTAAAGACTTGGTAGAGTCTCTCCAAGGGGTTATTCACCCAAGAACAGGTCATTGGGCTGTGTTTGTGCTGGTAGAGAGATTCCCAGACCCCCCTTTGTTTGCATGGTGATTTAAGCATTCAGATTTTATTTGCAGACCTTGTAGTAGAAGAGGAATAGACAATTGTTTTATGCTATGAACTTTACCTGTTTTTTTTTCTATTCGCTTTAGAAATCACTAATTCATTGCCACGGCAGGGCCGGTTCCTTGGGACGATGGACCATTGGGAGAAGGCCACAGGAAAGCCCCAGACTGAAGAATGGGGGTGAAGATAAGGAGCGTGAGATGCCAAAAAAATGACAACTGTGGAGGAGGTGCCATGGAGTGTGGGTATGATGGAGTTGTACTGGTGACAAAATTTTGTGGAGTAGTTTCATGGAGACTGGTGGACAGGACACCCTGGAGTCGTGATTCTGTGTAGCGGTACCATGTGTTCTGGGTACCAGGAATTGAAAATACATAATATTCATCTTGCCTTGTTCATCTTCAGTTTTGTTTTATTTTTCATTTATTGCTTATGGAGCATATTACTGTTTCGTAATCCATCAAAATGGACTAGGACTGGGTACAAAGGATGTTGTTTATTTTTTCGTTTAAAATGAAATAAAATAATTTGTACATACACGCTGATATTAAATTCCGTGGGAGAAACTGTTTATTCCATTTAATGTGTGCATATATGGTGAGAGTATGATTAAAAGTCTATGGTGTTTATTCTGGAATATGAACGTTCCACGTATATATGGACATTTAAGATGGACACTTCAGTTGGGAGTGCACATTTTATTTTGTTTTATTACATGTGGACACATATTTTTATTTTATTACTATATTATTGTTTTCAACTGTTATTTTTCTGATGGTTGATGGAAAAGGGGGGTGGGGAATGTTGAGGTCTCCCAGAGAAATTAATTGACTACTATTCCTCCCACTATGTGTCATGAAAAGTCACAGCTGTCGGAAAAGGAGGGAATGTAAGATGCTATGGCAGTGATTTTAATGGAGGCAACCAGTAAAATGGGTGCAGATGGGAAGAGCAATTAGTGATTACATGACAGTACTTTCAGTGGGGTTAGTATAAATGAATGAAAAAAGAGACAGCAAATTATGTAGTGCAGGTAAAGGCAGAACATTTAAAATAATACATTGAGTTCAGTGAACTAGGCTTTTAATGGTGGCAGAAAAAGTTATCTAAAAAGGCAGCAGATTTAAAATGCACTGAGCACATAGAAATTACATCCGAGGAAGGAGCGGAAGGAGTGGAGGACGCGGTGGCCCCCGAGTCAATGTCGGTTGAGGACAAGGTCTGGACGCCTCTAGTAGAACCCACAAAAGCTCCGTCCAGCCAACTTGGGTCGTTGGGAGGCCCTATAATGTCTTCACCAACCCCCGCCTGTTCCACCGTGATGACGAGTGGCTCCCCGCCGGAGACGGTCAGAGGATAGCCTCGGCGGGGGTCTGAACGGCCAGGGGTACAAACTTGCCTCTCACAACAGATGTTGGTCTTTCACACCCATAACCGGCACGCAACTCACTCCCTGTCTCCAATGAGTGTGTTGTTGGACGTGCAGGCGCGCAGGCTCAGGCACCTCCTTGGCAAAGGCTCTCGACCACAGCCCAGCTACACAGAAGCATGAATCCTTCCACAGGAAAATGGCTCCTGAGCAATACCAAGGCTTTGCCTATAAGAATTGGCTCAAGTGACTCTCTGAATTCTGACCATGAAGACCAGTCAATAATACATGAATTGCGGAGCTCTGACGACTGAGCTTCTGAAACAAGCTATGATGAAAAATCCAATCACCCAGACTCCCCAACGACGTCAGCAGGGAGAGAAAATCAGGTTCAGAATACCAAAGAACCTGAATATGTTGAACCTACTGAAGACACCAATACAAAGCCAGGGGTCTATCCACTGAATGCGCAAAGTGACCCACGCTCAAACGAAAATGACACCACTGGCTCTACTAAAGGGAAAGTACACTCCACTCCACACCAAAGGAGTCAAATTCAAAAGGAATTGGGAAAACAAAAAAACTCTTACAAAAAAACACTGAAAAGGTGGCCCCAAAATACAGGGGGTGTTAAAGTGTTTCCCAACCCCATTGATATCGTCATCGCTAAAAGAATATTTCTTGAAACAGCACAAAAGGAAACTGGAGCAAGACTCAGAGATCTCTGATGCAGAGATCTTGGAGGCCGTACAAGATCCCCCTCCGGTGAACAAATCCCGCAAAACTGAACAAAGCAACCCTAGGCAGGAGCCAATTGCAAAACCACCAGCACTAATGGCACTAAATGCCGAAGTCATTAAGACAGCTGTCCAGAAACATCTTCCAGATACTTTGACGCATCCAGCTGCCACCACCACGCTCTCGGTAAGCGTCCTGCCCCCAAACGTCGAAGAACCAGAAAAAATACCAGTCTTACAGCTGGCCCAGAGGGCGGTGTGTCAGTCAGCACCCAGTACACCTGTACGTGACCAGGCCTGCCTAGTAACAGTAGCTGGTCATGTAGAAGATCGCCACACATGGACGAATCCTTACAAGGACTTGTTATCCGGTGGCTCAAGTTGCGGACCTAGGCCACCCTCAAGATAAAACTACACCCCCAGAGAGAAGATCTCTAGATAGACTCTTGCAGCAATCTGGCGACATGGGGGGCTTACACTCCTGCCAAAAGCAGACAGCTAAGCGAAATTTCAGCACCTGCTCAGAAGGAGTCTCCTAGTAAAAAAGCAGACTTGTTATCGATAATGTCAACAATAACAATAGCACTAAACCCGTTCAGGAAACTCTACAAGTCAATCAATGAGGCCCTAAAAGACAATACTACAATGCTAGCCACAATGACGGCTAAATTGTCTTTCATCGAAGGCTGCATAACAGCTCTGGAATCAAAAGCCAACAAGACACAGGTGTCCTTGGAGGTAAAAATTGCAAAACTTGAAAACCAGCTCAAGGAAAGGCGCCAAGTGGCTAAAATCATCGCCTTAACATCCTCCAGGGCGACTCAAACCACCTAAGGGTCTAAACAGAAGGGGCTGGCCCCCATTTTTTCAAAAATACGACAGCAATCGGCCGCTACACTGGAACTTAAGACCCAAAAAGGGCCAACAGTGTCTGATTCTCAGCAGACTCAATCACCGAAGAAACTCAATCAGTGGAAAAAAACAGAATCGACCACTTCACCAAATCAAACAATGGAAAAGCTGCCCCAAGTGCTGCTGGTTCTAAGTAACAGGAAACAGGAAGGCATAAAAGTAAGGCCGACAGAACCAACACAAGCCCCAATTGCTACAGCAGCAGCTCATCTCGGACCTGACCGGTCACCCAAAACGATAGAAGATCTCCAGGCTAACAGTGAATTGATGAACCTGTCCCAGCACTTTGACAATTTAGAAGAACCATCGGCCACACCAAAAAAACTTCCGTCCAATAACAAATTACCACCAGCAGCCACAACTAAGAAATCGTCGCTGATCCTTCTTGTGGAAGTGGAAGGCGGCGACGAGAGCCCATAACGGAGGTCCCGGCCGAGCACGGCAGTCGTCGTCACTTCAGACAAACGAAGGCACAACCAAACAAGTCCACACACTCAAAGATCAAGCCGGACAAATGCAATTGGAACCAGAAGAGACTATCGACCAAATACCTATCGAGCAACAACGCCCAGGATGAATCAAGCTTGTAAGAAGTTAGAAGAAAAACTGACAGGAACCACAATCTCCAAACTCGAGCAAATTTCAGCCAAAGAAGGCTACATGGTACTGAATAGAAAAATGGTTCTAAAAACCCTGGCAAAAATCAACAAGCTTCGACATTTGACGACTGACGACTTTGAGCTGGTGGAGCCATATCACCAGGAACAAAAGAGCCAAGGCGTACCTCCACATAAGAAATAAAGCACTATCTGAAATCTGCATAGATGTGACAAAAGATTTGCACCAACTAGGATTCAATCTGCTACCACTATTAGAGCCTAAATTTAAACAACTGGACCAGGAAACGCGTAGGGGAGGTTCACTGAGGAACCCACACTACGCTTCAAGAACTGAAGCTCTCTACAACCAAAATCGATGGCAAGATACTCCAAGGCGACGAGTAGCTTGGCAACAGAACACGAAGAATCGATTGGAGGAGGAGCACAGAAGCGAAGAGGGCGCAAACCACGAGCCATCTAAGGGCCTTGCAAGCTCCCGCCCGACCAGTCAACATCATACACAACATAAAACCCCCCAGAACCCTACAGAAAGAAATTCCGATACACACAAACGTGGGGCAAACAGTGAAAACCAAAAGACTCACCGGATTGTAAAAGCTTCAGACGGGCCATGGAAGTGGCTAGCAGACACTTTTGGGCGAAACCAAAAGAGATAGCAGCTAACATCGAGTTCCCAAGATCTCGTCAAGTCGGTCGAGACAACTGCAGTAAAGTTCTCCAAGAAAGAAATCGCAATGGCATCATGGAACACAATAGGCTACAAACATCTAACCCGCCCCAGCGACGTCAACTTGGGAACTTTCGACATCATATGCCTACAGGAAACCTGGCTAATGGACAAACTGACCATAGACGGGTTCGTAATTGAACTTTCACCTGCCTGTAGGTCGCTAATGGCAAGACCGACTTCGGGCCTACTAACTGCCATTTGCACAGGCTCAGGGATCACACCAAAAACTAAAATCATGGAAGCCTATGGCATGCTCGCCACTCTAACTTCATGGCAGCACCGCGATCCAGATCTTGACACATGGACCACTTCGGATCTGGCCATAATCAATGTGTAGTGGAACCCTGAGAGAACGTCAACAAAAGAAATCTGCAAATCTGTCGGCAATGCAATCAGTGCTATGAATGTGGATCTAGAAGTGGACAACGTCATAATCTGTGGAGACTTAAATGCCAAATGTGGAAAGACAACCACAACCCAAAGATCATCACCTCTCCGCCTCCTGGCTGACGAAAGAGGATTGGCGTGGTCAAAACTAATGAAATCTAGAAACCTCCACAACTTGGCGACTTTACAAGACTCCGAACCACAGATCCCTATGTGGGAAAGACAAAAAGCATCCGCCACTCTAGACTACATCTTCATAACTCAAGGCCTGATGCCCCACATCACTTCTTTTAAAGTATTGAAAACGTTCGAAAGTGATCACAACCTGCTACAAATGTCCTGGGGTGGCCTGGCCCTGAAAAGTCATTTTATACATCGGCCGTTGAATCCAATAAGCGGCAAACTCGGCTTCGCCTTACTTCAGAAAACATAAGAGCGATAAAGGAAAGGCTAAGTATGGACCCAGGGCCTATCCTACCAGGCACGGTGGCCAAGAGACCAGATTACGTATCTCTACTGTCTCCCCACAGGGTGAGCTTCACAAAAAAAAATGGCAAACAGCCTAAACACAACCACACCTACGATCGGATGGTGGTTGTAAAGCGCTGAGAAATGAGAAACCTGAAAAATCTTGCACTTCGCCACCAAACCGAAGAGGCCTGGATCGCATAACGAAAGGGAGGGAACCATTACAAATCGTGGATCAAAAATCACGCGGCGACTCTCTACCAAAATGATGCTGAAGCCATGTTGAATACCTGGGCCTCCAGAAACACAAGAGACTTCTGGAATGTATTGAAGAGTATAAATGGGCAAAGGACGCCCATAGTTTCAAATGCCGTCTCGGAACAAAACTGGGTCTCCCATTTCACTGACCTGTTTAGGCTTCCCTCAACGTCCGAAGTAAAGGAAACATGGTCGACCCAGGAATCCTGGATACCTCTAACAGACGTGGAAGACATCATCAGAGTAATTACCAAACTTAAGTCCTCGAGAGCTCCAGGCCCGGATGGTCTGACCAACATAGACATCAAAAGACATCCAGAAGAATGGGCGGCAGTAATAAGTGAACTCTTCAACCACTGTCAAAAAGTGAAACTAATTCCAGAATCCTGGACAGAAGCAGTCCTGGTCCCAATCTTTACAAAAGGATGTAGAGAAAGACCGGCCAATTACAGGCCAATTGCCCTGCTGGACATCATTGGAAAAATATTCGCGACATTGCTCCTCTCACATTTTCAAAAACGGGCCAAAACTTCTCCAGCTGCCGACGTGTTCCAGACAGGCTTTCAAAAGGGTGCAGGCACGGCGATCAATTTATTACTGCTAAATATCATAAAATCTAAAGTGAAAACTGGCACACCAAGGGTCCATCTGGCGCTAGTGGATCTCTCGAAGGCCTTCGACATGGTGGACCACTGCAAACTTTGGTCAAAACTAAGAACTTGGAAATGCCCTCCACCAGTGCTTAAAACAATAATGGCCTTGCATACGAAAACATTGATGCGCGTCCGATTGAGTCAGCAAGGCTGCCCGCTGGCCCCGGCGCTGTTCATTGCCTTCATTGGGGATTTCCAAGTCACTGAAAAAAAATCTGATCGTTCCCTGTGAAGGTTGGATTGACCAAAGTCTCCCGGTTATGGTACGCCGATGACCTGATACTCATGGACCAGACCAAAATAGGTCTTCAACGCCCACTAGTGAACCTCTCATCTTACATGAAAAACAATAACCTGGAAATTAACAAACCAAAAACAAAAATCCTCCTTTTTTCCAAATCGACAAATGATCGCAAAGCCCCTGCGATGTGGTTCCTGGAAAACACAAAACTGGAAGTGGTAAAAGAATAAAAATATCTCGGGGTCTGGATCAATAACTCCTTGAAAGAAAATACCATGCAGAAGTCCCTATGGGACAAAACAAGAAACTTGACAGCACAACTAAAAGCAGTGGACAAAAAATTTGGAAAGTTTTCGTTTGCAATTTTATAAATCCAAAATTGTGCCAGCCTTAACTTACGGAATGAACGCAAACCTAACTCTTCCTCCGAATCTCTGGACCCAGCTTGAAGGTTTCTTGTGGAAGGCGGTTTTCCCAAGTCAGCGCCCATGCAGCGATTCGGCGAGACTTGGGCCTCTCGTCTCTTGCCTCAGTAGTTGACCAAAGTGCACTCCAATTGTACAGAAAAACTCTTTTGACCAACACCCTCCCTGTCTTTAAGGTGGTAGCATCTGAAATAAAGAGAGGGGGATGCAAACCTCTCAACACCTGGGTAAGAAAACTCCAAGGCAAGCTGGAAGAGATAGCTTGCACAGAAGTGCTCCTGATTACAAACCCGTGCAGAGTGAAGATAAAAATAGAGCAGCAAGATTGGATCTCCACCAATGAAAAGATTCTGACTTACAAATCACTCAAAGACCTGCCGCCCGACCATAACAAATTAAAAACGCCTTTGAAATATTGCGAAAAATTCCCTGAGAAGGAGCTGAGAAAAATCTTCATGAGAGCCCGGCTAAACATCCTCCATACCAGAGAAATTCTGGCTATTATATCTCAATCTTCAACAGCTACTTGCCGTCTCTGTGAAAACCCCCAACAAACAGAAACAGTAAGACATCTCCTTACGACCTGTCCTGAAATGTCGAAGGAAAGAGAGGAGTACTTGGCACCACTTATATCCCACCCATCAGTGCTAAACGAAGAAACGGGTTGGAGTCATCTAATTGCAGGTGACTCAGCCAGATGGTCGAGGGCGGCAGCGAAACTTCTGGACATAGCACTGAGAAGGGTGAACTCAGCGAATGTCAGCCCGTAATTGGTCAATCTATAAAAGGACTTCACAAAAGAAAACGGCAAACGATTCAGAATTCACCCCTAACACTACCCCACCCCTGCACGCCTCGCTGAGAACAGCAGTGTTTCTTTCTCTTGCCTGCTTGCAGTGCCCCATTTAAATCTTTCAAACTGAAAGGTATGGGGATAACCTCAGAAGTGAATTGTTTTTATACTATTCTATTGTATCCAAATGAGTTACTTATTTTAACTTTGTGTGATTTATGCTTAATGAATAATAAATAAAAGCTTCCTCTTCTGTGTTATCAAGTTCAAATAAAAGTATTTTACTTCTGCATTTATGCTTTTACATATAGTATGGAAACTCTCAAATCTTTTATAAACCATACAATTATACACAGTCAATAATCCGTTGTTCCCAACTAGGAGCTAATTTTGCTATGGGGCTTAACGTAAATCAAAGGTCTAAAAAGCCTTGTGTAAGGCTTTTACGCCTTCCATTCATATCATGCCCTATTTGCATTCATTTGTATGGCGGAGCGTAGTGGTGGATCATAAGTTACGTTTCAGCTGCCCCTTAAAATGCTGGGGATTTCTATGGAGTTTACCAGCTTTTGACACCAGCAAAAAGCAGGCGGATTGCCTAGAAATCAATTGGAAACGCTGCCTATCATGAATACATGGCAGGCAGCATTTAGTCAATTTGCATGGCGGAGAGCAAAAGGCGAACTACAAGCATGTGTGCCACATTTTTATACACCCCTTTTGCACTCAGCCTTGCAAATAAGGAAATTCACATGGGTGGGACCTGTCTAAACATAACAAGTCCTCACCATTTAATTACGTGGAGGCTCAAAAATGAGCAACCTAGCGTCAGCCTCCTTCAGGGCCGGCATATCCATGCTCTCTAGATATATTGAGGTCTGTGTTATCTATTGGGACTAACTGTACCTTTCCACCAGGCTTCTCCACTCCCTTGAGTGAGGCCTTGTGATCTCATATTCATACCGAAAGAGAGTTTGGTCTATCTTTTAGTTGTAACCATGTTTTCGTCTTGTGATGTAGATTCTGTATGGCGGCATGGTCTAGATTTCGCTCTTAAAGGTAAGGTGCACTCAAAAATGGTATTGTCCCGATCGATCAGGCATGTGTTTTTCAGCATACTGTGATTGATCGTAAAAATCTTTTCTATGCGTCTCACCTTAGTTTTTCTCACTTTTACACATGCGAAAACAACGGGTGGGCATGACCATCTTGTGCTAATCTTATCCGTTGAAGCATCACCCTAAGTTCGAGTGCCCCCGCGAAAGTAAATCATATCACACGCCCCTGAAGCTGACATCACTAGATGCTTACGCCCCTTTTTCACAAAGCCAATGCACGTCTTGTGTCTAGGTTCTCTGTGTGCAAGCTATTGACGTGTCTCCATGGAAATTAATGGATGCCTCTTCCCTCAATAAGTATAAACAGAACCCATGCAAATAGATACTTACACTAGCATTACTATTGATTTCAATCGTTACTTCTGTTTTATTCAAAATGTGTTGTATACTGGCAACAATACAGCCCTACCAGTATGAGTCGGAGTATTCCGAGGAGGAAGTAATTGAAAGAGAAATATGTGGAAATCATGAGGAATCAAAAGATAGTTGGGAAGATGAATCACCGGAGCATGAGCCTGAGCCTTGTCGCAAAGGAAGACGTTTCCACCTGGTGTACCTGCAATTGCTGCAAGGTCAGGCCAACCGAGGTGGAGAACTGCTGCTGCAAAGAAAACTCTGGATGCTCAAACTATCAGAAGAAGGCACACCACCACTATCCGTTACCGAGCTGCATGACTTCAAGGCAGCCTGCCTCACAAAGTCCGTGTTGAGGATTATAATAATAATAATAATAATAATAATAATTTGCATTTATATAGCGCTACAAACCCTCAGGCATCTGAGCGCTGTTTATTATTACCCTCGGTGCGTGGTGCTCATTTATTGATGAAAGGCTGAGTTTGGCACTGCCGGGATTTGAACCTGCACAAATTCAAAGTGAGTGCTCTACTCTACATTATGATGGTGCTTATGCACAAACTTCACGCAACAGTTCGCCCACGCATCCAAGTAACGAGTACGTGTACTCTAGGTGTGATTTTATTTTGACCACTGAGACAACTAATATTTCAGGTTTGTCAAATGATACTTCTCTGTGGCCCAAACCTTTTTATGGACTAAATGGGTGTTCACTTTTGTAATGTGTCTAGACTTCAAAGCCCAAGTTAATTTATCGATGAAGTAACTTTTGTAAGGGCAACTATGCCATAGAATTCAGGAAGCATTTTCAAGTAATGGTGGTACACTAATATGGTTGATCCAATTACAGTATGCATGTTTCTCTTCTACGGGTGATACAGGCTGATGGTCTAACGTTCATTTACATGGTGGCTTTATGGGAGGCTTTGATTCCGCGTTCGACAAACAATACCCACCTGTGTTGTTGTAGCCATTCGTGCTAAATTCTGCAGTGACAGTGGTCAGTACAGGAGATTTTCACACGCTGTGCTGCAACCTCAAGTATACAATTTGTAGTTTGTGCCATCAACATCACCAAACTAAATAAAATACAAATGAGCATATACAAGGTGCCAGACACCACATACACCTGAAAAGAGATCTTCTGCACAGTGACCATTGTTCTCATGGCCTCCCCAGACCCAGACCCAGTGTCTCAAGGCTCCCCTCTTCAGGACTGCACCCCAGCAATCAACATAAGTGTGTCTCCCTTCTGCGGTGTTCCAGCCCTTTTGCGCTCGCCTCATGCCCGTCCACCCCCCCGCCAGTATCAATGTACTAGCATCACTGATGACATTATGAATATGGTGCACATTCTAGCATTGTATTGGTGAGGGACCTACGGAACAGTTGATACTTTATGGGAATCATGATGATAATTGGCCGCCGTCTCTCCATTGCTCTTGGCACACGTGGGTGAGCTGAGCTCATCTCCGCGGTGTGAAGGTCAGGGCAAGGGAACACACATCTTTCTAACTAAACTAAACAACAGGATCTGATAATGCAGAAATAATGGCACACATACAATCATGCATGAATAGGGATAATCAGGTTGCATGAGCTAATATATTGGCATTCTAGCCATTACCCTTTTGGATTCTCTTTGATACGCAAACTCTGCACCCATGTGCCAACCCCAAAGGTTTGATCTGCCATCTGGCCCGCTTGGGTCCTCATGAGATAGGTAGACGTTTGTTGTTTTTTGGAAAAATATATTGCCACACAGGATTAGAGCTATGGTGGGGTCCTGGAGTGATCGGGGCACGGGAGGGTCAGATGGGTATCAGCATGAAAGGAACTGGGGGTCGGAGCTGGTGGGCTCTGGCCTGGTGGGGTGGGGGTTGAGAGGGCACGGGTATTTTAGTAGAGATGAATGGGCACTTGGCAAATGACTTCTCACTGTCTCACGCTCTTCACAGAGCACATTCTTTCGGAAATCATACTACAGGATTGTAACAAGGCATGGCTGGCTTCGATGAGAACAGGGCTCATGTAGAGCTGGCAAGGGGGAGGAGATGTTATGGGTTGGCTCTGCAAAGAGCTAGGGATGATGAATGAGAACTGCATTTCTACATAGAGATGGATTTTCGAGCCTGGTAGAAAAGCTGGCGTTAGGACTATTTCAAAATGGTTTCTTATGGCTGAGCTGGGGGCTCTAAAGTATCGGTTATTTTCTGTGGGCTGTGGTGCAACAGAATGCTGTGGGGGCTGGCTATGCCTCCACCTTTGGTTATTACATATGGTATGTTTCTAGAGCGATGCAAGGGTGGGGCAAGAATCGTCTCCTTACCAACAATGGTGACCATTGTTCTCATGGCCTCCCCCAGTCGCAGTGTCTTCAGTCTCCCCTTTTCAAGATCGCGCCCCGGAAATCCACATAAGTGTGTCTCCCTTCTGCTGTGTTCCGGGCCTTTTGCACTCGCCTCATGCCCATCCATCCCCCCTCCAGTATCAATGGCATTTCGCACCTGTGGCCATGCGCTCGAAAAAAGGGGGCTGGGTGGGTGTGAACGGCCAAGGTGCCAAACACCATGTACACTTCAAAAGTGTTCTTCTGCACAGTGACCATTGTTCTCATGGCCACCTCAGCCCCAATGTCTCCAGGTTCCCCTCTGCAAGACCCCCGCAACAAACACGTCACACATTCACATAAACACTGAGTTTTCTAATCATTTATAAACACTGTGACATTTTACAGGAGAACATCTCTGTGCTCTGTAAGGTATCTCTTGATCCCTGGATACTTGCTCCCCTGATTGCTGAATCAACTTGTTTGTTCGTCCAGTTAAGGGTGGTAGGTCACTGATTTACTTCTCTATATTCATCGATTGCTCATCTCAATTTTTTTTCTAATTTCACCCATTGTACCGAGCATTGTAATGTTCATTTAGCTCAATGACTTTGCCATTGTCTAATGTTTCTAGTTTTCTGATCTTGAAAAATAGCACATTGCATCAATGTTCATTGTAATAGAATGGAATCTTTTATGGTTCATGTTTGAAAGGCATGTTCCCTTTTCATGCATGAAAGTACATTCAACGAATGAGTAACACATTACGATTTGCGGTATATCAATCATTTCTGGAAGACAGTTATTGCAGTGTTCATTCGACAAGGTTACACAGGTTTTCCTTCTTTGACTGAAACAAATATTGCATAGAGAGCTGTACTATAATTACATCAATCACATGCATACAGTATTTATTTTTTCAATATTTATATGTATTTTTATACAGATCTTACCGACTTATCATGAATACCTGCTTATATGGTTCTCGGTTGCCCTTCTATGAGCCATACAAAAAGTCTGGGCATGGTCCTGCATACATTCCCGAAGGATATCGATTTAATAATAAAATGGGTTAAATATTGTGGTTTTCCGGTGCACGAGATTGAAAGTAGAGCCCGGGATGTCTTGAAGGATGTGAGGGCCAATTGATTCCGCATCTGCAGCCGGCACTTTGCCGTCAATATGTACGAACAATCCAAGTATACAAAAAATCATCGACCCAGAATTCTTCGTAATTTGCTTCCAAATGCAATTCCAACCCAATTTATGCACACGCTTCCTCTGGTGAGCCCTACATGATGAATTTGCTGTCTTTGTTGATTTGTAGGACGATGGGCTGCATGAATAAGTATTATCTATGATCTCTCTATCTAAATCTGGTAGGGTAATGAAATAGTAACTTCATGAACGGATTTGAGCTTTCTGTGTAAAATGTCTTATTAGAGTTTCCATAGCTACCAGATTGTATCGAATTTTTACTATACTACGTTTCACTATAATACATCGGTCCCCGGTAGCTCGAGCCTGTGATGCTGGAAATGCATCAGAGGGTCAGGGCCTCCGTATCCTTGTCCTTTATTGCTTATCATGTGTGTTCTGTCTTGTTTTCTGCACAGGAGTTCATGTGGGACTCCTGGCGATGCAGCTCTTCCTGTATTTGGTTTGGTGAACAGCCCCTTGGGATACCCTTATGGCATGCACCCATGGGTGAGAGTACGACCCTGTACTCCGAGTGTATGTTTTGGGCACCTGTGTGTGGCCCACAGAGCAGAGTATGGGCTTGTGGCAGCTCTGTGCTGAATTGACAGGTGCCCTGCGCATCCTCCATTTTGAGATAGCCAGGCCCTGTCATTGGAATCAGTGGATTCCTGATAGGAAACAAGATGTACCCTGTGGTCTCTTGCTTTCTATCGCCTGTTACCTTACTTTTCCCTAAGTCCCGGGAAGCGCTGACTCTGTCCCTTCCCCTGACTGCTTGTTGTGTGGAAGTTCCATACATGGTGTTGTGGGGAAGTCCAGGACAGACTGGCTGGAGCCTTCCGAATGACTGTATGCTGTGGGTATGTCTGTGGGGTGGGACCTGGGTGAATGGAGTTTGTGACATATACGCATTCCGTGTTATGGGTGTCTAATATCTGGTGGTTGACACAATGAATGAGACAGCCCTGCCCGAAACTAGTATGAATGCAGTGTGTAGTGCTGAATGGCAGAGTGCTTGTCCAAATCCGTATTCTGTGTTGCGAGTGTCTGGATGGCAAATAATGGCCTGAATGCACTGTGCACCTGATTGGCTGCCTGACTGCCTGAATGCCCTTCTGGGAGATTGGTTGCCTGAGTGTGACCCAGCAGAGTGAATGGGAGATCAACAGTATATACGGGGGCTTCTCACTGCTTGAAATAGTTCAGAAGCTGAAATTAAAACTGATTCTTAACTTTGAAGCTCACTGGAAGAAGAAGAACTGCTGCTGCTGTCCTTCGCTAATCTGAAAGCTGCTGTGCCTTCAAGGAACTGATCCAAGAGATGACCTCTTCCCGAGCTACGAGTGGCCATCGTGCACCAGCTGATCTTTGCCAAAGCTTCCTGGTAGACAGACCTATGAAAGGCTGCCGACCAGAGGAGGGATCCGCCGAGGAGAACGAAGAGAAGCCCCAGACAGCCGTCCACTGTCGACGACTGCCGTCGTTGACTGGAGCCGCAATGCTCCTTTTGCCTAAGAACATTTGATCCAAGGACTCCCTTGCTCATCCTTGTTGACCGCTTTCATCCTGCTGGAGAAAGTCAAAGCTGCTGATGACCGAGGAGAATCTGCCGGTGGGTTTCCCGCCACCTGAAGACCTCAGAGATGCTGATGAAGCTACTGAAGCCAGCCGTAGTTACGTCCTGTTCGCCAGTGCCAGATGCCGATGGCTTGATGCCCATGCTAGCCCAAAGTTCTTCACTGACTCTTTGCAGCAAAAAAACACTTGTCATCGAGGTGCAGCGCACGCCTCTTCTTCAAGGGACGTTCACAAGCTTTCGTCAACGAGCACCGCGAAGATCAAAGCTGCTTCCTCTATGACAACGTTCGCCTCTTTCTGAAAGGTAGTGCACTCAAGAAGGGCCTGTCAGTGACTCACCGAAGAACTCTATGAAACCAGGTACGTTGTGGCAGTAGAACTTTTATAGAAGGAGATAAGACACTTATAGACAATATATGGACTGGGCTGGTAGTGCATCTTCATTTACAGGTTGCCCAGGTGAGGGGATCCTCATACAGAACTGTTCCTAGGGGTACGGGCACAGTATTCTGCCAATTGTCTAACCCACGTGTTTTCCTCCTAAGTCTATGGTTGATATTGTTTTGCTGTGTTGACTTGTATGCTATTTGAACTGAGTACAGTTGATGAATTTTAATGGAATCAGTAATTGTACTAGCACCTAGAACGGTATATATTTACCATTTTAGAATTGTTGGAGCACAAAGTGTGTTATTGTGATTGTGTATATAACGTGAACCTTATTTATATAAAGAGCTGTGTTTTAACTAACATAGTGTGTGGACATTCTTTTGTGGGTGCTTGGGGATTACACTGTACTTAAGAACCAGCCTGCATCACCTCCTGAGAAGCTAGGCCTTGATTGCTCGACTACGTTACCAATAATAGAGAATCTTGGCTGGGGTCCTCTGTGCCTCTCCTCTGGAATATAGAGAGCAGGAATACAGACACCCCCCTCCAGTCTTTATAAAGCCTCTAATAAATGAAGCAATTATGACCATTGTAAAACAATGCCATAGTTCCCTTTAAAAGTCACATAATGTTTTTGTAAACGGTTGCTTGACATGTCCCTTTTTTTGCGTAGAGCTCAGTGATGGAAGCACAGACCTTCACAAGTGACGAAACCACTGACATGTCCAGTGTCCCAATGGTGAGTGCTACCGACATGCACAAAGTGACATTTCCCGAGCGTTGGATCTGCCCTCATATCTAATACAACTTTAATTTTCACTTGTACCACTTTATGAAAATCCCTGGAAAATGAAGTAGCACTATTCTGCATCAATTTCTTTTCCAGAGTCAACATCAAGTTCACTCGCCTATCAAGTAATTTTCTTTTTAGAGATGAAAAACAGGGATGCCCTGCTGGAGAAAATGAGGGTGCGATTAAGCCACTGTGGAGGTTGGCATCAAGGTAAGTACGTAGAGCTTCCTTTTCCTTGAGTGAAATGGAAAACATCCTGCCGAAGGGTATGAGTGCATCTGGAAGCAGGTGGATGGCACAGTCCTCAGGACGGTGTGGAGGTAGAATCTGGCAATCGTGGTCCACAAATACCTCCTCAAAGTTCCCTAGATATGAGGGCAACAGATGTACCTGCAGAGACTTCGAAGGAGAGGAAGATGAGTTGGCCAAGGCCTTGACAGTCTCATAGGAACAGCTAATCAGGCAGGATTTGCAACAGAATCTGGAGGAAAAGGCAATCTGATTCTTAGCCAAATCTTTTGTCGGGCTATGCTTCCTCAGCCAGGAAACCCCCAAGATGACCGGAAAATGTGCCACCCAAATGAGATCAAACTGTTTGTTCTCTGTGTGATGGTGCACTGACATGCGCAGTACATCGGTGGAGTGGGTTATTAATCGAACAAAGTAGTGTACCATCCACACCTTCGACCTTCTTTCTCTACCTGTTTGATTTCTATCTTGTTAGCCCACAGAATGTCCATGAAACTGCCAGCTGCACAGCAGTCGATAAGGGCCAGAGTATCAATGCTCTTAGTACCAAACAACAATTGGATGGCGATCACCATCAAACGGGTATCTTCAGTGGAAACCGCAGCGGACACTGTCATTGAAACATAGGGACTTGATGTGACACCTCAGAGACACGTCGCTATCAGTTTTGAGGTCGCCCGTTTCCCTGGCGACAAGGAAGCTCCTCCAGACAGTCCCGTAGAAGATGCGAACTAGAACCATATTATATACAAAGGTTGTTATCCTTCCTCTGTTTCCATTCATCAGGAGACAACAGACCTCTTGTGGCCCCAATCTGCATTGGTTGTACCTTGGGCTGTTGAGGTGAGGAGGAGGAAGGGGTAGGGAATTCCACTGCGTATAAAGGAGTGCGTCCCCTTCTTCTTTCTGTCCTTCGTTCCGATATGCGGAAATCGATTTTCAAGGTGGTAGACAGCAGGTCGGAGAAGGTAGCAGGCCTGGAAGAGTGTGCCAGCTCATCCTTATGATCCTCACGAAGACCACATCTAAAAATTGTGTATTGGGCAGTTTTCCGGCCATCACCGATCCGTTTGAAATGAGATATGTAGGTCAAAAGGTCTGAGGAACCCTGTCTGATGTCTAAGAGTTCTTTGCTGGCCACCAAAGAAGGTTCTTGTTGTTCAAATTCCTGTTTAAATAGGGGTGTAAAAGTTCCCTTAGTACTGAAGGACGGGTTCTGCCCTGGTCACTATCGGGGTGGGCCAAGCCAAGGCATTTCCCGTAAGGTTAGACACTGAGAAACCTATCCAAGCTTTATTGGAAGCATAAGTGTGGGGGCGGAAAGTTAAATGAACAATGCATGCTTCCATAAATTCCTTAAACCTCCTGGGAGAACCATCATATTTGCCCGAGGCCAGCGGCATGGGTGGTAAATCGGAATGGGTCTGCTCCCGTGTGGCTACTATCTGTCGCAGAGTAGTGTCTCGGCCTTTAGTGTCTGGACCTCCTGAGAAAGGCGTTGTACTGTGTTAATTAATTCCTGAATCTGCTCTGCTGTCGCCATGTTGGAGGGTTTTTGGCATTGCAAACTGTCAGGTTTGTCAGGTATCTCAGCTTCGGAACCACTGTGAGATTCAAACACCCCTTCCTCCTAACCTGATTCTTCTGTCAAGGACTTTGGCTTCTTTCCCTTCTTTCTCCATTCTGTCTTCTTTTTTTGTGAAAAGATATGGCCTTCCCCTGATAGAAGCCACAATGTCACTGTGTGAAACAACAGTAAACACTGGACCCCCACCCGGGAACGCCCGTACAAGAGGAAAAAGCTTGCAGCAGAAAAAACCTCTTGTTAGGCGCATTGTGTGTAGGAGTCCATCTGAAAGGTGAGTATGTCAGGTCAGGAATATCCTAGGGTAGCATGGTAAAGAACTGGGGGGGAGGACTGGAGTGGAGACAGCATCTCCAGAACAACAGGAACCAGAAAGGGAGGAGACCAAAGGACTGAGAAAGGTATGATCCCAGCAATACACAAGGAGACTCAAACAAACGGGCACAGCTGAGAGCTGCAAGAGAGGGAAGGAACGGAAAAGAAACTGAGGAGAGAGAGAGCCAGCGGCAAGACAGAACTGCAAGGGAAGCACAGAGAGGAGAGACGCAGCCCGAGAGCCGAGGTAAACTTGAAGTCGAAGCTGCGCAAGGGCAAACGCAGTCCGGAGGACCAGAAAAAAACGGGGAAAAGCAGAAAAGCAGCCAAAGTGGCTGTAAAGAGGAAAAGACTAGCATCAAAGCCCAAAAGCAAAAGTAGGCGATATGGTTGCAACGCAAGGGCCAGAGGAAGAGGCAGGGTTAAGAACCTGAAAGGAAGAGAGAGTGAGAAAAAGACTAGCCCTACAAAACAGGTGAGAAAACAATGTGACAGAACATTCTAATGGCGGCAGAGCCACCAGGTGTTACAAAGGCGCCATGTTGGGTGGTGCATGTCAGCAGTGGGTTTGCATGTGAGGCAAGCAACAAAAAGCAGCATATATGAAATAGAGTGCACATGCTTAAGTGGTGTTGCATGTGAGGTGAGTAAAAAAGAGCAGCAGATATGAAATAGGTTGCACGTGCCTAAGTGGTGTTGCATGTGAGACGAGTGACAAAGAGCAGCAGATATTAAATAAGGTGCACCTGCCTCAATGGCGTTGAATGTGAGCTGAGCAACAATGAACAGCAGTAATTACACATTACATGAAATGATCTACAGCAGCATAGTTGGTGTTGTCACACGTGGGTGTATTAATTAGAAGTAGCATAGCAAACTCTTTTGGAGACCAGCAAAATATGAGTCTATGATAATAGTTTAGCTTTCACTTTAGAAGCCAATGTCCAAGTTAAAGTGCTTACGCCTTCAAGCCCACTGCTCACCCACTAACTCATGGTTACACATTGTGTGGCCTTCCAGGTGTGTTGAACTATACCTCCCATGATCTTCACGACTGTATTCTGTTTAGTACTGATGGAAGTTGAAGTCCAAAACATCTACACAAAATGATTAACCGTCATCTAACTAATTTGAATACATTTATGGTTGAGTAATCCTGTTTAAATTGACTGTTTAGTATTTTCGTGTTATGGGCCACACTTGTGAGATTCTGAGATGGAACATTTTAATTAAAATTCCCACAAGCGGTAACCTAACCAACAACAAAACGAAACAGTATGAACAGGAACAACGACTTATATTTTATGTAACAGTGAAGAGACTGGACTTAATGAGTTGTTAGACTGGTCGTGTATCTGAAATACCACCTCAAATAGTATGATGGTCGGCTAATTACAATGATATTTTCCCCTTTAAAATGGCCATCATGTTGGCGAGTAAAATATACTGCTGACATCGAGACCATTGATGCTGCAGTACATGACCGCATCTGCATTATCAGCTGATTTGAGCAACCGCTTGGCTCTCTCATACTGTTCCAATCTATGCGGGATTTGCCCGAGTGCATGGACGGTGGACTACTTTGTCTGGCAAAATGTAAATAAACTTGTCAATGAGACCAGTGGCAACACTTATTAATATGTACATGTCTTTTTAGGAGTTGGCCTCTAAATGAATGAGTCATGTTACACAATGCCCACATTGACAAAGGTCCTTTTTAATGTCTTAACATACTTACCATTTGTTTTAATATTATACCATTTGCTGGCAATGTCATTTGCGTATAAATGTTCATGTGGATTAGATCAGCATTGATCATCTTAACATTTTTGTCCACTAATTGATGTGGGTCGCTCCACTATTCTGGACATATTCCGACATGAGCCTTTTGGTTCTGTTTTCAGATGCTGCTCTTTATTAATGACAGGAGTTGTACAGTACGGGCGGAGACGCTAATTTACAGACATTTCTCTGAACCGAGGTTTCGTGTTTTATAAAAGTTTGTTATGTGCATGTCCATGATATAATTAAATATAATGGGGTTTGACATTTATCTAAGACCCCGTCATTTTATGACGTTGGCTGCTTTGTTGTCTTTCTCTCTTTTGGTACTTGTTGATTATAGGGACGTGAAACACAGAGTAAAGTTTTGAAGCCATCGTTTACTGAGTGGCTGCTGTATCTGACAGCTAACTTTAAGGTTCCCTTCTTTGAAGATGGGAGTCCAAATGTATTTTTGAGTAAGTAAGTCAATTAGAACTTGGGTTACTTTCATAACCACGAGTCTTGTATTTTATCTATTTTAGTGAGCTTTTGGAATTACCTATTTAATTTCGGGTCTTTTTACCTGTCTTTATAGGAGTTGATCTAATTGTTAGACACTTGGCACACCGACTTTTAACGAATGCACGATTGGTGGTATGTGCTTCTCTTTTCATTGATGGTTGGGAGTAGCGCCATATTGAATCTACAACGGCATTACATATTGCTGCTTGTTTCCACTGTGTTTTTAGGTGATTTAAAACCATGTGACATTAAGAATGTATTTCTATTACTAGGTGCTGAGTGCAAGTGTTATAAGGAAGAATACATCTATGTATGAACTGTCTTGCTGCTAAATTGGTCCCCTCAAGAAGTTCTACAATTTTTCCAGTGTTATCAGTAGAAGGAAACATGTTGGGTTATCGTTTTCTGCATATTTAAACAGGCTGTTCAATTTTACAATTATGTATGTAAGAGCTGCATTTATTTAGCTCTGGCATTATAGAGCCCCTTCGTATGAACACGATTGTTAACCTGTACCTGCTTTTAAGTGTAATTTGGTGGTTTGACTTGGGTGATTATGTTGACATTACCCAAGTGTTGTATTGTATGGTTTTAGGGTTATACTTGTCTTCACTGTCGTGATGTACTGCATCAGTCACTTTAATAGTTGCACTGGTCACTTTTGTTATTTTTTGAATGTTTTGCATTTGTTTTTATCATGAAATTGTTAATAAAATGTATCTTTGTATCTCATACTGCTCTGTTTGACAAATAACCTTTAATGTGTTGTTATTCAACTTATTCAGGTATGTTATTAACGTTATACCTGTGAACATGTACTGAGTTACGTTCCTTTACACAGTGCTCAGATGGCAAAATCTCTATTGTATAAAATGTACCTGGTCATTTTGAGCGTGATTCCACCTCATTTATATTTTTATTGCCCTGCGTCTTTCCTAAGGTTGTTGCCATTACTACAGCACACACACAATGACAATGTACGTCACAATATACCAGGCCGTTACCCACCAGGGAAAGCCCCTGATCTCATCCAGCTGTTAGCTATTAAATACGCACCCCCACATCAAAATATCTGTCTCTGGTCGTGTTGATGTCAATTTTATTATCAAATAGCCTGTGTGCATTAATGTAAAAAACTAAATATTTGTTTTATTATTTACTTATTCATCTGTTTTTTAATCAATTTCATTAATATTATTTTTATGGTATTATTTTATTCTATATTTAATAGAATCACTTTGTTTTTAACATAGTTATTACTTTTGATTAATAATATTATGCATTTATATTTATTTTGTCTTTTAATTGATGTATTAATCTTGATAATTGTTTCTGATTAATATTGATTTGATGTAGTAATATTGCCTTTTTCATGAATGATTAATACTGTGTCTGTGTTTACTCAGCATTAATATTCAATGTGATTATTCATTATATTTTCTATTCACATTTCTTTTTTAAAATGTATTATTGTCATTTTATTTTATGTAATTGATATGTATTTGAGTTTTCTTAATCTTGTTTATTCATTTTGATCAACAATTTTGATTGTTCTTCTAATTTATATTTTATTAGTTTTTCAAAATGAATGGTTACATGTGTGTACTGGTGTGGGTATGGTAAAAAGTATCCCAATTTAGAAAAATAAAACCCTAGCACTGTGCCAATTTCATAACATTTAAAGTAGTGCACACTTTCAGCACTTTGGCACTCTCAGAAATGTGTCAATTTTCAGCTTTCAAACAACCATTGCACCAACCTGGTCCAGCATCTCAGCTAGACACTGCACCAGTTATGTGGGGATTACAGGTTCCGAAATTCAGCTAGGGTACAATGTTATCAAAAACCTAGACTAATGAAGAAGAGGTATGATATTGTATATGGTAATCTCTCGTGTGAGTCTGGTATGAGACAGTGCTGTGAATTCATATAAAACAAAACAAAAGGGGGTTTGGGTTCAGCATTGCATACTGGCAGATACCATAGCATAGTGCACCATGCCATGGTATAGCACGGACTGAGTTGCAATGTAATATAGGAATAGCAATCACTTACTACTAGCATCTTATGCTACTAATATTTAACCTGTTAATAATATTAGTCTGCTCAGCCCATAGCTCCTTGGTGCAAATCATTGGTACAACCTGTCCATCTTCATGGAGCTGTAAGCACAGGCTCTGCGATGTTGCTTGGAATTAAATGAATAAAAATAGTTTTTGCGATGGAGACGTGAGTAAGGAATTTGTGAAGTCATTCTATTTGAAACAAGCCATTGTTTAAAGCTTCCAACACAGGAAGCTGGAAGGAAAATGTTTACAGCTGAGCTGAATTCTATGTAAAAGGTGAAAGGAAAGGGCCACGTGTTAACATTCTGGAAGGTTATGAGGGGCCTGGCTGATTGAGAGGGAGTTTCTGAATGATGGATGACATCACTGAAAGAGGCTGGATATGGCATGCTTTCTATACGTGGGTGTAACTTGAAAGGAGGAGTGAGATAGACTTTAAAAGAGATGCAGAGTGGCTTCTCCTGGGGACTACGTCTGCTTCTGCTGTGGTTTCTGGTTGTCGAGTGAAAGAGAAGGAAAAGGGCTGCAGACTGCCGAGTTGGGACAGTGTGTGTTGTGTTAGCAGAGGAGAAAAAAGGAGAGCCACTGTGGGTCGCAGACGAGGAGAGGCTGAGTGAGAGAGTGCTTCCAAGGGTGTGCTGCCAGCCGGGGAACAAAGACATTTGGGAGGATTTATGGGGAGAATGAGAGTGTAAAAGAAAAAGGGAATCTGTACATTGTAGATAAACCTCACTGATTGTTATAAGGCTACAGTATGTGTCAGAGAGGTCCCTTTGTTCTCTGCATTTTCCTATGTGAAGTTGGCTGTTGGCAAAAAGAAATGAGCTGCCTCTCTCAAAACTAATAGCAACAGCTATCTAAAGGTTCATATTTTTTTTAAAGAAATGTGTGTTCTGCCAATGTTGGAGGAAGAGAGGGCTGCAGTATTTTCACTGGACATATGGAGGAACATTTTGTCTGGGGTGAGAGAGCAGAAAGTGTTCTAAAATTGCTACTGGCATAAATGCATTGCATCATTTTTGACATTTATGAAACAAGCATGTGTCGATAAATGAGTGTACATTTCTTTGCTTTTAGCTCGCCTACAATGTACAATGATTGCATAATGTGTATTCCTGTGGGTGCTTTTATTCTGATCTATAAAGTGTCCTATTAAATAACAAAGGGTGTGCATGACTATTTACTGTGTGACACATTATTTTGGTACGTGTGAAGAGTAGTGTTTGGTAAAAACGGTTGTGTCCAGTGCTAGAACAACCTACTGTTTCCCTTTCCCTTTTTCTGTCTCTCTACCGGCCTATATCCTGGGTTAGAGTCTCAACCAGAGTCTTTGGCTCGCCATCCTTTCACAGAAAAGAAATGTTCGCTACATATCAGTCTTTGTCCTGCCCAAGGGCAGTCCAGCACTGAAATGCCAGGCAATTCTCTTCTGAACAAGAGTACCAACAGCAACCCCATACACCTGCTTCGGCTTGGTTGGGCCTCATCAGTGAGGTGGAGCTGTGCCTCTCTAGGACCAGTGAGCAAGGGTTCCACGTCTGGATTACCCTGCAACACCAATGTCCATGATGTGAATCTTGACTGGGCTATGTTCCCTGATCTGACCCATTTGCTCTGTCGAAATTGAAGAGGTTGATGACTTGTTTAAAAAAACACCCGCTCCCCTTGAATAATGAGACAGAAATGTTGGAATGCCCCGACAGTGGTCAAAAGTGCTTTTTCACGGAGACCACCAGGGGGCGCAGCCGCAATGGCAGCCTAGACGTTCACCGCCCCGAAAGCCGGCAAAGAAAGCTGCGTTACAACATTCGCCCAGACCACTACAACAATAAAGCAGCCGTGAAGGTGGTGTAAGCGGCTGCTGTGAAGCAGGTCCAGTTTAGGGAAAAATCTGTTTTGATTGCCCAAGAAACGTGATGTGAAAAGCTGGGCCTCCCACCACATGGCAGTAAGCGAAATGGCTGCTGCAGTGGAGGAGCAGCATAACCATGTGGGTACTGCAAAGCCCCGAAAGCGAGCGAGGGAGAACATTGAAGAAAAGGGGAGAAAAAGCAGGAAAGGGCCATCTGGAGTGCAAGCCCAGGTGCGAGTGAGGAGGGAGATGACAATCAGCTCATCCGGCTGCCGCGACTGCGAAGCGGGAGAAGGGAAGACCACGGAGAAGTGAGAGCGGCATAAAGACACAGTGGTAAGGAGCAGAATGAGGGAGGTGCACTCCCACTAACCCACGGGGGAAGAAATAGACAGCCTTCCCTGCCCACGGGGGTAGGGGCACAAGTAGATGGGTTGCCGTCACAAGCCCAGCTGAGCTATGTTAATGCTAGAAGCGAGCCACTGCCCCTCATAGTGACAGAATCAAAAAGCACTCACAAGTGCTAAGCATATTGGCTCCCCCGTATCAGTGGAGGCCCTGTCCCTCCCATAAACAAACATCAGAAGTTGTTACAGAACTTACTAAAGGCGCTGTCAGCATGGACCTGCAGAATGGTGCTTCTCACCCCATAAACATTTGGAAATACAATACCCCGTGTGTACCGACAAAAACACAGTACAAGTGGAGATGGGAACTTAATAAAAGGACTGCCAGAGAGGCTGATGATCAGTGGAGACAGTAGATGGCACCATAAAGATTAGACAAGCAACATCCTCAAGCAAGGACTAGCAGGACTAATAGATGCCACGCGCAGGAGAGCAAAGCAACGGAGGGGCCACATAGGTAGCGGTGGGCACCCCTGCAAGCGGAATATCAGAATTGAACCCAGTGTAGGGTGCAGCCACAACAACACTGTCCCCCCCAGACCCAAGACTGAAACACCTAGCCGCACCGATCCAGAGGGGAGGAAAAGTTCAAGTGGTCCTCGCTGCAGGCACCAAGTCAGCGAAAGGCTCCTCAAACCCTGACAAAAGCAGACATACCCCTCTTGATGGACGGAATGAGATTCTTACGCAGTAGCATGACCTCAACAGTTAGCGCTCTCCAGGAGAGAGTCCTCAAGAGAGAAGCCAAGGTGGAGGCACTTGAAAACTACCAACAATCCACGGACCTCATGAAGATGAGGTGGGAAAGTCATTTCCTTGAACTTGACCAGAAAAACATGGACCTGGCAGCCAAAGTAGATGACTTGGAAAATAGAAAGGGAAGGGCCATCATCAGGATACAAGGCCTTAAGGAAGCTCCGAAGGAAACACCAGCAAGTCTGGAAAGAAGAGTCCAAACCCTAGTGCACTCACTCTTTGTAGCTCCCTTGACCCCAGACCTGGAGTTTGAGAGAGTCCACAGTGCTATCTGAACGGTCCAAGATCGGTGTTGGCCAAATGTCACCACTATAGACACAAGGTAGAGATTGTGCAACGAGCCAAAGAATGAGAATAAATTGACTTTGAAGGCTCACAAGTTAAAATTTATCAGGACCTGTCGGCTGCCACCCTTGCCCAGAGAAGAGACTGCCGTCTTCTGACCATCTGGTTGTGAGAGCACAACATCTGCTACAGATGGAGATGCCCTACTGTTCGAACATGGTAATGAAGAGTATAGAGTGACTTCAAGTGAGGAGGCGAACATCGGTTTACGAGGACTAACCGAAAGCGCAGGACCCGCGGACCTGGAAGAACTCCCATCCTCCTAACACAGGACCCGCAGACCTGTTAGAACTCCCATCCTCCTCGGAACCATTCAGAAAACCTATAGGCCCCTGGCCAAAGAGAAGACACTCCAAAGGCACAAGGAAATTCAAGAGACTTAACACTCCCTGAGTAGCAAGGGCACTTTGCTATGCAAGGTGCCCCAAAGAACCCTGAGGGAACAAAGGAGCAAGGACGATGGTGGGATTTCAGAGATAACATTGGGCAGGAAAAGCAGGTGTCATGTTAAAGGGATGGTCTAGTAAAAAATTTTATTTAAAAAATAGATAGGCAACATAAAAAAAAATACTAGCATTCTCCGTTTTAAAACTTCCTATGTAAAATTTTGAGCTATTCAAGCTCAAAATTTGCAAAAGCAAGCACATGGGCGCATCCATTTTGTGAAATGGAGGCCCTCCTGTGCTGGCTTTTGCTTTTGCGGCACTAATGAAGGAAAAGCCAGCCAGCTGTAGTAAACAAAGGCTACCGCTGGGTGGCTTTCCCTTCATTACTGCTGTAGGCGGAGGACGGGACCGGAGACCAGAGCAGGAAAGCTGCAGCTGAATCTCGGTAAGTGTTATTTATTTATTTTTTTAAAATAAGCACTAACTGCGGTTTTTTTTCTAAGTTTTCCGGGCTGGAGGAGCCCGGAAAACTTAGAAATAAAACCGCAGCTTTGAAAACGTTGTATCTATGTTTGCGGTCGCTTTTGAAGCGAGCGCAAACATAAATACAACGTTATTGTGTTGGAAAACGCTGCGGTTTTTCTTTCCAAGTTTCTCACGCTCCTCCGGCTCGGAGGAGCCTGAGAAACGTGGAAAGAAAAACCGCAGCATTTTCCAACACAACCGTGTGTGTTTCTGCCTGCTGTGGCTATCACTTTGGGTCTCCGGTGCTCAGCACCGGAGACCCAAAGTGAAAGCCACAGCAGGCAGAAACACACGTGGTTATGTTTACATGCCTCATAGTGTTTCTACCTGCAGCTGATTTCCCATTTGGGGCTCTCGGGCTCCCCATGGGGAGCCCCAGAGACCCAAATGGGAAATGCTAAATGCTGCGTTGTCTGCCTAAATCTGCTTTCCCATTTGGGGCTCTCGGGTTCCCCGTGGGGAGCCCGAGAACCCCAAATGGGAAAGCAGATTCAGGCCGAAACAACGCGGTTGTTTTCCGCAATGCCGCGTTGTTTCTGCCTCAATCTGCTTTCCCATTTGGGGCTCTCGGGTTCCCCGTGGGGAGCCCGAGAGCCCCAAATGGGAAAGCAGATTCAGGCAGAAACAACGTGGTTGTGTTGGAAAACGCTGCGGTTTTTCTTTCCGCGTTTCTCAGGCTCCTCCGAGCCGGAGGAGCGTGAGAAACTTGGAAAGAAAAACCGCAGCATTTTCCAACACAATAACGTTGTATTTATGTTTGCGCTCGCTTCAAAAGCGACCACAAACATAAATACAACGTTTTTAAAGCTGCGGTTTTATTTCTAAGTTTTCCGGGCTCCTCCAGCCCGGAAAACTTAGAAAAAAAAACGCAGCTAGTGCTTATTTTTAAAAAAAAAATAAATAGCACTTACCGAGATTCAGTTGCAGCTTTCCTGCTCTGGTCTCCGGTCCCCGTCCTCCGCCTACAGCACTAATGAAGGGAAAGCCACCCAGCGGTAGCCTTTGTTTACTACAGCTGGCTGGCTTTTCCTTCATTAGTGCCGCAAAAGCAAAAGCCAGCACAGGAGGGCCTCCATTTCACAAAATGGATGCGCCCATGTGCTTGCTTTTGCGAATTTTGAGCTTGAATAGCTAAAAATTTTACATAGGAAGTTTTAAAACGGAGAATGCTAGTATTTTTTTTTTATGTTGCCTATCTATTTTTTAAATAAACATTTTTACTAGACCATCCCTTTAACTCTCCCATCTAACGCAGCCAGCAGCCCCTCGGCTAATCGCTCTTTGTTAGCCAGGCTGGACGATTAGAAGTGTGGTCATTTTGTAGTCGCGCCTCTTATTCGCTGTACGTTTAAGTCTCAAGTTGTGGGCTTTCGGGGAGTCTCCCGTAGAGAGGCCCTATGGATTTTTCTAGGGCGTCTCCAGTTACAGGGGGATTCGTTTTTGGTTGGTTTTTCATGTTCTTCACAAGGGGTAGGGGGAAGAGGGTGGATCCAGGGGAAACAGTACACAGAAAAGGGGCGAATAGGGGGTCAAAACCAAGGGCTTCCCAACAGCAACTTCCTGTAGCAAAATAGCACATAACATAGCGACACAGCAGAGCTTCTCGCACACAAGCCATAGCCGCTTAAACCAAACACGGGCAAACAGATACACTAAGGCAGAGGGGCAACTCACCTACACAGGATGTCATAGAGCACAGGGACACCAGAGGACACGAAAACAAGCATCGTGAGGATGGGGTAATTAAATGTAAAAGGTCTCAACTCGCCCCAGAAGAGATCGATGTTAATGAGAGCCTTCCACCAGGGCAACCTCGACATACTCTTCATTCAGGAAACCAACTACAAAAACGGAGAAGAAATCTCTCCCAGTGGTAGGCAGCTAGGGGGATCCCGGGACAAAAAGATACTCTGCAAGGCAGGGGAAATCGACCCTCCATCTTTCAGCCCCGGAAGTTCCTGTACAAACAGATTTCCCCAATTACGTCTGAGGGTGAACTGCTATGAGAAGTATTGAAATAGTCGAAGGCTTGGCAATCTGGACAATATGGATTTGCGTTATGTGTGTGCTTTTAACTGACTTTGCGATAAGGCTATTGTTGTTGTTGTCGTCATTTGCCTCAGACCTGCACCCGTTCAATGATATGGTTGTTAAGAACAGGGTTGTGGGGGAGGGGGGCGAAGTGTGAGGGTTGTGGTCTGGCAAGTTAAAAGAGGGGGAACAAAACAACATCTTATCTTGCATATGTCATGTTTGAAGCTTGAAATAGCAATGTAACCATTGTGCAAATGTTATCTTAATAAAAAAAAAAATGTAAGTGCTTTTTCACATTTGCTAAATTTAGTTTCTACCTGTGACAATGGGCCTCATTACGACCCAGGCGGTAAGTTACCGCCTGGGCCGTGACTTTACCACCATGGCGTAAACTACGTTTACGCCATGGTGGTTGGCGGACTTACCGCCCCATTCCGACCTTGGCGGGGCGGTAAGTCCCCAATCCCCATTTACCCTTCCCCATTCCCATTTTTGCCCCATAGGGTATAATGGGAGTGGGGAAGGCGTTAATTACGCCACCGTAAATTACGGTGGCGTAATTAACTCCATGGTCCCTTAGCGCCATGGATTTTAACACCTGCTAAAAGCAGGTGTTAAGTCCGCCATGGCGCTAAGGGACCTCGTACTCAGGCGGTAAGGGTCGGCGCTGTTTACGCCGCCGTAAAACCCTTACCGCCTGGGTCGTAATGAGGCCCAATGCCTTATTGGCATATGCAATGATTTTGTTATTTGCATTGTGTTTTTAGTAGAGGATCACTGACCTAAATTGACCTGTGAAGCCTATCTCTATGAAGAAATCTTGATTCTTTAGTGGATAAGCTAAACATGGTATTTTTATCAAACAGACCGTTGAATTGGCCACCACCTCACTTTTAGTCCTTTCCCCATATCCAGGGTACTTCCTGCTTTACTTTAGTCAAATGTTGTCTGATTTCTGTATAACCGTCAATGAATTTCCTGTTGTAACTTGTCATTCCTAACAAACACTTCAGGCCTTTTATGTTGGTGGGATCTTTTAGTTTCTGGATGGCTTCCCCCTTTTTCTTTTGTAGATTTAACCGATGTTCTGTTACTTCATGCCCTAGAAAGTTTACCCTTTTTCTACACCACTGCGCTTTCTGTAAAGATACTTTTGCTCCAGCCTTTTGCAACTCACCGAGCACATATCTAATTTCATTGAAGTGACTTTTGAAGTCCTCATTTTTTAATAGCACATCATCAACATGAATCACAATTCCTCTCTCAGCTGTATCTGGAAGTGCTTTACTTAGGTATATCCCAAACACACGTCCACTCTTCATATAGCCAAAGGGAGTCCGAAACCCATGCATACTGTAACCGGTTAAAGGAGAAGGAAAATAGATTTTGTATATCTTCAGTTAGTGGTACACACCAGTATCCAGGTGTAATATCCAGAGTGGTAAATATCTTTGACCACTGATTGTGCCAGGCATTGATCAATAAATGGAAGTGGCGACCTTGAAACAAGTGCCCTCTTGTTTAATTCTTGTTTAATTCTCTTAAATTAGCACACCTATTATGGGAGTATTTGAAGTACTGTGGATAGGCCTAATGATGCCTCTGGATTCCAATGTTAATGCACAATTACTGGCTTCTTACCATACCCTTCAGGTAGTATAGCAACATGTAAATTGGGAAGCCTCCAAACATAGGCATCTTTAGCAAATACCTCCTTAAACTCTGTATAAAAAAATCTTAATTGGTCTTTTTCCTCTTCATTTGTGCAAGCATCTACAGCTTGAATTTGCTGCTAAACCATTTTAGAGAATTCTGGGAAGTCCTCCAAAGGAGGGACTTCAGTAGTTTTCTCTAATTGTGTGGCATTGTCTCTTTGGAGAGCCGCCACCTTCAAGAATCTTGGCACATTAGCCTTGATTTCAACTTGCTTCATTTCTTTGAGCTGTTTGTCTCTGTTAGATTCACCCATTTCAAATAGGATGCACTTATCCTGATGGTAGCATATCACATCTTTTGGTTCATAGGGGTAAATAGACTGTATCGTGAAAATCCCCTTTGCTTTACAATCCATTGACTCAGGCAATTCACCCTGTGAAGTTATATAGCTTTCAGGGATATTCCTGATCACTGTGTTAATCAGCAGTGTAGTGGGATTCCTGCACTGCCATCCACAATGTACATGGCCTGAAATGGCCCATTGTACATCTGATTTGGGGTGTTATTTAGCCCTGGTATATCATAGCTAAATCCTGTCTTGGGAGAAATACCAAGTAATGATGACTAATGTATTTATTTCTGTCACTGGGATCTATGGATTGGAACACAGGGGTTTGGGATGGTGCCCTTTCTGTGGCCCCGCCCCTGTGATTATGTGATGTGTCATTTTTTATTTGATCTTGAGTTGTCTCTAATGGCATATTTCGGGTGTAGATTCTTTGGGTTTTGCCTGGATTCCTTACCCTTAGTCTCTTCCTTCTCATGGGAGATTATTTCATAAATCTTGGTAGCCTGTTCAATAATCCATTCAAAGGGCCTCTCTCGGTCGCACTAGCTGAGACACAATATCTCGCCTGCAGCCCATAGAAATAAGCAGTCTTAAATTCTATTGAGTCAGGATCATATGCCACATCAAAATGTGAGAAAGCCCTCTTCAAATGTTGCCAGAACTGGCAGGGAGACCCATTTGGCTGGCTGGCTGGCTGACATGCTATAAGCAGACTTTTTCGCCTCTTGAATCTATTTCTCAAAATCTTCCCAAGAAAGATGTTGTTGCTTATGTAGATCTTGAATAACACTGACAGATGCAGGGTCAACGGTAAGATGAAAATATCAGCCATTCATTTGAAAAATGTCAGATATAACCTCAAGGTGATCTTCCATGCAATTGTCTGACCCTTTTTTGAATGGTCTGACCAAAGCCTTGATAGACTTCATTACCTTCAGTGTATTGTGTGGTGCACTGCCCAGTGCAGTGCTTTCTGGAGTGCTTTGTGCTGGGATAGCAGACTCAGCCTCCAGCATTGGAGTGTAGCCAGTTCTTGCTAGTTGAATAGCAGCTGGCCCATCTCCCAAATTGTGACTGCCTCCAGTCTCAGTGAAAGTACTCCCCGTTTGACTGAATTCCCTTCTTACCGGCCTGCACTGGCCCTGCAGATCCTGAATTTGGCTGTAAAGGGCAGCATTCTCTCTTCTCAAATGAGCAACTTCTTCCTGTAGTTCCGTGCCCTGTGTTTTGTAATGGTCAACTGCCTGGACTTTTCTGTCATTGTCATCCATAAGTCTAAGAATATCATCTTCTAACGCTTGCAATTCCTTGGCCTTCTCACTGACACACTTTCTGAGTCTCTGAATTTCTGCCTGTTGCTATCTTCCTATCTTGTCAAACACTATCCAAAATGGATTTTTAAATGCATTAATTCTTCCTCACTTTCTGAAAACTGTTTCTTTCTCTGACTCAACTGTGCACTAACATCATCAAATTTGGCTTGTAGTTGCATATCGAGCTCTCTATGGGCCTGATCACGGCTTTGGCAGTAACGCCAGCTGTATTACCGCTGGCGGTTTAGCCCTACCACCAAACTCCCCGGCGCTAATAGCGCTGGATCACGAGTTTGATGATAATGTAATTCCTCATTCCCCATTGAGCCCATTCAGCAATGCCCCATTCCCCATTGGGCTCAATGGTGAAAATTTGCGCTGATTTCCCCCCATCCAAGAGCTTGGGCGAAATCTGCCGAAGTCTGATTTGGCGGACCCTTAAATCTGGCGGTAATAGCACGACCGCCGGATTTAAGGGTTACCGCCAAAGTCATGATGAGGCCCTATATTTCCACTTGTAACAATGTTTTGCACTCTGTCGCCAAGTCGCACTGTTATCCAAAAATCACATCATTGGGCCTCATTCCGAGTATGGCGGTAAGGGATAGCGGCCACCGCTAACGAGAGCGGTGGCGGTAATCCCTTACCGCCATACTCCGAGTTCCCTTAGCGCCATGGTGCTTTTAACACCTGCTTTTAGCAGGCGTTAAATACCATGGCGCTAAGGGACCTTGATGTTAATTACGCCACCGTAATTTACGGTGGCGTAATTGACGCCTTCCCCACTCCCATTATGCCCTATGGGGCAAGAATGGGAATGGGGAAGGGTAAATGGGGATTGGGGAATTACCGCCCCGCCAACCTTGGAATGGGGCAGTAATTCCGCCAACCACCAAGGCGCTGCCGGTCCGGGTACGGCGTCAACCAAGGCGTTAATAGCGCCATTGGTTAGCGCCACACTCGGAATGAGGCCCATAGTCTTTTTCTTGGAACTTAATACATTTGTGAACCAGAGTTTGGCACCCAAACAGATCAGACAGATGACCTCTTGTTTCCAGTCTCCTGCCTGGAAGAGACAGAGGAGACCCGTTTGTAAAATGCTCCCTTTCACAAAATTCTCGCTACAAGCTTCCTTTTCAATTTCAGTATTCATTCTTTCCCTCCATTTTGATATTTTATCAGATGATCATGTTGCTAAGGCAACTCATTTTGTTTCCAGAACTGGAAAGATCAGGGAATTCAGCTTCTATTTCTGTCATTTCGGGACCCAATGCCAGTAAAACAAAACAGAGAAACTCAACGTGCGCCCAGCACAATCACCACCACTTCCCACACAACGCTCTCCTTGCAGGGGAAGAACCAAGGGAACAAAAGTGAAAGTGCACCTTAGCGCAACACACTGTGACTAAGCTATGCAACTGACACACCCAACAATTGCCTTACATCCTTCCCAGCTAATGCAGCATACATTTTGTTGGGTATTTTGTGAGATTTCCTAGCTTGCTACTAAACACGGGGCTAGACTCACATAGGGGTCACCTGCTGAAGTAAAATCAGGATTAGTGCGCACGGGGGGGGGGCACAATTTCACTACCTTATTTGTATTGCATTGGTGGTTCAGTGTAATTACTCAGAATGGCCTTAACGTGTCACCTGAAAAATGAAATATTTAAAACATGGGGAAACAGTAGGTAGTCCTAGCACTGAACACATAACAGTTTTTACCAAACACTGCTCTTTACACCTTACCGAAATAATGTGTCACACAGTAAATAGTCATGCACAGCTAACTTTGCATCGGAAAATACAGAGAACAAAGAGGCCTCCTTGTCACCTTCTTTAACCTTAGTGACGTTTATCCACAATGTAAAGATCCCTTTTTTTACACCGTCATGTTCACCATAAATCCTAGCATGTTGTCTTTCTTCCCCGGCTGGCAGCACGCCCTTGGCTCTCCTTGTCTCTCCTCTGCCAACACAACACACATCGTCCCAACTCGGCAGTCTGCAGCCCCTTCCCTTCTCTCCCACTCGACAGCCAGAAGTCACAGCAGAAGCAGACATAGTCCCCAAGAGTAGCCAGCCCCCCTTTCTGTCCTTTGCACCTTTTTTAAGTATCTCTCACTCCTCCTTTCAAGGTATACCCAAATACAGAAAGCATGCCATATCCCAGCCTCTTTCAGTGATGTCATCCATTAATCAGAAATTCCCTCTCAATCAGCCAGGCCCCTCAGTACCTTCCAGAATGTTGACACATGGCTTCCAGCTTTTACACAGAATTCAGCTCAGCAAGCGGATGGCCTAGCTGTAAAAAAAAGCTGTAAAAAATGATTCTTCCAGCTTCCTGTGTTGGAAGCTTTAAACAATGGCCTGTTTCAAACAGAGTCACTTCACAAATTCCTCACTCACGTCTCCATCGCAAAAGCAGTTTGTATTTGTATTTTCTCCAAGCAACATCGCTGAGCCTGTGCTAACAGCCGCATGAAGACGGCCGGTTTGTACCAATGATTTGCACCAAAGAGCTTTGGATTGAGCTGCCTCTAATATTATTAATGGGTTAAATATTAGTAGTTTAAGATGTTAGTAGTAAGTAATTGTTATTCCTACATTTAATTGCAACTCAGTTCATACCATACCATGGTATGGTTCACTATGCTATGGTATCTGCCACTATGCAATCCTGAATCCAGACCCCTTTTCATTTTGTTTTATATGAATGCACAGCACTGTCTCACACTAGACTCACACAAGTGTCTCCCATACACACATCATACCTCTTCTGCAAGTGCCTTGGTTTTTGATAAACATTCTGCCCTAGTTGAAATTCAGAGTCTGTAACCCCTACACAATTCCTACAACACACAGCCATATTTAATAAAAAAATGAATATAATGTTCATAATGAATCATGACTACTGGAAGGCACATTTATGATTCTTTTGTTTCTCTTTCATTCAGAAAGGTCAATGAATCGAGAATAATTTTTCTTTAGAAGCCTAAATAATGACTGGCACCAAAGCAATAAGCTGGAACAGATAAGAACGTTCCCACCTAAAAGAAGACTTCGGTGTGTCTCAGTCTGGGATCCAAAAATCCCAATTCTGTGGTATAAGTGTAGAGCAGCAGACTCTGTTTGGTATAGCTGGGGAAACCAGAAGTGAGCAAGTAGAACCTGCTCTAGAGGGCAAGGGGTCCTCCCATTTGAAATGTGGGTGAAAGAAAGTGATTGTTTTTACTGGTACTGTAGTGCTGGAGACAATATCAGATCTATCAAGTGCCATATCTCAATGTTTTGTAAGCAAGGTAATCTTTCAATGTTTGCCATAGACAAGGTGCACACAGCATTTTACATCCATGAAGTATTCAATGACAAGGTATTAGGATGGCTTAGACCAAAAGCATTGACTTCGTTTTTTGTAAGAGACAATATTGGCAGCATTGTGTGTTTAATGACTGATGACAATTACTGCTGTTTGCTGTAGGTTTATGTTTATGATTTTATTCAACTTGACTGTTAGTTTTTTGATGAAAAAAAGTGTTGTATATAATCACAGAGACTTGGAAGTTGTAATTATTTTGAGTGGAAACCAATCCAGTAAAACCAAACCTGGCGTAACATGATCAAATCTGTGAAAACTAAGCAAAAGTGTTAAGGCCGTATTCTGAACACCCTAAGTATACATCTAGAAGAAGACTTAAGTGCATCTCTGTTTTGCACACTACTTGGATGTCATAGTACAAAACTGCCTAAAATAAAAAGACACGAGTCTGCAAACATAACGGCCATATGTAACAACATTTCTTGCCATTTCAGACATTCTGTCAAATCTCAGAAGGCACTGAGATGAGTGAAAAACACAAATTGCATTCCCCAACCTAGCCTCCTTCAGCTGTTTTCCATCTGATGCAATTCAACATTATATTTGCTTCTTTGTGTCTTTGACCTTCACAAAGCTATTTTTTAATGCCTAACACAGCCTGTCAGACATTATAAAACTGCCATCAGTGATGTCATCTCTCTGGTCTAGGTTCTAAAAGATCAGCATACGATTCTACGTTGACATTTTTTGGTCGCATTTCGAAAATGTCTTTTCATTTTGTTGCAAAAAGGTACTAAAAGACAGGAACATTCAAAACCCACAGAACTCTGGACATTTAATTCATGATTCATGAGGACATTAGGTAATACTCATTCAATTTAGATTCCTTCAATCTCTCAGTTGGACAATTTCTGTTGTTCCTACTCTTGCCCACACTCTCCTATTTTGTAGCCCCTCTCTGGGAAATGTGGGCATGTATTTCCCCTGACCTTTGTACTTCCAGGTAAGATTTTGTCCCTACCTGATTCTTAATTCAAGGTTCCCTAGGTTGAGCATGTGACCTAGCAACTGTTAAATGCTACAACCCCCTTCCGATCACTTTTTATTTAAATGCAAACTTAAGCTATGGTCCTCTGAATATGGCGCCGTATAGTGCCCTTCTTGTTTTGCTTCTCTTTTTTTCCCTAACTAAGCAATCTTTCACTATCTTTTATTTTGCAGTTGGCCAGCTGCTGCAAGTTGATCTAGGTCACCTCAAACTAGTCCCATCCTCTTTCGTAGCCCCGCCTCGTCCTTTCCTTTCTTAACTGTTAGATCATAGAACGTCTCTCGCCCAGGTGTCCCAAGCAAATATCAGTTGAGGAAAAGTGCAATTCCTGTATGGTCCATTCGCACTTAGAAAGGGCCATGGGCCAGTTATACTGCTTGTTGTACTCCAAGTAAAAATCACCATCTATTTCTTCTCACCACAACTCATTTGCATCCTCTCCATGCATCGCATAGTCAAATACCCAAAGCAGCTCCATACAACTGCCCTGGTGAACCTCAACAATATCCCCTGGGCACCCCTGCAACACATTCCTAGTGTTCACACCCGCGTTGTTATGATGGAAAATGCCTGCTCAGCGGTGTCATACACCCCCGACCGCCTCTAACCTCATAACCAGCAGTGATCTCAATGCTCTTTGCATTACCGAAATGTGGTAAACCCTTCTGCTTCTAAATCTTTGACACCCTCCTACTTCACAGCTACAGTATCCAACAAGCTGACCACATGGGACACACTGGAGGTGAGGTGGCAGCGATTCATGAGATCGACTGCCCCTGCATGGTAATCCCAAACCCCCATACAGCTCCTACGAATCCCTCGCATGCCGGTTCACCATTTCCCCATTCATGGGGAAACTTTTTTGAGAAAGTAGCTGTGACCACATCCAACCATTACAAGTCTGCTTCCACCTCAAGTGCAGCACAGAGACTGCAACCATCCAAGTGTTGGACGATGCCCTTCAAGTATCCAATACCGGGGACTCTTGCCACCTAGTTGCCTTTGACCTCTCAGCTGCCTTCAACAGAATTTCGCACCTGACACTTTTCTCCCACTTTGCTGAGACTATGGGCTTCTCCAGAACCATCCTAAAATGGTTTGTATCCTATGTATCCAGCAGATAGCAGTCAATTTAGGAAGGATCACAATGAAATTATTGGGAAACCATTGTGAGTTAGTTAATTCTTAACAAATGTGGTTCTCTCCCAAAGTAAAACATTCACTTTACATAGGCCATGTGCAGGTTGTCTGCTCAGCACTGGCGAATAGACCTTTGTACAAACACTCTGTGGGTGGTATTACAGAAACATTGCACCAATCAAAGTGCAATTAGCATAAGGGTTAACATTGCTTTGGGGGTAAAAAAGAAAAAACTTCCTGTAATGCATGTTTGCTCCAAGACAATGTTTGCTCTAGTTCAGAAATGCATTGAAAGAAAAGTATTTTTTTTAAATTAGGCTAATTTTTGTCCTGTTGCTAATTGCACTTGCACCGGTGTAAATATTTACATACATATGCATGAACAGTTACAATCAAGAGCAATATAACCATGTACCATGAGGAAATGTAAGTGTGTTATCAGCAATGAATAAGGTAAATGTAAGCTTAATCGTAAATTACTCTTGGAATGAGTTATTCAAAATACTCTGAAAGTTCCGGAGTCATCACATTTTGTTTGGGAATCAGAAACATTAACAGAGGTCATGACCATAATCATCACAATATGGCGCTTTGATGCAATCACTACCTAATTGCAAAATGGGAAAAAGAATTGATGCAACTTGCTAAGTCTTACAAAATAAGTTTATAAAATCATCGGAAAGAAAGGTGCAGATGTAATAGAAAGAAGGTGATTTGTCAGGAGAATACATAACACATTTAAGGTAAGAGAAGCAAGGACAGATATGTGCAAGATATGCCAGTGTTAACAGGCATACAAGAAGGGAACACGCCTGAATGTGTTTGGTACACTGGAAGAAAGGCTCGAGACAGAACACAGAGGGTGACCAGTGAAAACAGTTATTAAAGGGTGAGACCATATGGATACTCGTAAGATTCGTTCAGCAATCAATTTCCTACCAGGATGATTTGTCAAGAGTGTTCAGCTGTTCAGAGCCCTGAAATCTCCTTATGGAAGTGTGAGGCTCTATGTAAAGTCCTAGCGCAGTTGTGTTTTAGTCTAGGCTGCGCAAGACAATGCAGTAATTTTAAGATCAGCTCTTGGACTCTGGTATTTGTTTTTGTATAGTTTGTGTTTTTGGAAGGTTTTTCTTGTCTGCATGCTCCTTTGTCTACTCAGTGTTTGTTGAGTGTTGTGTTACTTTGCCCCCAATACAAAAAGCAAAGCAAACACAAAAAAACACTCTGCTTGTTCCGCTTTTCCATTTTGTTTTCCCTGATGAAACTCTAAAAGCCAAAAAGTTCTTGCCCCCGTTCCTATCCCCAAACAATCTACTGTTTGCTTTATATTTTACCGCTCAGCTGGGGGAGAGAAGTTGGACTCCATAGAGGTTCAGACAGTCATGGAGAAGGATTTTCTACAGTACTATTCTTCCTTCCTGTAGGTGGTTGTGCATGGGAGAAGGAATTAGGCAATTTTGTGGGAGCAACTGTCCTCGCTGGGATCCCCTCCTCCCCTGTAATTGTGGCAGTCCCCTGTTGGAAAGCCCAAGATATGCAGGGGGTGCCTGCCCTTTACAGAGCGTCTTTGAAATTCAAGGGTTGGATGTGCTCTCTGGGAGGTCCGAGAACTTTAGGGGATGGCAGCGCTATGAGGGAGAGTCCGATAAATTTAGGAGGTGACAGTGCTCAGAGAGAGAACTGTGTGAACTTAAGGGGATTTCGGGACTCTGTGGAAGAGCCTGAAAACTGCATGGGGTGGCCATGCATTGAAGGCAAAGGAGAGCCAGTGCTCTACAGGCGGTAGCTGTGCTCTCTGGAAGAGCTCATTAACATGTGTGAAGTGGCAGTTGTTATTGTGAGAAAGGTTGAGCTCAAAAACCGCACTGCTACAAAAAGCAATGGCATGTTGTTATCAGAAAGGCAGCAACTGAACAGGGCTTCTCATCCACCACTAGAGTGATCTGTTTCACAATCAGATGCACCACAAAATAATCAAAGTCTACTTTGCAGTGCCTGGCATGTAGTGAGTAACAAGTCATTGTCATCAACTAAGCTGATGTGTTGGTTTTGGGTAGATGTCACCCCCACAAGGGAGCAGCCCCTGGTGGGGGGCAGTTTAGTGATTCAATAATGAATCATTGAGGGAGTGGCCAAGCGCCGGGAAAGATGGCCACCTGAGAGAGCAGCTCCGCCGCACAATTATTTAAATTTTGCATAAGTGTTTTCTTTTTGTTAAATACTTACCTTTTTACCAATGTTCCTGGAGGCATTGACAGCCCGCATGGAACTGTAGAGTGTTGCGGTCCAGCGTTGTAAGCACCATTGCTAAGAGCTGTGTCGCATCCCGACAAGAAGCTTGTGAACAGACCCGAAACGCGCCACTCCTCATGTGGAGAGGTTCGGCGTCGCATTTCAAGTGACGCGCCGGCTTGGGCCTTACATCACAGGCTCTATTTCCCAGACAACGCCACCTGTGGCGAAATAAACAAACTGCAAAAAGAAAAAAAGAATTACAGTTAAATAAGGATACTCATCAGAAAAGAAGGAAGCGCTACAAGAGCAGACGGAAGTGAGGAAACACAGAGGAAAAGGTGAGAGGAGAAAGGGGAGGGGAGGAAAGCAAGGGAGAAAAGCAAATGTTAAAAGATAAAAGTTAAAACATAAAATAGAAGAAAAACTAAATAACAACAAAAATAATTGCACCAGCGGAAGGGGAAGAAGAGAAAAATATTGCTAAATATATAAGGATAATAAGAAAAGAAGAATATTAAACAAAGTCATAGAAGAACTAGAGATAATAAATGAAAGACATATTCACAAAGACTTACATTGCAGTATAATTACCACTTCCCTTCAGCTTATTCTTAAGCAATCAAAGGTCTCCGCACTAAATAAATACTTCTCTCCTCTAAAAATTATAACGCAATGCCACGTTAATCACTCCAACAATCTACTGCTGTATCTTCTTGCTCTTTATTAAAGTGTGCATCTACTAACTATACAGCATGAACAACAACCTCTTCGCCTCCTCATAGATAACATTAACAGTTCTCTTCTCAACGTTTTAGTTGCATTGCTCTGTTTGCTTGTCCTCTACTTATTATATACAGTGCTGGAATATTACATCTGGATTCCATTATGGTAATTTTAATACCTACTTGATCTTTATCATACTTTTTAGTATCCATAGTCTGCACCTTATTATTCTCTATCTGGTCATTTTGGTCTCTTAATGTAAGAGATAAGACAGTATAAATAATATGGATGTTATAATTGCACACTATGTAATGTAATACAAAATAAATAAAAAGAGATCTCACTAAAACCTCTTCAAGTTAAGAATTCACTCCAAAGTACTACAAAAAGGTGTTCAAACAACTGTATGCAAGTTGAATATTGTATGGACATACGCCTGTTTTCAAATCTTTACCTCAGTCAACAGCTCCACAATCAAGTCTCTGATAATAATTGTTAGCAATGGCCGCTAATAAAGCAAATAAAAACATTAATCCTCCGCAAAAGATGCCACCTCCTCTTCAACGAATCTCAAAAGACCAGAAAGTGACTCACCACCTCCACTAGGCATTTCTGATCCTGCCATTGAAGCCATCCTTGCTGAAATCAGAGCACGTAAACCCTTTATTGAGTCTACAAATTATAAACTACAGCAATTAAATGAAAGATGGATGGGAATCAACAACAGAGTTGAGGAAGTGGAAAAAGGAGTAGGGCTTATAGAAGCTTTATCCCCTATAGTTGTACAATTTGAAAAATCCATCGAAAGACCTCCAAAGTCACAACAAAGACTTGGAAAATCGCAGCAGGTGCAACAACCTACGCATCTCAGGCCTACCAGGGGGGTCTGAAGGCACTGACCCCATTGTTTTTCTACAAAAATTCCTACCTGCCATTCTACATTTGCCCTTGGAAACAAAATGTAACACACAGAGAGGTCATGGAATTGGTCAACCTACAGTCTCAACCACCTCCCGTTCGCTACCTAGAACACTCATATTTTACCTATTGGAATACTCTCAGCTACAACTCATTATATCCACAGCCAAAGAGAGCAAATCCCTCATTTGGCACGGAAGCAAGTTATTTACCCTTTGGGTAAAGGAGGTTATTTCAAGTCCGGCAATATCCAAAAAGAATGGAGTGGCCTATTAATTAGTAAAAAACAACCCTTTGAAATTCTTGACCAAGATGCTGATACTAATGGAAGATGGGTTTGGGTAAAACTTTTAATTGATTCAACACCACACTCATCCTTAACATTTATGGTCCCACTTTTTACCAGATCCCTCCTTTTGTATCTCAATTAAACAAATGATACTCAAAAATAACTTTACCAATTTGATTATCTGTGGAGATGTGAATCAGGTCCTTGATCCATTTTTGGACTGAAAAAGTACTTTGTTAATTGTCTAGCTGAAACAGGACTAATCGACACTTGGAGACTATTCCGTCCTACACAATCAGACTATACCTGCCATTCACCACCGCACAATACGCTATCACGCCTGGATTATATTTTTGCAATCAAAACCCTCTCTGGACCATAGTAGATTCTCAAATCTCTAATGTTATTATATCAGATCATGCTCCTGTAATTACATATTTTTGCCTTACAGATGTGAACAAAACCGCTAGCAGATGGAAACATAATAATTTCCTTCTACAGGATCCACAGTTTACTCCATCTGTTCAATCATGTAGCCAACAATATACAACAAACCACAACATCCGGGGTTTCTTTTCACCCTTATTAGTCAACTTGTCAGGTTACAATCTGAAATGACAGTTCTGAATCTTGGTCTGGGCTTTGTTCCCACCACACATTATGACATGTTCCAAACCAGAATTGAGATTGAGCAGCTTCTTTGGAAGATCCATCTTAAACAATACTTCATGGACAAAGAGTTTGAGAAGACCGTCAACAAGAGTGGATTAAAAAAAGAATTTGAATTTTGAACCACCGGTAGACAGTTGTACTCCTGAGGCAGTAGTTTTTGCGAAGAGAGTTTGGCACGACTTGAGTGTTCTGGGGAAAAAGGACATGCCGAGGAAATTTCAGAATTTAAGTAACATCGAAAGGAAAGCTATAACATCTTTGGCTAAGAACCAGAACATTATTATTCGTAAAGCAGATAAAGGAGGGGCAGTGGTGCTTCAGGATAGGACCGCCTATATTAATGAATGTAAACGACAGTTGGGTGACAGTACCTATTATCGTAAATTGAAGAACGATCCCACCGCAAGACTATCAGTGCTCATCAGAGATAAAATCGAGAAAGCACTTGAAAGGGAATGGATTTGTAGACAGGAGTACGATTATCTTAACGTACCCCGACAATCAGTCCCGAAATGTTATACCTTACCTAAGATTCATAAGTCATTACTTAATCCTCCAGGTCGTCCAATAGTCTCTGGCACAGGGTCATTGCTCGAACCACTAGCGAAATTTGCTGACAAATTCCTTAAGCCGTTTGTCCTTAATATGTTCTCGTACATACAGGACACCACTGAGGTGATTAATAGCGTAGAACATATGTCCTTTGATCCTAGAACCCAACTGTTAGTTAGTCTGGATGTTGTGGCATTGTATACGTGTATACCCCAACAAGATACATTGGAGGTACTGGAGAATGTATTGCTAGCGAAAAGAAACTCAGGAGTCACACCGAATAGTTTCATTCTCTGGTGCGCGGAGATGGCCCTCACCGAAAATTATTTTATGTTTGACAATGAACTGTACCATCAGATTCATGGTATGGCCATGGGCTCCCCAGTCGCACCCACAGCAGCGAACCTTTATGTTGAAAATTTTGAGTTGCAGTTTATTTATCTAACTACGAATCCCTACTTTTCGAAGATTGCTTTGTGGCGTTGATTTATTGATGACATCCTGATAATATGGGATGGCACAATCGACTCATTTTTAGAGTTCTTTGGGTGGATTAATCAACAGAATCGATTTTTACAGTTCACATGTACTCATAGCTCTGAACAAATTGATTTTCTAGATATAACAATCTGGGTCGACAAAGATCAGAAAATACTACAAGTCAAACCCTTCCATAAGAAAACTGACAAGAATGCCTTGTTGAGCTTTAATAGTTTTCATCCGAGGCACACTCGCGAAAATTTACCATTCAGTCAGTTTATTAGGCTTAAGAGAAATAGTACTCTGAACTCTACCTTCCACACAGAAGCTGCCCAATTGAAAGTGAAGTCGATCAACAGACACTATCCTAAGAAAATCGTTAAAAGAGTATTTAAAAGATCGATTAACAACCATCGTGAAGGACTGCTTGAATATCGGTCTAGAAATCAGGACAGCAATAACATTGTGCTTGTGACCACTTTTCATGAGAAAACCAACAAAGTCATTAAAATTATTAAGAAAAATTGGCACGTTCTGGCAGGAGGCGAGAGCCCGTTAGACAGCCCTATGTGTGCCTATAAAAGAGCGTCTAATTTAAAAGAACTATTGACCAAAAATGATATTTCCCTAAAAGGGAAAGAGCAGATCAGCATCACATAAGCATGGGGCTTACCTTCAGCAGTAGGACACGCACCCTGTGGTAAATGTGTTGATTGTAAATACACTAGTAGAACAAAAGAAGTGGAGTTGGGACTTACAAAGCTATGGCAACAAACCAGTCTCACTAATTGTAACACATCGCATGTTGTGTATGCAGTATGGTGTCCGTGCCAAAACATTTACATTGGAATGACGGAACGCAGGGTCACCATACGGATCAGTGAACAAAGGAGTTGCATTCAACCGGAATGTACATGCACCGATGGTTAGTCACTTTTTGGTAATGGATCACGATCCAGATCAGTTAAAATTGACTATTTTGTGGCTACTAGATAGGACTAGGTATGCCGAAGCAGACCTCAAAAAATTGCAGTATAAAGAACAATGGTTGATTTTTCTTACAATGTCATCGGTTACAGGGCTCAATGAAGAGATTAATTGGAGACATTGATTTTGCCTGCCCCATAGATTTACGTGTACAGGTAGTTACAGTCGTGTTTGGTTTGTGCAGAGGTTCGTATACCCAGACAAATGCATATAGTATTTATTTATGGTCTCGTTTTGGTATCATCTTGATGGCTCATACTAGTGGTAGTCCTAGTGGTGTGTCGTTCACAGAGGAGTCAGGCCATTAATTTAATTAGAACAGACACCTATGTGGGCATATGCACTTACAGTTGTAAAACATGGCTGTCCACTGTCAGGCGTTGCTCTGACAGCTGCTGACAGTATAACGTGCAATGTTCGTGTTGCATTTAGACACAAGTTGGTCATACGGGTTATATTATAATCGAAGATGCGTGAGAACGGAGGTGGTCACGTGTCGTCAAGGTGATACTTTGTTCTCAAAACGATACCTGAGTTACAAAGAACGAGTGTTTGATTCGTATAAAACCACGTGATGTGTTCCCGTGACAGTAGATTGGTCATGTGACTAGTACGGAAGGAGCAATAGACCTCTCGAATACTGAGTATGTGGAGAGCGTCTTTGCACGAAATGCTGAATGAAGAACGGATACACTTTTGAATCGCAGAAGGGGTAAGCTTTTCTGTATGTAACTCCAGATACATGGCGTAGTCTATAACAAGGTGTGTGAATGCCGGCACAGTGATATGCGAAACCACTCACGTAATGGTTGGTTTCATCTTGCATAGGTCACCCGGAGTAGACTGATTTTAAGCAGCGGGTTGTGTAGCACTGCCACTGCCTTTAACGATGTGTGCGAATGCCGTCACTGTGGCATATGAAACCACTCAAGTAATGGTTGGTTTCATTTTGCACAGGTTTCCCGGAGTAGACTGATTTAAAACAGCGGGTGGTGTAACGCCGACACACGGACGGAAGAACTACTTTACACGGGAATAACAACACAAAAATTGAGATTGTGATTGCCGGAAGTTCTGTTCTGTGTTGGCCGCCTATAAAAAGGTAATTACTGTACTATGAAGGCGACACCTAGAGAACGACAAAACAGAGCACTATGCCTGGAAGTTTGCCAGTTTTAAAGCAATATAGTGAAATGTTTGCTAACATTTGGTTAGATTGAATTAGGAAAGAAAGTAACTCCGATTAGAGGGTAGTGTTTTGGCATGACCAACATGATAGGAAAGTGATGGAAAGAGGAAGTAAAATGAATGTATTTTTGATCTTCCTCATGAGCAGTATGTGGGACACACATTCTGCATTGAAAGTGTTTGAGACTTAGTCCATATGTGACGTTATGCACCGGTTTGAGTTGTTTGGCATTTCTTGTGTTTTTCAGGATTTGAGCAGTCAGACATATGTGTTTGGGAACTCCCCTACAGAAACCCTTGTTGAAGTAATTTTGATACAGAATAACACGGTAAGCCCTAGTGACAGTTAACTGAGGTACTGGCTAGCAAGAATGACAGTGAATTTATTGATACTGATAGTTGTTCTTTGTTGTCTTCCCTCCTTGTGTTTCCCCAGGTCATGAATTTTGTGGCACAGAGTTAGTGGTGCACAACAAAGACAAAAAATAGTATTGTTTTTAAGATTTGATCTACCTCATTTGAAGAGAGTTTGGCGAAGGGTACAGATGGTCCCCCTGATGAAGTTCTTTCACACTTGGTCAAAGTAAAAAGCTCTGAATGAAACATGTTGGGCAATAGAGTATATTGTGATTGAGTGACAAGTTAAACAGTATCTCCGATTTTTTTTGGATACCTATCCTCCCCAAGGTAGCACAGATGGGGTTAGGAGCATACCTTAAAGATTGATGTCTTGGAGATTAGTATCCTTGAGTTATAGGGAACTAATGAGCTACTGACCATTTGATCTCTTTAGAGTGAGTTCTCACCCGAAATGTTGTACATTATTACGTTTTGTACAGACAGGTGATGTAAGGGAGAACAGGTTAGAGGTGATTTACATATGAGAATTGTTTTATCTGAATTTTTTGTAAAAAGGTTTTTATGTATTTTTGCAAATTTTAATCCAATAATGTGGTGTTTATGAAATTAAAATTATGATCTATGAATTATGTTTGTGACTAAGTGCCTATTTGTTAAAAGCACTTGGCCGGTTGTGACCTGTGGGATATAGGAGGTAGTAACAGAGTGACGTGGCTTGACCTTTTGTGTTAGGATTGTCCCGAATTCGTATCAGGAACCTGGCCACCACGTCATTAAATTGGTTCCTAGTCTCTAGATAGTGTTTGTATTGCCAACAATATTTCATCAATAATCAAGACTGTGACACTTCTGTCGTTAACAATTGGGATGAGTTTAAAGCAGCTTTAAGATGTCACATTACGGCCCTCTCCGGTAGGAACAAGAAACTAAGGAAAAAACTTCTAGATGACCTTTATTCCCAATTTACCCAAGCTGAGCAACACTACTATTTAGACTCTAGATCGACTAACCTTCGTCAGGTCATAATGCTACATTTCGAAATTAACAAATGAGTTACAGAACTTGCGGCTGGGACAATACTTAAATATAAAACTAAGATATATCAAACATCAAATAAAGCTTGCAAAATGCTTGCCTCTTATTTAAAAAACAAAAAGGAAAAGTTTCATATTTCTCATATTAAGGATACTCAGGGCATATCTCATCGTCGCTCTGCTGAAATACTTGATTGCTTTAGGAAATTCTATGATGATCTTTATACCCCCGGATGTCCTATTCCTAATGATAATATTGAATCCTTTCTAAATAGTACGAGTCGCACATTATACCCTCGAATAGACCTTTCTCACCTTGATGAGGAAATTACATCCTCCGAGATTACTAAAGCCATTCATGGTCTGGGCAAAGGGAAAGCACCCAGTCCTGATGGACTATCCACCGAATTCTATATTAATTTATCTGAAGTATTAACCCCAAAACTTAAACTACTATTCTCATATTTTATATCCCAAAATTCATCTCCTGGTTCATTCTCAGAAGCATTACTTATTATATTCCCTAAACCAGACAAAGACCCTACAATCCCCAGTAACTATCAACCTATTTCCCTTATCAACATTGAAAGCAACATGTTTGCAAAAATACTAACTAATAGAATTGAAACCTCACTCCCAATCCTGGTTAAAGCAGACCAAACTGGTAATGTGAAATGACGCAATATATCGTCAAATGCTAGACTGCTACTTAATGGCATTAACTTAGCAGCTAAAGACAAAAATGTTAAACAAGGCTATGCAGCCATTGCATTGGACACGGAAAAAACCTTTGACCGTGTAGATTGGAACTTTTATGTTTCAAGCCCTACACTGGCACGGATGTGGCGACAAAGTTATTTCTCTCATCAACTTCCTGTATTCTTCCCCCAAATCTTCTATCTATTTAAATGGCCAAACATCCTCCTTTTTTCCTTTGCTCAGAGGAACGCGGCAGGGCTGCCCCTTTTCACTGTTACTATATATTCTTTCTCTTGAACCGTTATTGGAATTAATAAGATCTAACAAAAATATTCTGGGGATTCAGGCAGGTAGGTACCTCATGTACCAAAATAGCAGCGTATGCTGATGATATCCTTATTCTAATCAAAAACTCCAAACTACACCTACCTAATCTGCTTAATGCTTTATTTCAGTTTGGTCAAGTATCAGGATACAAATTAAACACACAGAATCAGAAATGATGCCCCTAAACTCCTAATGCTTCAAACATGATATTGATATGTTTGGTCTTAAATGGTGCAGTAGTTCCATTAAATACTTAGGCATTCGTTTTGCCCCTACAATCCAAGATACTGTCAAGCTTAACACTAAGATATTACTGGACACTCTTAATGACCTAACATCCAAATGGTCCTCCCTTTACCTCTCTTGGCGGGGACGTTTGGATACGATTAAAATGATGCTGTTCCCTATTGCACTATACTACCTACAGCTTCTTTCTGTTCCAATATCTCTTTCACTTTTCAAATCTATATATTCAATTTTTTACTAAACTTTCTTTGGGGAATTAGAAAAAGTTACAGAATTGTGCTAACCAAATTAAAAGCACCCTATGAAATGGGTGGTGTTAGATTTCCAGACTGTAAGCTATTTCACTCTGCGTATTTTTTAAAGCAATCTCGCCACTGGTTCGTTGATCCTGAAATCTCTAATACTCCTACCAGGTGCACATAAGAAAAACACTCAGTTCATCCGTATAACATCACTGACCTCATATATATATTCAAACATACCTCCATGAATATCTTGGACTCTATAAAAGCATCTGGCAAAGCCCTACAAGCTTTTCTCTACCCTCATACCAAAACTCCCAATAAGCACCTTTCCCCTTTACTATGGCATGACAAGAATATTGTAATTAACAACAAGGTCCTTAATCGCAGATCATGGATAAAAAATGGAATCAGATTCATCCAACACATTATTGATGGTCCTTGCATTCTCTCCTTTCATCAAATTTCATCTAAATTCACCATTCCCGAAGCAGATTTTCAGTACTACAAGTTAATTAACTCCTGTCTAGATGCACTTAATCACTTCTCCAATGAGATTCTTTCTCCGGACGCCCTTAGACTATTACAGCTCACCATGACTAACGATGTAAGAGCTTCAAAATTCTATAACATGCTCACATCAACATTTGATGTTTGCGCTATTCGTCTGAAATGGGAATACGATTTGGTTTGTATGTTTGAAGATCATATTTGGTTCTGGTTGTTCTCTAAAAATAAACACATATCGGTTTCAGCAAATATAACGCAACATTATTTTTTCTTTATTCATAGAGGATGTATTACTCCGGCTAAACTAGCAAAGGCCTAAATCATGATGCTGAATGTTGGTCATGTGGCATGTCTCCCGCCTCAAATATATATATGTTCTTTGAATGTTCATTTATTTTCAGATTTTGGCAACACATTTGGAAGTTCATCAAGCTTATTTTTTCTGTCGATGTCCCCTTTGTCCTTTCTGAATGTTTTTTTAGGAAGCTTGGCCATAACAAAACATCTCCCCTGACTCAACCAGACTGTACAATGTATTCATCTGCATAGCCTTGAAATGTATCACAGCTAACTGGAAATACTTCTGATCTCTTTCTACCAGAGGATGGTGGAACTCTATTTGTCATATTCATAAAATGGAATTAAATAAATCCCTAAATACAATGCTAAATTGTATTTTTTCATCCGCTATCTTAACTGTTTCAATGCTACTGCTAATGGCACTTGAACCTATGTACTCATACTTAATCTATTAGCAAGATGCCTCTTATATGTTATGATCACAGTAGTAATCACAGTTTGATCAAATAATACATTATACCCATCTTCCCCCTTACCCTCCTCCCATCTGTCTCTTGTGTGACTTCTGTCAGTCTACCAGTTTGTCTCCCCAAATTTCCATTCTTATTTCCCCTAATCTATGTCCTGCAGACTTGTACAATAATTCATGTTAAATTTATATTACTTCCATCAACTATGCTCTTTGAAATATGTACAATAACATAATTTGTTCAATGAATGTTTTAGGTATGGATCAATTTCTTTGTTAGTTAATATTCTCAACCTTTGTTCATTTTTTTGTAATAAGTTCCTCTCAAAGTCTGTAACTTGCTAACACATGTTTTATTATTATAACTTTAAACAATAAAAAAATTATTAAAATTACAAAATTAAATAATAATAATAATGAATCCTTAGCCTACAAGTGCAGCTTACTCTGCCAATATGGTATTTGGACATTATCCCTCCACTAAAATGGCATCAAACATCTGTGCCGGTGATGGTCTGTGGTCTATTCCTGTAGATGACCTATCTATAATCATGATGCTCACATCACTGAGGAGGGTGTCCCACAGTATCCCGTCCTTGTAGGTGGCACTTTGGCTGCTCACAAAACATATATTGTCCATTGATGTCATCAATATTGAACTTGATATTCCCGGTATAGTTTGCAAAGTTTGAGCTAGTTAATGTCCTTCCTGCAGCCTGTGTTCCTTCTCCAATTAAAGTTAAAAGCATTTCCGCAAAGCATCTTTGCACATTAGCACATTGTCTCCTCTTTATGATATTCACTGTGAGTCCTCCTCAGTGGACACAGACTCATGTGGATGAAAGCTGTCACGTTGGCCTTGAAATATAGGCATACAAAGCAAGTCAGCAGGTTCTCAATCTTACCTTCAATCCAGCTACCCATTCATCATAAGGCAAGGTTGTAAGTGAACCCTTTACCAGCTGTGCCAGAACTGCAGACAAGTCTCAGGCCTTCACCATTTTGGACAAGTTCAGCTCAAGCAGGTACACCAGAGGAGTAACCTCACTGACGGATGCACTATGATGGATGACATGCTTGGTGGCCTCCTTGAAATATCAAAGCAGACATTAGACAGCAGCTGCAACTGGCTCAATGTAAAGAATGACCCATCTATAGCTCTGCTGAGAGTGTTTCAGTATAATGTGATTGCATTGCACTACTCGCATACACTGTCCAACATGGGCAAATTATAGTAAAGTGACCAATGAAGTCTTCAAGATGTGAAGTGGCAACCTGTTTCACACCTGCATTTGGCACATTGCATTTTTGCCATGTTGAATTTTGCTGGAATGCTAGCTAATCTTCTGGAACAAATCAAGCATTTCTTTTCCAGATTGATTATTAGTGATAAAGACTGTGACATCCAGGGGAAACACTTAAGAAAAACAGCAGACATGTGTTGTCTTGCCAATTTGAAAGGTGGCAAGATCATGTGGTCCATTGTGTGCCACAACAAAGCACAATTGTAAATTATGAGGACCTAGCCATTGTGCCTCCACCTCTACTAACATCTCCCAGATATCAACTCCCATGTGGCTTCTGCAGTTAAACCCTTGCATGTACAATATTGCCAGTTGCCGTGCTGCAAATGAATGATGCTCCTGGGTGTCACTCCAGGACCCCTCCTAGATGGTACAGTAAGTAAAGGCCATCTAGCGTGCTGTGAGGGCCTTGTCGTCAATACTCTTGACCGTTGTTCCGCATGTCCTTGATGAAGTATAATTTCTGGTCTACGAATTGCTATTCTATGTGCTGTAACCTGAGTACAATTCTGGTACTACCTTGGGGGAGAAAAAAAGGCATCTGAGAACTTCCCAGCAGTGATCAGATTTTTCCATAAGCCGCCAGAATCAAGGCTTTCCCACAAAAGTGTAGGGCGTGAAGTGTATTGTCAACATTACTGCCAGGCTATCATCTAGCAGATACTTTCTGTCAAGTCACTTATGATATTTTGTCCCTGTTCAAACGGATCTATATGATTATTGTGACGGTCGAAAATGCAGACTTTTTTAAAACCCTTTTACACCACATATATATATATGGGGGGAGACCCCCGCTGTCCCCCATATTAATATTATATTCTATACCCCCCACATATATATGTGGTGTAAGAGGGGGTCAAAAAAATTATAAAATAAAAAAGCCAGCATTTACGGCCGTCATAATTGTGAGGGCGACATTTTGATACGATTCCGTTCAAACGGTTCTATAAGACTGGCCTGATACAATGGGGGAATACTGCTATGCATTGCTGAGGTATTAGCGGAAGGGCTTGAGTCCTAAGCAATGACATAGCGTCAGTATCAGGATTGGAGGAGTTATGCTGCTTTTCTAGTTATATGGGGAGGGTTGTACCTCAGACCTTTTCACTTCTTCCCATGTCTGCATATGGAACCTCATAGATGTGGTACCCCACTTGGTTCCCATGTTCCCCCAGCACACCATTTTTCAGCAGAGTGGGTAAGTGGCAAGATTCAGTTGCTGTTTACTCTGTGTGACTACATGCATTTAAGGTATCTCCAGTGCACACAGCAAATACTGCTTCAGATGCGAAAAGACAATGAGCACCACACCTACCCTAACCTCTGGCTCATGTAGGTGCTCCAGACATGTTGTCCAATTGTTTTGTTCACTCACTAAATGGTATCCCCTCCTCCCTGAAGCTCTTCTACTTTACCTCACAAAAGTCATGAAAGCTCAAGTCTTACACAAGCTTCCCTGGGGTATTATCTGCTCTGCTCTGCTCTTCCTGCTCCTCTTTCTGATCTGAAGTGTGACTCAATCACATATGTCATGTTCGCTGGCTTCTCCCTGAATATCTGCTACTTTAGCACTCAGAAATTATGCAAGTGTGAGTCTTGCACAAGCTACCCTCAATGTTTCTATGCTCTATCCGCTCCACTTCCCGAGGGTCACCCTAAGGCCCATGTTCCGTTCACTCACTTCAAGAAATGGATACTGACTGGTGTATCTCATGCCTCTTTAAATCTCTATTAGATCCTCCCTCAAACAAACCAAACATCTGAGCCCATGTAAAAGCTTCTCTCAAAGCTTATCTGCACCTTCAAACCTTCCCGAATCTGAAGAACAAGCTGTACACAGTTTTATTTCTCCATGGCAGAGGTGTCTCTTACAGTCTTTTAAAGCGCCTCAATGCCTGGTACCTTCCTCCTGTCACCAGCATACTCTGATACTTTCTCCAGACTGCCATAGGTGTCTCACACAAAAGCAAATGTCTATGTACGTGCATCTCAAATGATCGCCCAAGCTGCCCTCACTCTGCGGGATGCCATCTCCCTACCATCTCCCTAGACTCACCAGATGGCACCTGTGTTGTTCTCCCGCTTCTAATCAATTGTTTTTCACAACATAAACAAAATTCGGAACTGAATGTAACCCTCTGGTTTCCCAGTTGTGCACTGCCCCCACCCATATTCCTGTTCAACTTCCCCATCAAATTTCCAGGTTATTATCCCTTTTCTACATTTTCTAACCCCGCCTCCAGAAAACGCTTTCTTCCCATGCCTTCCTGCTCAAGACTGAAAATAAACTCCAGCCTTGTGTGCCCCTTTATAGTCCATGGTCTTAAAAGGTTTGTCTGAAGTTTGACCTGGTCTAGTCACCCAAGATTTGAATAATTAGAGGTTCTAATGAATAACTTCATCCAGGACAATTTACTGAATCCAACTGCTACATCTAAGTCTATTGTTACTCTGTCCGCGATTCTAGGAGCACTGGGTCACAGGAAGATTGCATGCTGGTCATTCTATGATATTGTCAACAGCCCTCGTAAATGTATTAATGCAAATTCCTACTCAATCGAAATATGGGTGATTCAGAGGTTGCAATGCCAACTCATTTTTGCAGTATTTCACCCAAATAAATTCAAACAGGAGGGGCTTGGTGCAGAGGCCAGACTACCAACCCCTCCTCCTACCACACCACAGTCTCTGATGTACCCCATTGTGTTGTGGGCTGTGTATCCCTGGACTGGCCACAGGAGAAGAGTGAGACATACTTTCTAGCATACCCAAGTTTTCTGTTTTTATTGCATATACCGAATCCTGGACCATGATGGAAATTGAATACAAATTGTTTAAGCATAAGACCTGCAAAAGTTGGTAATATTTTGGGTATGTCTAGCATAGTAGGGTCCCATGCAAATACAATTACCTGTGCTATGTCTACGACAAGCCACCCCAGTACTACAAATATATATATCTGTTTTATTTTCTAGGGTGGGCCTGCCTGCCATAGACATAGTATTGCTAGTATTTCTGTTGCTGATGATGTTTGCTCACAACATACATTTGTAGAATTAGTTGAAAGGCATATGACCTGCTAAACTTCATAGTTCACAAGAAATGTAAATGTGTATTCTTTGGGACACTCGTAGGAATGTACCCAGTCCTATGTCAACATGCTGGCAGGCGAATTTCAATGGTAGAAATGCTGACAGCTACTATTCCACCTTCTTTTTCACCCACGGCCGTCCTCATTCCCCTTCATAGGGATGAACCTGAATGACACTGCCTGCATTGTTACCAACAGCGCATACAGCCAGCATGTGTCTGCCAGTAGTCTGGCGCAGCAGGAAATCACCCAGACACAGCTGTCAACTGGGCTAGTAGCTGAAATATATTTGCTCTCAGGGCATTTTAAAAAAAGATACAAGGATTTTCAGGCTTTTTACCACACCTCAAAAAGGTCCATATATGTGACCTTAGGAGAGCAGTCAACTGGCTATCCACTATAGACAAAATTCTCCTTAAACCTGCATCCCTGACTCACAAGTGCCTCAACCACACTGCCCCTCAATACCTCTGAGACAGATTCAACAGACAAACAGCCTCTCGCCCACTAAGAAAGGTCAACTCCAACCTCCTACTAGTACCCAGATTTAGACTTACCAAATCTGGTGGGAGTAGCTTCCCAGTCAAAGCAGCTCAATACTGGAACTCCCTCCCCCCTGCATTAAGGGAAGACCTACCATACCTTCAATTCTGAGCTAGCCTGATCCACTAGCTAAAAGAAAAGGACATATGACCAGACCTCATAAGTATCCTTCTGACACTTATTGTACATATGAGACTACACGGCCTTACCATATTTATGTATGTCCTACAGATCTATACCACTCTCTCTATTCTCTTTCTGCCTGCCTATTGCGACACCCATACAGCACTGTAACCACAGCTGTACCCACTTGTAAATGCCTTGTAATATATTTATGTATGTCACACAGATCTATGCCTTACCCTGTACACTCTCTACTTGCCTTGTCATTGTGTCATCTATACAGCATTGTAACCACAGCTTTAACTATCTCTGTACATTTGTAACCTGAGCTTTACAACCCTCTTATGCCTTCGTGCCCGAAATACCCTTGGGTCTGGTGCACAATATAAATAATAAAATAAACAAACAAACATTTAATTTCAAGAGGTCATGGAAGCCCCTGCAGTGTTGGTCTCGAGAATGAGGCGACTTAACCAACAGGGCGGATGACCCTACAGCTGACAGCCCAACCGCCCAATTTAAGGGCCTGAGCAAAGCGAGTGTCCCATAACAGGTGCGACGATGCAGTTACCAGTAGAGTCCTCGCGCCCTGGAGAGTTATTTCGCCATTAGCACACGTGAGTAGCAAACATCGTTTGACGGCTCATTAAAAAAGGGAAAAAGAAAAACATACCGGAGAGAGCCACGACGCCATAGGATTTGATGCTTAATAGATGTGTGTGGGGAAGTAACTGCAAAGTCTATCTTTTTTTGCATTCGTATATTTCAGCTTGACATTTTAATCAATCTCAGCTTTTAATGCATGCACATTTTCAAATCAATTTTACACTGTTGTTGAAGGCTTAGGATTTCTAAATGTGTTTGACCTTTTTGCGTACACTAATGTATTTCCTTATGTCTTCTGTGCAATCGATGCTTGAAAAAAGGCATAACAAAAAAGGTTTTGCAAAGCAAGAACATTCTTAGAATTCAATTGTGTGGAGAGTAAGTATTGTTAAAATGGCAGAGCAATAGAATAATTGGATCCAGATCCTTGTGAAAGAGGTTGCATTCATCCAAGTGCAATGAAAACTAGACTTACTTTTTGGTTAATCACTCGAATATCTATCCTAATCGTTTTGCTCGGGGTACCACTGTGCCACAGCTTTGGCCATAGCACCACTTTTTATTCCTTTCCACCAAAAGCCTCTTAACAATTAAAAACATGTGGGAATCATTTTTTTAAATGTATCCCAAAACTATTGTGGCTAATTCAGAAAAGTTTGTGAAAATCAATGTGTGCACGTTGATATGATATGATATGGTGTATCATTTATAACGCACCTGTACACAAGTGTTTCTAGATCTTTCCCTTCCTGTGTGATCTTTCCTAATTGTGTTAGGGAGCAGATTAAAACAGAAGTTACCAGGAATAGCTCTGTTTTAAACTATTCAAAGCACAACTAAGTTACGAAAAGTAACTGTGACCTGCTCCTGATTTACTCTTCTCTTTGCAGGAGTAAGTCAGGACTCGGGAGTGTCAGAGTTGCCGATGTAACTTCTTTGCGAATTGAACAGTCGCACTCAATTAGTAAATGAAGAGAGAGTCACACTTATTACCAGTTACTTTTTTGGAATAAGCCCCTATATATTTGCAAAGAGTGATTTTGAATTTGGGGGGCTCTTTCAGATATGTGAATGGAGTAAATAGATACTGCGAAACTCTGCTCGTTGGGGGTATGTGTTCAACCAGCTTCACAGTGGCACAGAAGAGCACAAGGGCTCAACCATGGCAGCATTAGGCAATTGTTCTGCATCTCAAAATTCATTAAGGGTTTTGAACAATAGACCAACCCATGCTGGCATCCACACCTTATGTTTCTCGTTTAAGTGCTTGCTGGGCTCACCTTCTCCTGTACACTCACTTCTCTTACGCACGCGTCGTTCAATATTTGGTTAAAAAAACAACATTGTCCAGGGACAAGTTTTTTTTAATGCTCGTGTGAACCTGCTTATCAGTTAGAGAACCAAAGCCTAAATGATAGAAAAAAGATTCCACCTATCCCCAGTGCCATTTCACAATCAAATGACCAACTTTGTCAGATGCACAAGGCTCATGCCACATATTCAATGCAGAGTTTCTTCTGCCATAGGGAAAACATTGCACTGCCTGAATTGACTTTATTCTTTTTGGCAGTAAAAAGCATATTAGAAATTGGTGCCAGGCAATTGCGACCTCTCTGTGTTACACCAACAAGTCGGTTCATAGCTTTGATAATGATGAACTGGGACATTGAAACTGGAAATTACTTTGTGACACTGGTCTGGCTTGAGAACTATTCACCACAAGCAAAAAATAAGAGTGGTTGTTGAAGGTTTTGAATGAATCATAAGCACTGGCATTGTTCTGGGCAACGGGCTAGGCTGCCAATTTTCTGTCATGCCATAAGAGAAGGGGAAAGACAAATTCAAATATTTGACCCACACTCAAAACGGCCAGCCAAGCAGGAACTGATAGGTTATAATCTTCCCTCTGCACAAGACGACAAGCAACCCCAGAAATGTTTGAATTTCATTAGGTGTCTTCTATGAAGTGTAGCTTGGGTTTCTAGGCACACCAGGCTTGTCACCAGTGTGTGGGCATGCACGCCTCACTCATTGTGACTTTTGGAAAACTGAAGACTGTGGGATAGTTGGGGGCAGTGAAGTGCAGGGGTTCTTGTATAGGTAGTGGGTTCATGTAGAAATACAAACATTCATCATGAATTAAATGTACATATTCTAGCAGTGAGCACAGGTTTTAAATAGGCAATAGTTCAGGGTAATATGTCATCTGTCTGGTTTGCACTATATATAAATACGAATATCAGCTAACTAACAACCCTTCCCAATAACTTGTAACTTGTCATTAACAAATGAGTGCAAAATAGGCTCAGATGAGATGAACTGAAAATGAGTGCGTGCTCTTCTGCAATGGAGTTAAAACGTGCAAGCAGTTACTGGCTGTGTGATTTCATTCAGCATGGCACAAATTGGGAAGATGGAATGTGCCATGCTGAAAAACTATATTGTTAAGTCAGGAAGCCAAAGGAAGAGACATGTATATTATTGCTGTCCAACAGTAGTACCATGTGGGGTTCAGTGGCATCATCTAGTCAAAGGGGAAGGATTCTGTTGACTGACAGGGTGAGATTATAAAAGACACTTTGAGTGAGTGTGAGTCAGACATGCAGTGCAGAGGTTCAGAAACGTCCTGGGAGATGGGCAGGCTGAGTTCGAGGAGATGGGCAGCAGACTGGGGAAGCAGAGATCCTGGCATCCACGTTGTGTCCTTGTGGACACCCCAGGTGTGCTGAAATCGCAATATTTCTTATCGGTGCCATGCCGACAAATAGGGGTTTTTCCATAGCTATCAGCGGAGGAACCTCTCCAATTTCTAAGATGAATATGAGTCATAAGCGAGGTTTGGATGTGCGGATGCATTTTTATAGTTAGTCAGGGCCCCCAGATTTCTTTCATGCGTAATGTTCCTTGATGTGAAATTACCACAGCTTTGAAAGTTCAGAAAAAAGGGTTTGTTTTGCTGTTATTTCTTTCTTTCTTTCTTTCTCTCAAGCTGCACTTGCTGCCAAATCTATTTGCCTTCAAGGACAGTGGGAAGATAAAGTTGAAAGAGCCTATTACTGTGTACAAGCTGTGAAATGTAACCTGATTTAGATGTTTTCTTTTGTACACAAGTTTTACACTGCATGAAATGTTTTATCTGAAGAGCTATAAGTATCATTGTATATAAAATTATCATAAATCTAAAACCGATTGAGTTGAGTTTTCTGTGCATGAATGCACTCACTGGCACCGAGGTTGCGAGTTTACAGGGAATAGCCCCATTTTACTGCAGGTGGTTGTTCATTTTACCACACATGGTAAAACCTGAAGTCAATTATGTAGTTCATAGTAAGTAAGTTTAAATGTGTGTGATGCATGCGTATCTGATGACTCATTCATAATGAAGAATGTTTTGTGATTTGTCTGCAAGAGCATAGCTCAGCCTCCTAGATAAATTGCTGAGGGAAAACAGTGACACTGTCAACTATATGTGTAATAAGTCTACTAATAATTATTTTGGAAGGCCCAGGGATGAAATACAGGCATTAGGGTATATTCTGAGGGGAGAATTACCACTCTAAATAGGGAAGACTCCAAAGCATTACCACAATAAAATATACCACCATTTTAACACAATAACAAAATGCCAAAAGATTAGGTGTATCGCCTCCAAAATATATCTGACATATTTTGGTGCGTTGGCCTGTGGGAACTTTAAAGCAGTTACTGGGCATGACAGTGTATTAGGCACAGCCTTTCTGTGCAGCAGTGTGCGCAGTGTCACCATGTCCCAAGTTGAAGCTGACTTTTCTGATCTGACGAACTACCGTGAGGCAAAACCTTTTTCCCATGTGGTGTGGTCATCAGAAAATGCAATTCTATGGAAAGACATGATGTTGGAGAAATACAAAAAGAACCATTGCAGGGTATTTTTGAAGACGAGAGCATTGTACAAGTTTGCCTGCTGAGACATTTTAGAGCTTCAAACTGGAGTGGGGAAAAGGATTGCATTCAATGATTGGGCGCTAAATTATGGTTTCTTCTAAACCAGTCTTTAAACATGCAGGGGAATGATTCTAAAGTAATCACTAAGTTGCAGGGCAGCTTGAATGATGCAGTTCAGCAAATAAAGTGCCTAAAATCGGAATTAGAGCAATCTTACACAGAAATGCAGTCTAAATGTAGTGATATGGATAATCAGTTGACTCAGAAGAAAAAGCAATTTGATGAAAGTAAACAAGAACTGTTCCACTTAAAAGGGGTCTTAGATGCAATAAGTCGAGACAAAGATTATGCCATTTCAGAATTACAAACACTTAGAAAGAATAACATGGAGAAATATAAGGAATTCCGTACTATCGAACAGAAAATGGTTAAAATATTGGAAGAGAATGACAAAAAAGACAGATAGTTTGGCCCGTGCCAAATGCAGATAAGCAAATTGCAAGCCATGATCGATACAATTAAGGCTGGGAACTCTAATGTTTGTCAGGAGGCAGAACAGCTTCATAGGCAATGCAAGGATTTGGAACAGCACATATTTAATTTTAAATCTCGGGAAAAGCGACAAGGCACTACATTTAATGAAGTTGACATTAACCCCAGCTCTGCCAGAGGGAACGTTGGAAGGGTTTGATTCACCAACCAGTGGTTACAATCAGTCCTACCCACTAGAGAACAGAAAGGAGCGACAGAAGAATGCACCAAGTAGCCCTATCAAAATCATGAATTCAATCAAAACTTTGATTAAACCATTCAAAAAGTGAGGCGAGTGTTTCATTGGAAGACTATTTAGAGACAGTCCACGATATATTTAAAGTCCTCCAGTTACTTAGGGAACGGTAGACAGTACTTTCCCCTAACACTTGACTCTGCAGCTGCTAGTGTCATTTGTGGTCTCAATGAGCAGGAAAACCTGTCGTGGGCGGAATTTGAGAAAGAGGTTAGCCATCAGTTCTCACCCTACCATTTGATACAAGAGGTAAAAAGAGCAGCGGATATGTTATGCTTTAGCTAAAACATGGCGCTGGTGCACAGTGCATTCTGGGAGCGCTCGGAGCCATGATGGATATTTACTTCATGCCGCAGTGAAAAGCTGCATGCATTTTGCTGAGAGTTAGATTCACGGTGCTGAAGAAAACATGCTTTCCAAACCTGGTATGCAGTCAAGGACATTTCTGCTGGGAAATCTAACTTTGTTATGTCTTGTTATGAGCTATCGGACTGTTTTTCGTGGTGCTTGTTTTTAGAGGAGGGAGGCACTCTGCTCCTTGAGGGTACTGTCGGTTGACCCAGCTGGCAACCAACGGCTGCTCATCAATGCGCAAGTGCGTTGCCAGAAGGTTTGAGAAATCGCCACCCCTTTTCGGAGTGTGCATATATGCGGAACCCCGGGGGTGGTCAGGTGGGACTCCAGCCGGAGGGGGACGCTTTCGTCCGGCATACCTGTGGGCTGTTGTGCTCTCGGCCTGGCTGTTATCGGGGTCTTCCAGCCGCTTCTGGCGGGATGAGGAATCCAGTTACGCTCACAGTGATGTATTTCCTTTTGAATTCTTTGCTTGTTCTGTGATTTATTTCTATGTTATAACTGGTTGCTTCTAAGCTTTGAATAAATAGCCGTATAAGTGCTTATTATTTTCTAAGAGTGTGGGGTTGCAAGTTATTCTGTCTTACTGCGTTCAAAGTATTGGCTCAGTAATTGTACTGGTGATTTATGACTGTCCGTGCACTTTGGGAGAGCAATACATTATACAATGACTGCAAAGCCAGATATGCCTCCTCGCCAATTCCTCCAAGAATTAAAAAGAGCATTTTCCCGTTTTGATTTTTTTTATCCTAATTCTGTAGAATTTAATACTTTTATGGTCTCCAAAAAGATATTATATGACAGTTAATTCAGGAATTTGACAGGGAAAAATCCTTAGAATGGATAATAGAGCAGGGGACCAAACTGTATGAGGTAATCTATTGTCAGAAGGAGGAAGCGTCTAGGAATAGAGAGACAAAATCAAAATCTAAAGAATCCACATCAAGAATAATGGAGATAAAATCGGCAAAAATGCCACTTGAATCAGTCCAACTCAGGCAAGGAACAACATGACACCTAATCAGAGGTGCTCGCCACCACAGAGGACGCCGCCCCAAACTTCTATGTTCCAATCAGTTGATCCGAGCAATAGAGAGACTTACATTAGTCCTAGATACATGGGCGATGCCCCTAGGGTAGGATTTTGCCCCGATATGTCGGCATGAATAACAATCAAAATCAAAGGAATAATGGCCTGTACCAGACACTGGGGGTGCAGAGTAGGTTTGACCCTAATACAATGATAAATGCCACCAGGAAAGACCACAGTACGTGGATAGATTTATTGAAAATGGAAATCAGCAGAGGGGACAGTCAAAAAAATGGGGAAAGCCAAAATATGAATTATGTCCTGCGCCATTATAACCAGTCACCACCACCAGTCGACCATGGTTAAAGAATGGTTACGCCATGTACCCCACCTCCTATGGCCCATGAATTCAGAAGAAACACAATTAGAAATTAATCTCCTAAGAGGTACGAGAATTGGCCCAAACAGGGTAGCTTAACCAATATAGGCCCAGGCCACAATGAGAGGAATCCAGGTACATGGACAGATTTCAATGCATAGAGGCCCAAGTTAAAATGTTGTCTGAGCAAATAGGAAAACTATGAGCAGTTCAAAAACAGCAGCCAAGTGAAGGTGCAGAAATCCCATAGGCGTGATCTTGTACGTTCTGACAGCAAGTGACTATTTAATAGCCCCTGCACTGGTAACAATACAGAAGCCCATGAATCATCTTTGTGTAACGGTCCTGAATTGCTTGCTGATCCAAAAATAAGAATAGAAATTAATGAAAATGAGACAAGAAATGCCCACACACCACACAAAGAGGGTGTGTGGTTCAACTTAGAGTTGAACCAGACTATTGAAGTGGGTGCTCATGAAGAACCAAAAGGAGAAAATGAACAAGAGAAACCCAAAGAACAGAGAGACAGATTTAAAGAGAACAGTCTCTGTGAAAATAAAACACCTGATAAAGAGGTAGGATTAGTTGTTAGAATATCCTCCCTTGATAGTCAGAATATTGTTGAGCTCCAAACAGAAGAAACATTAGCTCAAAAGGAGGGTGTAGTTCAGTCACCTGAGGAGTATTTTGAGCCACAAATTTTCCAAGAGACAGAAAGGACGGGCACCATGAAAAACACAAGTAGGTGTCCTTACCCAGATAATGACAGGCTTCCATGTGATACTTGTGAAAATGTTCAGTCAAAAAGCTGCAGTGTGAACACTGGTAGTACCAGGGCAGAGGGGCAGTCAGTGGCTCCATTCCAAATGGGTTTTGAGCACAGAAAAATAGACAAAGAAATCCAAGATGAAATGGACAAAAAGGAGGAAAAAGTATAATTTCACATGACCATGCAAGGAGTGAAAAGGGGCTAAGAAAGGTGAGTCCTGAAATCAGCTAAAATTCACACTTTTTGGGTGTGCTAGAGGAAGTTTAAGACAGGTACTATGCTCCTACCATGGTGGAAGAAAAATGTAATGCATTTTCAATGATTGTCAAGGGTGCACATGCCGCGATAATGTCCAAAGAGTTAGTAAAAAGTATCAATGAAGGGAGATCTCCACAAAATCATGCAAAGGTGAGACAAAATGAAGGCCCTGTGCACCTTTTGAATGGTGAGGAAATACCAACTGAAGTTGTCACTGAGGTTGACATAAAGACAGGGAATCATCGGATGAGACAGGGCGTTTTGATCACATCCATTAGTGAAATACCTTTGCTCATAGCCGAGTGGCTCCAGGCCAAGGCCCTGGCTACGTGGGTGTCTCGGCAGCACACCTCCCCCGGCCCTAAGAAGAAAACTGAGCTGTCTTCTAAGACCTTTGAGGGCGCCCCGGCGAGTCCACAGGTAGGGCTGGTGTGACGGGCTCCCCGGCAGCCAGGGCAGCTCAGTGTCGCCAGTACCTTCAACCACGAGCCAACGCTCTGGTTCGGTGAAGAGGAAGTTGGACCACCCAGGTAAGCTTCTGGAGAAGTCCTGGACGGGCCAGTTTGAGAAGACCAAGAGGGAGCGGGGCGCTGACCCTTCCCCCATGGTGAAGGCCCCTAGCTCAACCAAGGTCGTGCAGGTCCAGATTCACCTGGCGAAGCCTTCCATTGAAGGCGTAGTGGCGTCCCTAGCGAAGGCCACGGATGTGGGTTCAGAGGGTCCCACCCTGAAGGTGAGAGTTTCCCTGCCTGCCAGGAAGGAAATCGTCCTTTCAGCCCATAGAGAAGACACCAGAGAAGGTGATGCCCATCATCTCCCCGAAACTGTTTTTCCTGGTTGTAGAGAGAGGGGGGGTGCAGTAGTTCTGCAGGGCACAGACGAGACTGACGAAGAGGAGCAGGCCGTGGAGGATTTGGAGAATCCTACACAGCTGCCTCCGTCACTCCCACTTCCTCCACCTCAGCAGCCACCTCAACCCCCAGCAGACATTTCAGTGGACATTCTCCAGGCACTTCACACCTTGTGTTCGGAGATTTAGACGAGGATGCCCCTTCTGCCGACGAAAGATCCTGCGGCACCGGGGGCCATCAGGTGCGCCCCTGGTCAAGAAGAGGAGAGTTCACCCTCCACTGCCTTGTCACCCGTTGCCCCCCTCCCCTCCACCGAGGGAGGATAGAGACGCGGCGACGACTGCAATGGACAACAGCGGGTTAGGATTAGGAGTCCTCCCGCCTTCGCCACACAGATAATGGGGTCTGGCATGAATTCACATGCTCACAAATATTCCCCGTCTGGCTGGGCATCCTCTGTAAAGATAAAATCAGTTTCAGTTTCACTTCTGAACTGTCTTTCTCCTAACAACCAATCATTGGTCTCTGGGGTCAGACTGCCGCCAGCCAATGACTGCCCTCTACCGAAACCCCTCCTCTGGCAGCCATCTTCAGATTTTTACTGCAACAGTATTATCAAAAGACCTTCCTTCTGGCCATATTTGCGATTACCCTTCCCCTCCACCCCTTAATCTGTTAGCCACTGCTCATTATACTTTTTTATTTTCTCACTATACAAGGGGAGGTGTTGGCAGATGTGCAAGAGTGGTGCATATGCGCCCATGATTTCTTCCCACTGTCTGGGTGCACGCGTGTGTCAGTTACCACTGTCAATGCTTCAATAATTTTATATCTCCATCATAAACCTCTCAAAGTGCATTTAAAAACATTTTGCATACACCTTATTTTGCTTTTGAACACTTCATAGGAGGACCAAAAAACATACATACATAAACCACTTAACACATTAACCTGACCCACTGACGTACCTTACTAACAACGGAAAACATATCGTTTTGATAACCCTTTATACCCTTAACCCTCTTTCAAAAAATGTTCCTCTTCACTCACTCCTCACATTCACCTCACCTTGCCCCTTCTGGGCCAACCTCTAAAAAAGTGGTAATCAATTAAAAAGAAAGATTCGCTACTATTTTCCGAGTCTACTCAATATCATCCTCCATCTCATCTTCCAGTACCGAAGTAAGATGCATCCTTTTTAATGCCTGATCTGTTAGCAAGAAACAGACACAGCATCTTTGACCTCCTTGCCTCAGACAAACCAGACCTAGTCTTTATCACAGGAACCTGGTTCTCTGACGACTTTGCCCCTATCGCCAATGAAGCCTTCCCCCCAGACTACTCCCTCATCCCACTCAACCGACCCTTTAGAGGAGGAGAAATAGCAATCGCCTTCAAGTCACACTTCTGCGCCTCAATCATCGACAGCCAGTCATCCATTCCTTCCTGTGAATCACTTCTTTTCAAACTATCCCTCCCCCCAACATTCTCCCACAGCTTCCTACTCACCTACAGACCACCTGGCCATGACAGACAATTCTCAAGCAACCTCTGCGATTCGATAGCCACCATCCAATTAATCCATCCCACCCTCACTGTTCTAGAAGATTTCAATATCTAGATTGACATCCCCACCAACCCTATGACCCACTCTCTGGTCGACTGCTTAGACGTGATTATCCTCCATACCCATACAAAAAGGCCCAACTCACTATAAAGGACACACCCTTGATGCCATCTTCAGCTCCCACGGCCAGATACACCTAAACCTCCGCACCCCTATCACCTGCTCCTATCATGTCATTTTCCCTTTCAGCATCTGGTCAGCCGCCCCCTCCCCTCACCCAAACCAGAAACCCTGAATCTACGCAAATGCTGGAAGAAACTAAAAATTCATCCCGACCTAGCCGAGGCGTTCCTTCAGTCTCCTCCACCTACCTCCCCTCGCAATGAACTCCTAACCTACGACACCTTTGACTCATGGCTCAATACCTCATTAATCCCGCTCACCCCCACTTGTCAATCATCCGCTCGCCATGGCCCCTTTCCAAGATGGTTTACACCAGAACTGAAGACCGCAAAACAACTATATAAATCCCTCGAACGCAAATGGCGGAAAGACAAAACCACCCTGAGCAGATCCACCTTGCCCCGGCACCATCGCCACTACAAAGGTAAAATCTGGAAAACAAAAAAAGGCCATTAGTACTCTAAAATCCTGAACTGTGAAAACCGCAGCAAGGAACTCCACAAAATCATCTCTGAATTCACTAAACCATCATGTACCATGAAAAGAAGTCTTAATGCGCAGGGTATGCTTAAGACAGCCTTTATTTAAGTGGGCCCACCAACCAAGCAGCGCAAACTGTCATAGTTCAAACGCCCCATTCCAGTTTCACGAGACTCCCCGAACTAGTCTTGTAGCTCGTGAAACTGGAACGCGGACATAATGGAACACACACATTCACATTAACATTACTAACAAAAGTCCCTACATTTCTCCCCCTTTAACAAAACACAATCCTAACAAACTAATGTATATAAAATAAACAAATGGCAAGTGCTATAATAAGCAATTACATGGTTTGATTTTCACTGACAAAGTCTTTGATCCATTTGGGTTTACTTGTGAGTCTCTTTGTAGCACCAATGTTGTGCCCTTCTTCACATGTGCTTGAGGCATCACTTTCCTTTTCCTCACTTGTAATTTGATCATCACTCTCATCCTGCACCTTCTCACACTCTTCACTCCCATCAATATCTACTCTTGCCAACTTGCCTTGAGACCACACTTCCCTTCCTTCCAAGATGACCACACTCCCATGCACAGCAGTAATTTTCTTTGGTCCAATAAATGTACTATCCACACACATTTGTGTAGACCTGGGATATTTTTACCCATACCCCATCTCCAACTTTCCACTACCTACTCGTCATACACTCTCTCCTGTCAAATGACTCCTTGTTCACTCTCTGGCCTTTTGTAATCATTTTCATTATGGTGTTTCTATCTACCGCAACTGCACCTGTTAATCCCAACCACCCTGGACAAAACTTAGTTGCATTCTCCCTCCCTTTAAGTGACACAAAAGGAGACACCTTAGTAGTGGAGTCAGGAGTAGTTAAATAACTCCACAACATGTGATTCATTACATCTCTCCAAGACTTACCATACGCATCGCAAGCTAGATGCCTCCCTTGATATATCTGTTGACCCTCTCAACCAATCCATTAGCCCTTGGGTGATACAGTGCTGTTCTGATGTGTTTGATGCCATACACCTCTAAGGATGTTCTCATGAACTCAGAAACAAATTGTGCACCATTGTCTGAAACCAACTCAGAGGGACAACCCTCCCTTAGAAATACTCTTTCTAAAAAGTAAACTAAACCCATAGCTGTCACTTCTCTAACCGCTTGCAACTCCACCCATTTGGAATTAAAATCAACAAGAAGAAAAATATATGGAACCCGTCTCCTAAACCAGCCACAGGTCGCAAAATATCTACAGCTAGTTTCTGCCATGGTTGACTTCGTAAAGAATTAGGAATTAAAGGTACTTGTCACACAACCTTGCTTTTATCACTCAGTTGACAAGCATTACACTGCTTCACAAACTCCTCAGCCATCCTGTCCATTCTGTGCCACCAGTAACTGTGTCTGATTCTCCTTTTGGTAGCTTCTTCACCCAGATGACATTGATGTGCTAATTCCAATAGACTTCTTCTGACACCTTCTGGTGGAACCATGCAGTTCCCTCTCCTCAACCTGCTTCCTACTAAACTCAATTCTTCTTTTATTTCCCACCATATCTCAAACCTCTTTTCAAGAAACTCCTTGTCATGCCACGCATCCACCGTCCATTTTTTAATCAACTGAAAATCTCGATCAGCAAGCTCTGCCTTTACCCCCTCTTCACAACCCACAATCACTAACTCAGCAACTACATACTCTTCACAAACTTGAGTCAACATAGGTTGAGTTTGTTCCATGGGCAATCTTGACAGACGATTTGCCACCAGATTATTTTTTTCCAGGTAAATAACTTACATCAAAATTATACACCGAAGTATTTAAAATGATTGACTGCCCAAAACATGGTCAATGCTTCACGCTCTATTACCGAGTAATTCTCCTCAGATCCTCTAAGAGGTCTGGAGGCAAATGCTGTAACTCTCTCAAGCTTGCTGGTATCATACTGCATAAGAGTAGCTCCCAAACCCAATGCACTAGCATCAACTACTAGTACAGTATGGTAATTGGAATCGAATTTCCCTATGGAGGGAGCTCATACAATCCCTTGTTTACTCTTTTTAAATGCTTCCTCACGTTGTTCCGACCACTGGCATCTTACACCTTTTTTTAATCGATCCCTTATAGGAGTGGAAATGCTAGCAAAATATTTCACAAACTTGTGGTAATATTCTGCTAATCTAAGGAACGATCTTACTTGATCCTTATCAGAAGGACTAGGAGCTTTCTCAATGGCATCCACAAGACTCAACTTGGGTTTAATACCTTGACTCGACACCACATGCTCTAAGTAATCAACACTTTTTACCGATAGTTTACATTTACTTCTCCTTACCGTCAGACCAGCCTCACCCAACTTAGATAATACCATTCTCAACAACTCGTCATGCTCCTCACTAGACTCAGCATATATTAAAATATCATCTTGGAAAATTATCACATTGGGAACCCCATCCATCACAATCTCCATCACTCTCTGAAAAACGGCGGCTGCAGATGCCAAACCGAACGGAATCCTGCAATATTTGAATGTGCCCTCAGTGGTGATGAAAGTAGTCAAGTGTTGACAGTTTTCTGAGAGTTGGACTTGATGATATGCCTGTGACAAGTCAATTACTGAAAAGTTATTTGCCTTGTTCAGCGTAGCCAATTTTTCACTGATGATGGGTAGAGGGTGACAATGAACCAATATGTTCTGATTACGATCCCTCGGGTCTACACAAAGTCTTACGTCTCATTGGATTTGGTAACCATGACGCCTGGTGAAAACCACTCTGATCCTTCCACCCACTCTATGATCCCTCTCTGGAGTAATGCTTCAATCTCCTTCTTTACTTTGTTTTTGAGGTTCTGCGGAACCAGTCGGAACCAGTCTAACTTTATGCACTTTCGGTACAGCACTTTCCTTTAATCTTATTTCCTGCTCATAGCCTTTCAATTTCAAGGTCCTCAGTGAACACGTTCGGGAACTCCTTTTCCCACTGATCCTTCACTTCTACAATCGTGACTGGGAATTCAGCATTAGCTTGTATCCTAATCCCCTGCTTCTTCTGCTCTCTCCATCCTAACAACGATGATCCTTCCTTGGTGACGTATTTCTCAGCTTTGCAGCTTCTTCCTTTAAACTTGATGTGGGTCTCTGCCATACAGCGCACTTTATTTCCCTTAAAATTGCATGTTCTGCCGCTTGGGGTTGAAAACCCACTAGTCCAGAGTCAATTTGTATACTTCAAAACTTTGAAACTCTCCCCCCGAGCACTAATTCAGGGATCTTCTGTTCATACTGCGCCCACTTCACTCTGGAAGGACCTTCAGCCAAATGTCCTTGCTCCTCTATACTAGTCGTTACTGTAGGAGGGGCTGAACACAGCTTTTGCCCCTCTCTACTATCCTTTATGGTCCGACTGAGAAATGTGGGCAGGGCGAGGTTCACCACTGGGAAAGGAAAGAGTGGGGGGGTTACTGTGCTCGTTGGCCGCTGCAACGCCCAGGAGAAGGGCGGAGCGGTTTATGTGTGGACAACGGTCTAGACACTCATCATACGCCGGCGCCTCTATGGCGAGGTCACTCTCCCAGCAAGCAGACACAGCCGGCACTCTTCCTCCCGGCTGATCCGTTGCTGACACTACGGGGATAACTCAGGATGTGTGGCGGGCCCGCAAGGTAACTCGTCGCCAATGAAAAGAAGTCTTAATGTGCAGGGTATGTTTAAGACAAGCCCCGCAAACTGTCATAGTTCAAATGCCTCATTCCAGTTGCATGAGACTCCCCGAACTAGTCTTGTAGCTCATGAAACTGGAACGCGGACATTATGGAACACACAAGTATACATTAACATTACTAACAAAAGTCCATACATACCACCACCCAATCGACCCCTTCTCAGTCTCTCTGCAACTCATTCTCTCTCCACTTCTACACCACTGCTCTCGAGAGAACAAATTCTTTAACCAACAAACTGGCCCTCTTGCACCCACCACACAATCCACCCACCCCACCTGCCAACCCACCGCCTGCAACTGCCACCCACCCGACTTTCAACTCTTTCACACCAATATCAACGGACCAATTTCTCAAACTTCTCTCTACCCGGAAACCATCCGGCTGTAACGCTCACCTGGTTCCCACGGAGGCGCGGCGTCGAAGGCGCAGAACTCTGAAGATGGACAGGAAGGGCCCCTCTATTCTGGCTTCCCTGGCTCGTTGGATACCCTCCTGTGCGTGAAAAGGGAGTATTACCAACTGTGGAACAATGCTCAAGCCTCCCACTCCCTTCCAACCCTCCACGATACCTCCTCCACGATTCCCCGTGAAGCCTCACCTTAGGGTTTGGAAGGATGAGCTCTCCATCCTGCTTCTGATGCAGGGGCGCGTTGAAACCCAGTTACTTCACTGGATTGAGGATTGATGGGAGTTCAGGTAAGCTTGACTGTTCAGGTAAGGCGCTGTAAAAGTTCTGTTCAAAAGTTCAAGCTTAATAATAATGTTCGTTGTCTAATTGCAGCAAGCACTAATGCTTATGTCTTTTTCCCCTTAGGGGCCGGGGTTCGGAGTGCCGGAGATATGGCGCCGACCCGAAGTGAAACAGTTCTGGATGAGCGCTCAGGTAATGTCTTTGCATTCGCTCATTCAATGTCTTTGTCTTTTTTCCCCATAGGGGCCGGGGTCCGGAGATGCCAGGAAGCGGCAGGACCCGAAATGCAGTGGGAATAATCCAACAGGTAAGACTTAAAAGGAAACTGAGCTTTCCTTATTCCTTTTCTCCCTCTCACCTTTGTTCTTGTCTTTTTTCCTCTAGGCACCGGGGCGTAGCTGAATCCGGAAGATCGCTGCTGAAGATGGAAGCGCCTTGCAAAGGTGAGTAAAATGCAGCGCTGCAGCGATCGAAACGAAATGCCTTTAAAATGATGTCTTCCTTTTCAGGGCTGTTGGAGAAATGACTCCGGGATGCAGATTTAGCAGGTAAGGGCTTTTCTTCTCCTATTCTCTTCCTTTCTCCCCTTGCAGGTGTTCCAGGGTGCTGGCAGGCGTGGCTGAAGTCAGGATGCAGGAGCTGACACGGTGAGCGTCCAGCTGCTAGGTGCAGAACAACGCGAAGCATGTGTGGCTGTTCGGGTGGGGTTTAAATAGCCTTGGAAGAAGTTCCTGGTATGTATCCTTCCACCAATCAGGTATGTATCCTTCCCCGACCACACCCGGGTGGTGAAGTAGTCCTACAGGTTAAGTAGTCCCATTCAGGCCTCAAGAGGGCCTGGATGAAGCAGCAAGGTCTGCATCAGGTAAGTGTGCACCCAAGCACTGAAACACATATCCTCTTCTATGAGCCTGGCGCCTAAGGCACCAGGACTGGGGTCCGCTATGAGCCTGGCGCCTAAGGCGCCAGGACTGAGTCCAAAGGGCCCCGACTTGGGCCCGCTGAGACTTCCCTGGGGAAAATGATGTCTGCCTCTGGGGTTGCTGGGCCCGGCCTGGCTCCTTAGAGGTAGGCATCATGACAGTACCCCCCTTCAAGGCCCCTCCCAAGGTTTTTTCCTCCGGGGGTTTTGGTTTGTGCGGGAATCTTCGATGGAATCTTTGAATTAATCGTGGTGCGTGAACATAGCTACTGGGTTCCCAAGATCTTTCCTGAGGTCCATATCCTTTCCAATCAACAAGATAGAAGAGTTTCGACTTAACTATCTTGGAATCTAAAATGTCTTTCACTTCGAATTCTAATTCTCCATCAATTTGGACAGGGCCTGGGAGCTCAGACAGTCTGGTTCCAGGTTGTACTGGTTTTAGAAGAGATGCGTGAAAAACGGGATGAATCCGCATGTTGGATGGTAAATCGAGTTTAAAGGCCACTGGGTTGATAATAGCTTTGATGGGGTAAGGCCCAATGAATCTGGGATTAAAAGTTCGCTGACCCTTGAGGGGTAGATGTTTAGTTGCTAGCCATACCTGATCTCCTACATGGTAAGGAGGAGTTTTACTTCGGTGCAAATCAGCATTTTCTTTATACTTTTTCTTGGCTTGCTGTAAGTGGGTTGTAGCTTCTTTGAAGGCTTGGGTTATTGTGGAATGTAGGTGATTTACTGCAGGCATCTCCAGGGTCAGAGGTGGATCTAGGTCAGAGGTCCGAGGATGGTGACCATACAGGGTATAAAAAGGAGTCTGTCCGGTTCCAGAATGCACTGAATTGTTGTATGCATATTCTGCAATCCAAAGGATGTCCTTCCAATTCAACTCGGATTGGTGTAACATGCACCGCAGATATTGCTCGAGAGTCTGATTGGTTCTCTCGGTTTGTCCGTCGGTCTGGGGGTGGTGGCTGGTGGATAACCGCACGTCTATTTGTGCTAGTTGGCAACATTTCTTCCAAAAGTGGGAGATAAATTGACTTCCACGGTCTGAGACTAATATGGAAGGGAAACCATGTAACCGCACTATATTTTCCATAAATTCCTTGGCCAAGGTGGAAGCTGACGGCAATCCTTTTAAAGGGATAAAATGGGCCATTTTGGAGAATAGATCCACTATTACGAGAATCGTGTTGTAACCACCACAAGGAGGCAGGTCAGTTATAAAGTCCATTGACAAGGTGTGCCAAGGTGCTGGTGGAATGTCCAAAGGTTGAAGTAGGCCGGCTGGCCTTTTCTTTTGACTCTTATTTTGGGCACAGATTCCGCAAGACAACACAAATGACTTTATGTCTTTTCTCCAAGAAGGCCACCAGAAGTGGCGTTTGATCTTTTCTTCTGTTTTCGCGATACCGGGGTGTCCTTCCATTAATGATTCATGATGACGGGTAATGACAAGTTCCTGCAATTCTTTACTTGGCAGAAATAACCGCTCTTGGAAGTAGGGTAAATCATCCTTAACGGTGTAGTGAGGACCCTTTTGACTCCATTCCAGTAAGGCAGAAGAGTCAAAAAGCTGTTTTACTTGAGCTTGGATGTCCTCAATGGTTTGCAATGAAGTCAAGCCCAGAATTCTTTGTTCCGGTATGATTGGCACAGGTTCTAAACTGGAATTGGGTTCTTCCATGCCTATCCGGGATAAGGCATCTGCCTTACCATTCTTGCAGCCAGGGCGATAGGTAATTACAAAATCAAATTCCGCAAAGAATAAAGCCCATCGGAGTTGTCGCGAAGATTGAGCTTTGGCCGTCTTTAAATACTGCAAATTTCTGTGGTCCGTAATTACGGTGATGGTGTGTCTTGCACCGAGAAGATAGTGACGCCAAGCCTTGAAAGCTGATTTAATAGCCAGTAGTTCTTTGTCGGTAATTGCGTAATTGAGTTCAGGTGGAGAGAATTTTCTGGACCAAAAGGCTACAGGGTGTAGTTGGTTAGTTTTTGGGTCTCTTTGCGACAGGACAGCTCCCATGGCCGAACTGGATGCATCGGTTTCCACGATGTAAGGGAGATCTGGGCGCGGGTGCTTCAATACAGGTGCAGAGGTGAATTTGGTTTTCAGGTCCTGAAAGGCTTGTTCAGCCTCAAGAGTCCATTCAAAGCGTTTATTTTTCTTTAGGAGAGCTGTGATGGGTTGAACAGTTCGAGAAAATTCCGGGATGAACCTTCGATAGAAATTGGCAAAGCCAAGCATGCTTTGCACTCCCTTCACAGAGCTAGGAGATGGCCATTTGAGAATGGCGTCCACTTTCCGCGAGTCCATTCGGATTCCTTGAGGTGTCAGGATGAATCCGAGAAACTCCACTTCTGTGGTATGAAAAACGCATTTTTCGAGCTTGGCAAATAATTTGTGCTGGCGCAATTTCTCAAGAACTGCCCTAACATGGTTTCTGTGATCAGATTCTGAGGAGGAATACACCAGGATGTCGTCAATATAAACGATGACACAAACATCGATAAGTTCCCGAAGAACATCATTCATGAAGTACTGAAAGGCGGCAGGTGCGTTGCACAAACCGAAGGGCATTACTTGATATTCGAAGAGCCCAAATTTGGTGCGGAATGCAGTCTTCCACTCGTCGCCCTCTTTTATACGTACCAGGTGGTAAGCTCCTCGGAGATCTAGCTTGGTGTACACACGAGCATCTTTTACTTGGTCGATAAGCTCAGGTATCAGGGGCAAAGGGTAACGATTCTTAATCGTTATCTGATTTAGGGTGCGGTAGTCAATACAGGCCCTAAGGTCTCCTTCCTTTTTAGGTACGAAGAACAAAGCGGAAGAGACTGGTGACTTTGATGGGTGAATGAAACCATTGGCCAGGTATTGATCCAAATACTGGCGCAAATGCAGGTTCTCAGGTTCAGTAAGAGCATAAATCCTACTACAAGGTAGTTGTGCATTGGGTACCAAGTCGATTTGGCAATCGTAAGATCGATGGGGAGGTAAGGTGTTAGCCTGCTCTTTCTGAAAAACGTCTTGGAATTCTTGGTATTCAGATGGTAGCTGTACAGGGGTGGAAGTTACAGAGGCTAGACCCATAGCTGGATTCCTTGGGTAACAGGTTGGTTCACAATCAGGAAAAGTTATCTTCTTTGCTAGCCAGTCTATTCTCGGATTATGTGTTTCTAACCAAGGGATTCCAAGAAGTACTTGAAATTGTGGGGCCTTGATCACATCAAACACGATTGCTTCCCGATGTCCGTCCTGACCCACCAGAGTGATTTCAACTGTGGAATGCGTTACAGGCCCTGAGGCTATTTCGGTTCCATCAACTGTAGTAATTACATCTTGGGTTACTTTCGGGCGGAGAGGAAGCTTAATCCTGGAAGCCAATTCACGGTCTATGTAATTTCCAATAGCTCCTCTGTCTATGTATGCTTTTATAGCATGCAACTGCTGAGGCTGTTTTGGGTTCACAAGCACCATTGGCATGACAAAATGCGAGGTCAAAGAGTTTGTTTTCAAGCTCGGCAAGCGGACCCCTACGCTTGTCGGGCTAGGTCGTTTCCCGAACCAGGTGTCAATAACTCGTTATCAGTGGCTCCAACCACCTTCTTGGGTGGTTTAACTGGACAACTTTGAAGAAAGTGACCGGAAGTTCCGCAATACAGACAAAGTTGCATTTGTTGCCTTCTCTCTCGTTCCTTCTGCGTTAATGGTCCTTTAACACTGCCAATTTGCATAGGTTCGGAAACGTCAGTACTCTTGGAGTTAACGTGGGTCTTGATAGGTACTCTGGTTTCATACTTGAGCCGATCTGCTTTTCTATTTTGAAGTCTGTGATCAAGTTGAACCACTAAGTCTATGTAGTCTGCGCAGGCCTGGGGTGGATCTACTATCTGAGCTATAACATCTTTAAGCTCTCCGCGCAGGCCTCGATGAAACAATGTGATCCTTTTATTTTCAGGCCATCCGGTTTCCACAACTAGTCTATTAAAGGTGGCGATATAGGACAAAAGATCCTGATTACCTTGTCGTAAGGATAGCAGTTCGTTGTCAAGGGCCTGTCCCTGCGAGTGTCGAGCGAACAATCTTTCCATGCTGGCCTGGAAGCCCTGGAAATCCCGGAGAATGGGATCATCCTGATTTACCAATGGAATAGACCAATCGGCAGCACAGCCACTGAGGTAAGATAGTACGAAGGCTACTTTGGTCTGGTCGTTGGGGAAGGCCCCGGGCCTGCATAAAAAGTGTAAACGGCATTGGTTCATAAAAACGGCATATTTCTTGGGATCCCCCGCAAAACGTTCCGGCGGGGCCAAAGGCATGTGTCCAGGTAGATTGATTTGTACCGGGTTATTCGAACCCATTGTTGTAGAAATATCTCCGGAAACAGGTAAAGGAGTGTGCTCTGCCTGGCCCTGCAATAACCTTTTGGCCAGATCATCAGTTCTTTCCTTGGATAGGATTAGTTCCCTTCTGAGAGCATTAGTCTCCTGGCGGGCTGAGTGCACTTCTGCCCGTAATTCCCCTAAAAGATGGGCCAGCTGATCTGTCTCGGAAGTCTCCATAGCGCCCAGGTGGGAAATTGTGGTAAGGCTTCGCGTTCTGTAACGCTCACCTGGTTCCCACGGAGGCGCGGCGTCGAAGGCGCAGAACTCTGAAGATGGACAGGAAGGGCCCCTCTATTCTGGCTTCCCAGGCTCGTTGGATACCCTCCTGTGCGTGAAAAGGGAGTATTACCAACTGTGGAACAATGCTCAAGCCTCCCACTCCCTTCCAACCCTCCACGATACCTCCTCCACGATTCCCCGTGAAGCCTCACCTTAGGGTTTGGAAGGATGAGCTCTCCATCCTGCTTCTGATGCAGGGGCGCGTTGAAACCCAGTTACTTCACTGGATTGAGGATTGATGGGAGTTCAGGTAAGCTTGACTGTTCAGGTAAGGCGCTGTAAAAGTTCTGTTCAAAAGTTCAAGCTTAATAATAATGTTCGTTGTCTAATTGCAGCAAGCGCTAATGCTTATGTCTTTTTCCCCTTAGGGGCCGGGGTTCGGAGTGCCGGAGATATGGCGCCGACCCGAAGTGAAACAGTTCTGGATGAGCGCTCAGGTAATGTCTTTGCATTCGCTCATTCAATGTCTTTGTCTTTTTTCCCCATAGGGGCCGGGGTCCGGAGATGCCAGGAAGCGGCAGGACCCGAAATGCAGTGGGAATAATCCAACAGGTAAGACTTAAAAGGAAACTGAGCTTTCCTTATTCCTTTTCTCCCTCTCACCTTTGTTCTTGTCTTTTTTCCTCTAGGCACCGGGGCGTAGCTGAATCCGGAAGATCGCTGCTGAAGATGGAAGCGCCTTGCAAAGGTGAGTAAAATGCAGCGCTGCAGCGATCGAAACGAAATGCCTTTAAAATGATGTCTTCCTTTTCAGGGCCGTTGGAGAAATGACTCCGGGATGCAGATTTAGCAGGTAAGGGCTTTTCTTCTCCTATTCTCTTCCTTTCTCCCCTTGCAGGTGTTCCAGGGTGCTGGCAGGCGTGGCTGAAGTCAGGATGCAGGAGCTGACATGGTGAGCGTCCAGCTGCTAGGTGCAGAACAACGCGAAGCATGTGTGGCTGTTCGGGTGGGGTTTAAATAGCCTTGGAAGAAGTTCCTGGTATGTATCCTTCCACCAATCAGGTATGTATCCTTCCCCGACCACACCCGGGTGGTGAAGTAGTCCTACAGGTTAAGTAGTCCCATTCAGGCCTCAAGAGGGCCTGGATGAAGCAGCAAGGTCTGCATCAGGTAAGTGTGCACCCAAGCACTGAAACACATATCCTCTTCTATGAGCCTGGCGCCTAAGGCGCCAGGACTGGGGTCCGCTATGAGCCTGGCGCCTAAGGCGCCAGGACTGAGTCCAAAGGGCCCCGACTTGGGCCCGCTGAGACTTCCCTGGGGAAAATGATGTCTGCCTCTGGGGTTGCTGGGCCCGGCCTGGCTCCTTAGAGGTAGGCATCATGACACCGGCTCCCCGCTAGACTCCTGCCCAGCCTCAACCCTCACAGAAATATTTGCATCTACCTGCGCAGGAGAATATGCGAGAACCATCATAAATGACTCTCTCACCTCTGGAATTTTTCCCGACGCATTCAAAACTGCTCATGTCAAGCCCCTTCTAGAAAAACCTTCCCTTGACCCTCTCGACCCCAAAAACTACCGCCCCATTTCAAACGCCAGGTTCCTTGCCAAACTCATAGACCGAACCGCCTACTCCCAACTAAATGCCTTTGTCAAAGCCAACAATCTCCTAGACCCCGCTCAATTAGGTTTCAGACCCCAACACAGAACCGAAACAACCCTGACATCAATCTGGGATGACCTTAAAAACACTGCAGACTGTGCGGGATGCGCTGCTCTAATCTTTCTTGACCTATCCACTGCCTTTGCCACAATCAACTATTCAATCCTTCTCGACTAATTCCACTCCGTAGGAATCCGTGGAAACACTCTCAAGTGGATAGCATTCTTCCTCAACAATAGGAACCAAATAACCCTACTCTCCTCCTTCGCTTCTGCCGCCCGACCAGTCAATAACAGAGTTCCACAAGAAGCATGCTATCAGCCCTCCTGTTCAACCTTTATATGTCCACACTCCCAAGAACAATCCGCATGCACAATATCCTGTGCTACAACTACGCTGACGACACCCAACTAATCCTACAACTCATAACTCAATACCCAGCTGCCAGCCTGACCTTGCTGCCTGCCTCCTTGACATTGATCACTGGATGACCACAAACCACCTCCTTTTAAACCGCACCAAAACTGAAATCATGGTGTGTGGCAACACCAAACTTCTCCCGCAGCTTCTGCGCTGGCCGTCATCCATGGGCAACTCCCAGACATCCTCATCCTCAGTAAAAAACCTTGGATGCGCTCTCGACTCTGATCTTAACCTCTCGCACCAAGTTAACAACGTCTCTAAGTCCTGCCATTACCACCTCCAAATTCTTAGGGGCATTTTTCCATACCCCTCCTTTCCCAATTGACTTGCCGGGGTCCAATCAATTGTAATGTCAAGACTGGACTATGCTAACTCCCTCTATCTCAGAGTCCAAGCATACCACCTGACTAAACTACAAAGAGCACAAAATGCTGCAGCCAAACTGCTACTAGCACTTGGCCCAAGAGATCACACCTCCCCAGCTCTCAAAATTCTCCACTGGCTCCCGGTTGCTCGAAGGGTGACCTTCAAAACCTTATGCAACTCTCACCGAGCAATGCACAAAACCAGTCCTCAATACCTTCAGGACAAACTAAAACCTTACCATCCACCGCACACGCTAAGATCAAGCTCTGCCCGCATCCTAGTGATACCAAAAACCAGCAATCAGGTTAGGTGGATCATCATTCTCAGCCTTGGCCCCCACTCTGTGGAACTCATTTCCACCCCACATCCGACTCAATGAAGACCTCATGTCTTTCCGCAAATTACTGAAAACGTGGCTCTTCCCTTACAAATCGACTCTTAGCACAAACAATATAAACAGCCACAATAAACAGAAACCCTAGGTTGCTGAATTAAAAATAACAATCCAGCATAGAGACCCGATCGAGAAAATAGAAAACTAAAACTGCCAGTGTAAATAAAACAGATAAACTGAGTAGAACGAATGAAGTGGATGAAAGGGATGAAACGGATGCAGTGGATGAAAGGGATGCAGGGGATGATAGGGATGCAGTGGATGAAAAGGATGCAGTGGATGAAAGGGATGCAGTGGATGAGATGGATGGAGTGGATGAAACGGATGGAGCGGATGAAACAGATGCTAAGGATCGAACGGATAGAACAGATGAGACGAACAAGCTGATTGAACAGATGGAAAGATGAGTAGTTTTAACAAATGAAACAAATGGAACAAATCAAGTGGATGGAACGGATGGAGTGGATGGAACAGATGGAGTGGTTGGAAGGGATGGAGTGGATGGAACGGATAGAGTGGATAGAGTGGATGGAATGGATGGAGTGGATGGAACGGATGCAGTACACTGTACTGATAGAGTGGATGAAACAAATGGAGTGGATGGAACAGGTAGAGTGGATGGAATGGATAGAGTGGATGGAACAGATGGAGTGGATGGAACGAATGGAGTGGATGGAACAGAGCGAAGGGAACGGATAGAAAGAATGGAATGGATTCAGCAGATGTAACAGATGGAGTTAGTGGAACACACGGACCAGATCAAATTAATTGGAAGTTTGGAATGGATGGAACACTGTAAACAGAGGGGAAGGATGAAATGGAACTACGGAATGGGTAGACTAGTTTATGTGGATGAAGGATCGAGTGATGGAATGGATGGAAAGACTAGTAAATTAAATGATGAACCAGACGAAATGTATGAACAGACGAAGTGGAATGAACGGACAGAGTGAATAAAATGGATAGAATAGATGGTACAGATGGAATGCTCGATCTCAAGCACCTTACTGATAACCACCATATCACAACACCACACTTACTCTCTCCTATACACCACCACTCAAATAGAACACTGCAATACTATGACACATTCGGTATAGCTGTTCTCATGCTAACACCCTCCAGATATTCCTCATCATCCTAATTAAACACAGTAAGCTGAGCACACACAGCCAGCTTAAGCGTTCTCCTCAGGCCTAATGCAGCCAGAAATCAGTCTGGATGTCAACCCCCCAGAATGAACACATATACCTGACCTCCCAACCACCACACCTACCACTATGAAGCAGCTATCATGCAACTGCCACACTGGCTGCACACATATCCAGTGCGCCCACGCACCTTATGACCATCTCTCTCTCAACTGACTTGAACTACGGTTCCTGAGGGTGTTCAACCTACCAGCTCTTTGAGATCATACCAATGATACATAAGGCGCTATATAAATGCAAAGTAACATAACATAACATAACATAGGGACAAATTACCTGAAGAGATTGTCACCCCTCATTGATAGGGTAAATAGGGTCTTATGGTCCCTAGCCAAAAAAAGTTGAGGTCTAAGAAGGTGATCTCACAAAACAACAGTATAAAAGAATGTCATGCTGTGGCTAAGTCAGATAATGCAGTGGAAGTATATCTTCAGAATGGCTGTGTGCCTATTGTAACTGTCATTCTCTTGTGTCAGGGTGAAATGCGAGGTGAAAAAGAGAAGCAGTCTTTGGAGATGTATTTGGACCCCAAGAAAAAATGTCAAACAGATATAGATGAAAGCGCATTGCGTTTTTATTTAAAGGAAGAGAAATGCAAGTCCAATGTCACTCCAGAGATAAACACAAAAAAATCAATTTCAACCCTTTCTGAAATATACATGGGAGATGGGCAGCCATGGATCCTTATCTGAGGTGATGGAAGCCCCTTTAGCACTTGAGCAGGAAAGAAGTTTCATTCATGAGAAAATAATTCAGCAAATAATTGACAGGGAGGAGATCCCAAAATTCAGAATAAAGAACCAACACATTTTTGGGTTGGATGATCCGGAGTCAGGAAATAGGGTTGTAAGAAGATGCATGTTAAGGATTACAATTGGTCCTAAGACTATCCATCACAACGTGTGGCTAGTGAGTGTGACACAAAATACATTTTACCTGGGAAATGACATCATGCACAGAATGTTTATAGTGTTAGACTTCCTCAATCATAAGGTTTGGTCCAGATTAGGAGGGGCTGCACCTGAATTTGAGCACAAGAGACAAGCTTATCATTGCGCACAGATGGCACCATATGCGATTGAATTATAGGTGAGGAAGGATATTACCATTCCCGCATTTACCAGACAAGTTACAATAGCGCTAAAACACAGTCAGGGACAACAGATAAAAGATTCTGGTACCTTTGTGTGCCTAAATGAATCCATAAGAAAGCAAGGGCTAGAATGTCAATATACACCACTGGTAGAGATTGGGAATGGACCCATTAAAATCCTGGTGGACAATAAAGGATGCCAGGAAATTGATTTAGAGGATAATGCTGCGATAGGAATGGCAATACAAAAATCTTATTGTACTGCATATTTATGTAATACAGTTATTGGGAATATCCCTGAAAGATATGTGATGGCGGAGGGTGAGTTGCCTGACATTGGATTCTCAACCTAAAGGAATCTTTAAAATTCAGTCTATGTATCCATATGAGCCAAGTGAGACAGTGTGATGTCACTGAGATGATTGCATCCTATTTTATTTAAACGAGAATAAAACCGAAAAACAGCATATTAAAATGGAAGTCAGTGTTCCAAAGTATTTAAATATGTCAACTATCCAAAAAGATACAGCCACCCGGTTGGAGGAGAGTGCAGAGGTTCCTCTGCTGGAGGATTTCCCAGAGTTCTCTAAAATGGTAGAAAGGCAGATTCAGGCTGCAGATGCATGCACAAATGAAGAAGAAAAGGACCAATTGAGAAAAATATTTATAGAATTTAAAGAGGTGTTTGCCAAAGATACATATGATTGTGGGTTAACAGATTTGTATGTTGCCACATTACCAGTGTTACGCTCACCTGGTTCCACGGGGGCGCCACCCAGAAGATGGGGTTCAGATGTCCCTCCTTGCGATGCCCAGATGCGACCAGTGGAAGAGTTCTGCCTGGAATACAGGTAAGCTATGTTCAGGACTGGGCAACTGGGGTAAACAGCCTCCCGCCTCCCTGTAGGACTGCGACCCTTCTGGACTTCTCCTCACCTTGTTTTAAGTGTTGGCGGGTTCTCCGTCCTGCTGTCTTGGCAGGGGCGCGTTGAGCTTGGTGGGCAATGGCGATCGAGTTGCTTCACTGATGCCAGCCCGTCTTGAGTCTTTGAGGTAGGTCTTATTGCTGTGAATATTGCTATTCTTGCATTCCTTTTAAACAATGTCTTTTTCTTCCTAGGTACGTGGAAGTCCAATATGTGGCAAGGCGGAATCTGTGTTTTGCCGGTAAGTATGGGCGTTTCTGGAGCGCCTTGATGCGGTGAGTAGGTGCTATGCGCTGCGCTTAAAATGCCTTGCCTTTGCTAACCTGTTATCTTTTCCTCTCCAAAGGCCACGGTACTCGGCCGGAGTATGGAATTTCTGTTGTGATGCTGATTGAGGAGCGGCCGGCGAGGTAAGCCTTTCGACACAGTTTGTTAATTGAACAATGTCTAATGCCTTGTTTCTTCTCTTTTACAGGTCCGTCGATCCGAGGGAGCGCTGGTTCCAGGATGATGGTCGGAAGATCTACAGACCGCTGGCGATAAAGTTCAGATAAGCTGCTGCCTTTTTCTCACGATGTCTTCTCCTTTCCTTTGTAGGTGCTGTCCTTACGGGTTGTGGCTGAAGCTGAACACAGTGAGCGTTACGTTGCAGTAATGCAAACTAATGCGAAGCGTGTCAGTCTATTCGGGTGTGGTTTAAATAGCTTCAAGAAAGAAGTCCAGATAAAATAGTCCCCATGGTACCACATCCAAAAACACTACACTGCAAGCCTGGTTTCAAGGAGCCAGGTTATGAGGATGCCTCCACATAACTGGCATTAATGAAAAGTAGTTCCCAAGCTCAAATCCATATTCAAACATGAGCCTGGCGCCAAAGGCGCCAGGACTGGCCCCAAGATGGCCTGTGCTGCAATTTCCTGGGTTTAGTGGGGGCAGGAATCAAGACTCACCCTGGCCCATAGGTTGGCCAGGGGGTCTTCAGAGTGTGGGTCGTGACAGCACTCCCCCCATGGCCCCTCTCAAGGTGTTCCTTCTGTCCGGCCCAGGCTTAGTTGGGAGGTTTCGATGGTAGCTTTTGATCAGACGCGGTGCGTGAACATTTTCACAGTGTTCCCAGGATCTGCCTTGGGGTCCAAAACCTTTCCAATTTATTAGATAGTATAGTCTCCCCCTTAAGTACTTAGAATCCAGTATGCATTTAACTTCGAATTCAAGTTCTCCGTCGACAAGAATGGGTTTTGGAGCTGCTTCATCCGTGTACCAGGTTGCATTGGTTTTAAAAGGGACACATGAAATACCGGATGGATGCGTAGATTGGATGGTAAATCTAACTTGACGGCCGCTGGGCTGATAATCGTCTTGATGGTGTAGGGTCCCAAATACCTGGGTTGAAAGGTCCAGGTTCCTTTGATGGGTATAAACTTGGTGGCTAGCCAAACCTTGTCTCCTACTTGATAATCGGGGGCCTTCGTCCTGTGTTGGTCGGCAAATTGTTTTTGTTTTGCTTTGGCGTGAATCAGATGTTCTCTGGCCTTTTTGAAAGCCTGAGTGATGCTGGTGTGCAGGGTTTTAACCACAGGCATTTCCAATTTGGTTGGGAGATCCAATTCTGAGGTACACGGATGTCTACCATATAAGGTATAAAAAGGTGTTTGCCCAGTACTGGAATGTAAGGAGTTGTTATATGCGTACTCAGCTATCCATAGTAAGTCCTTCCAGTCTCTCTGCTCGTGATGCAGCATACACTGTAAGTATTGCTTCAGGGTCTGGTTGGTCCTTTCGGTCTGACCGTCCATTTGGGGGTGGTGGCTAGTGGATAACCGGACGTCAATTTGCGCCATTGCACAACACTTTCTCATAAAGTTGGAAATGAACTGACTACCTCAATCAGAGATCAGGACTGATGGGAATCCATGTAACTTAACAATATTGCCCAGAAATACCTTGGCTAGAGTGGATGCATCTGGAAGGCCTTTGAGTGGAATAAAGTGGGCCATCTTTGAGAATAGGTCTACAACTACAAGAATGGTGTTAAACCCTTGACTGGTAGGCAGATCCGTGATGAAGTCGAGGGAAAGGGTGTGCCATGGCACTGGAGGAATGTCCAAAGGTCTCAAAAGACCAGATGGTTTATGTTTTTGCGATTTGTTTTGTGCGCAGATTCCACAAGATTGAATGTATTGGATTATATCTCTCCACCAGGTAGGCCACCAAAAGTTCTGTTTAACCTTGGCTAAGTTCTTGGTGATTCCAGGGTGCCCTTCGATTAGGGAATCGTGGTAACCTGACATTACTTGCTGTTGTAGGTCCTTGGTGGGTATGTATAGGCGGCCCTTAAAAAGGGGTAAGCGGTCTTGGATGGAATATTGTTCTCCTTGCGCTTGCCATGCAAGGAGGACATCCAGATTCATGATTTGTTGAATTTCCTTTTTCAGCTCCATGTGTGTTAAGGCTGTGGTCAGGCCTAAAAGTTTGTCTTCAGGTATGATGGGGACTGGATCTGGGGCTGTAAAAACCAAGTCATCAGTTCCAGTACGAGAAAGTGTGTCAGCCTTTCCATTCTTGACGCCTGGTTGAAAAGTTATGACAAAATTGTATTCAGCGAAGAAGAGAGCCCATTGCAGCTGGCATGAAGATTGGGCTTTTGCTGTTTTAAGATACTGCAGGTTTCGGTGGTCAGTAATAACTGTAAAGGTGTGTCTGGCTCCCAGAAGGTAGTGTCGCCAGGCTTTGAAGGCAGATTTGATTACCAAGAGTTCTTTGTCGGTGATGGCATAGTTAATTTCTGGAGATGAGAACTTCTTTGACCAGAAGGCCACTGGATGTAGCTGGCCAGTTTCAGGATCTCTTTGTGAGTGGACAGCTCCCATTCCTGTACTGGAAGCATCCGTCTTTGCGATATATGGGAGGTCAGGACGTGGGTGTCGTAAGATCGGTGCTGAGGTGAATCTTTTCTTTAGTTCCTGAAAGGCTTTTTCTGCGTCTTCGGTCCAGGTGAATTTCTTGTTAATTTTTCGTAACAACACAGTGATTGGGTGTACGATTTGGGAGAAGTCTGGTATGAACCGACGATAAAAGTTTGCAAAGCCTAACATACTTTGTACTCCCTTTATTGACATTGGTGATGGCCATTTCAGAACAGCGTTGACTTTGTGCAGACCCATCCCGATGCCTCCGGGAGTAAGGATGAAGCCTAGGAACTCCACTCCGGTTACATGAAAAAATCACTTTTCCAGCTTGGCAAATAAACGATGTTCGCGGAGCTTGGCGAGGACTGAACGGACGTGCTTGATATGGTCTTGTTTAGAAGTTGAGTACACCAGGATATCATCTATGTGCACTAGGGCGCAGACATCAATTAACTCTCTCAAGAAGTCATTCATTAAGTATTGGAATGCTGCCGGTGCTTTGCATAACCCAAAGGGCATGACTTGATATTCGAATAACCCATATTTAGTACGGAAAGCGGTTTTCCATTCATCGCCGCCTCTGACCCGAACCAGGTGATACGCTCCCCGAAGATCCAATTTGGTGTAAGTTTGAGCATCCTTGACCTGGTCCAACATTTCCAGAATAAGTGGCAAGGGGTAACGGTTCTTCACCGTGATCTGGTTTAATGCGCGGTAATCAATACAGGTCCTTAAGTCCCCTTCTTTTTTCGGCATGAAGAACAAAGGACTGGCTGCCGGGGACTTTGATGGACGGATACATTTGTTTGCGAGGTACTGGTCTAGATAGGACTTCAGATGAAAATTGTCAGGTTCAGTCAGAGCATAGATCCTCCCACAGGGGACTTGGGCACCAGGAACAAGGTCGATTTGACAGTCGTAGGGCCTGTGGGGCGGCAGGGTATTGGCTTGGTCCTTCTGGAATACATCCTGAAAATCGCGGTATTCCTCAGGTAAGGTACTGGTTACACCTAAGATAGATGTTGTGGTTCCGGAATTGTAGAATTACTGAAAGCAGTCTTCTGTTCTTGATAGTAACAGGCTGGAGAGCAGTCACTGGGGAAGGTTAATTTCCTTGCTCGCCAGTTAATCGAAGGATTATGAGCGACTAACCATGGCATCCCTAGTATTAGCCGAAATTGAGGTGCCTTGATGAGGTTGAATGAAATGAGTTCCCTATGCCCGTCCTGGCACAGCATTGTTATCTCAGCTGTGCGTTGGGTGACGGGTCCGGAAGCGATTTCAGTCCCATCCACTGTTGTCACCTTATCTGTAATCGGCTTGGAACATAAGGGAAGTCCCATCTCTGCAGCCAGATCTCGATCAATATAATTTCCGACTGCCCCACTGTCAATGTAAGCTTCTATGGCATGCATTCTGGATGACCGTTGGTTATTGATCAAGATCACTGGTATTGCAAAGTGTGAGGTCAGTGGCTCCTTTCCCTCACTCGACAAACTGACCTCTACGTTTGCTGAGCTGGGTAGTTTTCCGATTGATGTTCTTTCTCTTGGTCTTTTTCCGTGGCCCCAGCGACCTTCCTAGGGGGTTTCACCGGGCAGTTCTTCAAGTAGTGCCCAGATTTTCCACAATACAGACACAGTTGTTGTTGCCTGTTAGGCAGAAACCTGTGCAGTTCCCTTAGGGACCACTGCAAAAGATTTAGGACTACAGGTGGTTGGCAGTAAACCCAATTGGTAGCAGTCCGTCCCACCCAGATTTACCTGGTAGCTGTGGCTGAGCAGTCAGACTTCTCTCAAGATGAGTTAGGCAGTATATAGAGTATACACAATAGGTACAGAGATACAGTAGCACAAGCAAACACTCACCGGAGCTTTGGTGTAAAAGTATATAATTATTTATTTAAAGACACACTTTTAAATTACACTAGCACAAAGAGAGGTAAATAAATTCAACACACAGTCACTATTATATATATACAACCCTAATTACTTATTAGACAAGTCTTAATGAGAAACGCCACTTATTTTCAGACAGAGGTGAGCGCTTAACATAAGATGGCACTCTAATAAGTTATTAAAAAGGGAGGGAAAAAGGCAGAGTTATGAAAGCACACAAATTTCAATATGTTTCAAAGAACCACAGTGAGGCAGGTTAGGTAAAGTCTACTGGAGAGCAAGGAAGTTCAAATGCCAGGCCCACTCTTAGAGAAAGCAAGCGAAATGTGTTCAGGATCACACAGTGGGGTTATGCCCAAAGAGTCTTTGTAAATAGTTCACAAAAAGATTGAGATCAAGTCAGGAAAGGTTATTTAACAGGTCCCAGGCTAACCCAGGTTAGAAAGTCGAGGATTTACTGTCATCCCGAACGATCTGTCGCAAGGGAAGCCAGGCGGGACACAGTACCTGAAAGTGGGAAGAACGCTCCAGCGGGGGCAATTGTTCCTGGCAGCAGATGCAAGTTGGTGTTTCGTTCAGAGGAAGAGGAGTTCTCGACGTGGAGGAAAGCTGAAGGTCGTTGCGCTGCCAGGGAAGAAACCCCGCGGAGCTGCGGAGTTTCCCGGTTACAAGGTACCACCGTTTTCTTCGCGGTAGTGGTAAACGGTGGTATTCCGGTTTCCGGGGTGCTTGGCACGGGCAAGACAGCCACGAGATGGTCCAGGAAGGCAAAAAGATGGGCAAACTGGTTATCCCCACCAGCCAAAGGAAGAAGACTCTCCGGACTGGAGATCTCCTCTGTCGTCAGGAAAAGTGGTGAGACGGTTCAGCAGGGCTCCACCGGTGGTGTCATCATTTCAGGTCAGCTCGGCTTCTCCTTCCTCGGATTCTTTAGGTCCTGTGGCGACTTCTGAAGTTCCAGTCCCCAAAGCCCTGCTTTATGTAGAAAAACCCCATTCATTCAGCCTAGCTGCCACTCAAACATGCTAAGTGGTGAGCCGGGCGGCTCACCACTTGGGCCAATCACATAAGAGTGCGACTTGAGTTGCCGAGGCAACTCAGTCCAGGGTGCCTAAACCCCGTCCCACACCCCCTTTGGTACCCAGAGAGAGTAGCACCACTTTTGGAGGCTTCTGTGGAGAAGCCCGCCAAAAAGTGGAACAAAGGGCTCGACTTGGGTTGGAGTCACAGAAGCGAACACAAACGCCATTTTGGAACCAAGTTTCAGCAAAAAATACCAACCGGTGAATTTATATTAATTTAATAAACCGGTGGTATGTTCGAGGCTATTTTAAAAAGTGGTAGCCTCGACCAATGGGAAAATATCATAGAAATATATTTGCGGTCGAATATAAAAAGTAGTATCCACTGCCACCAGCCAAAACTCGGTCAGGGGGACTGGACAGTGCCCCCTCGAACAACAGACCCCGGGCAATCGAATTGCCCCGACCGGTACGTCCACAATAGGATGGTTTGTACTGATTCTGTTCACAATTTGAGACTAGTAAAGCCAATGGTGACTTTACATGCCCTGGGAGACAGTGGTCAGTCCCAGGGTATGGAGGCTATGTTTGGGGGTCGCTACGACACCCCTGGGTTACGGCACGGAGGGTGCTGTGTAACCCATATACCAAAAACACATGAAGCCCTATGGGGTAAAGGACCCCATAGCCCATAAAACACATACAAAGGCAAAGGAACACATCAAACATGTCTAAGAGTGGGAGGAAAAGAGTCTCACTCTTAGCAGGAGAAAAAAATAAACCCCAAAAATCCAGCAAAGCTGCTGGGGGACTCACTAGGTTTGGGAAATTAGCCTATACAGAGAATTCTCCCTAACACTGCCTTCTTTTATCTTGCTCTTGTTTTGTTAATGGGGGTCGCACTCCTCCAAGTTGCATGGGCTCAGCAGAGTTTTCTTGTGCATGAAATACATTGTCTCTAGACCGAACATACACCGCCCATGGATCCATTTTGGAGTGATCTGCTTTTCGGTCTTGCAGCCGTGGTCTAATTGTACAACCAAATTTATGAACTCCGAACAGTCTAGAGGAGGGTCCACTACTTGAGCTAGAACATCTTTCAATTCGCCACGTAAACCCTGATGAAACAATGTGGTTCTTTTGTTTTCAAGCCACCTAGCTTCAGCGACCAATCTGTTGAAATTAGCAATGTACGTTAACAGTTCCTGATTTCCCTGTCGGAGGGAAAGGAGTTCATTGTCCACTACTTGCTCTCGGGTATGATGAGCAAAAAGTTTCTCCATTTGCCTCTGAAATCCCCCAAAGTCATGTAGCAGAGGATCATCATGTGTCACCAATGGAATTGACCAGTCTGCTGTGCTACTGCTCAGGTATGACAAGACAAAGGTCACCCGAGCCTGGTCGTTTGGAAATGCTCCAGGCCTGCAAAGAAAGTGAAGGCAGCATTGATTCATGAATGTGGCGTATTTCCGTGGATCACCCGTAAATCGCTCCAGTGGGGCCAAAGGAACTGTTCCTGGTAGCACGACTTGCACCGGAGTAGAAGAAGTGGATGGCAGGGTAGGATTCTGCATCGTTGGGTTGTTTCCCAGTAGGTTGGTCTGGCCCACTTGTGATTGCAAGTATATTGTCTGCTAATGTCTTCAGTGCGCTCCTTAGTCACTATTAACTCTCTTCTGAGAGCATTAGTCTCCTGACGGGCAGAATGAACCTCAGCGCGCAGTTCTCCTATTAGTTCGGCCAATTGGTCTAATTCTGAGGTTTCCATGGCGCCCAGGTGGATTTAGTTTTGGAGTCTTCGCATTCTGTTACGCTCACCTGGTTCCACGGGGGCACCACCCAGCAGTTGGGGTTCAGATGTCCCTCCTTGCGATGCCCAGATGCGACCAGTGGAAGAGTTCTGCCTGGAATACAGGTAAGCTATGTTCAGGACTGGGCAACTGGGGTAAACAGCCTCCCGCCTCCCTGTAGGTCTGCGACCCATCTGCACTTCTCCTCACCTTGTTTTAGATGTTGGCGGGTTCTCCGTCCTGCTATCTTGGCAGGGGCGCGTTGAGCTTGGTGGGCAATGGCGATCGAGTTGCTTCACTGATGCCAGCCCGTCTTGAATCTTTCAGATAGGTCTTATTGCTGTGAATATTTCTGTTCTTGCATGCCTTTTAAACAATGTCTTTTTCTTCCTAGGTATGCAGAAGTCTAGCATGTGGCAAGACGGAATCTGTGTTTCGCCAGTAATAATGGGCGTTTTTGGAGCGCCTTTATGCGGTGAGGAGGCGCTATCTGCTGCACTTAAGATGCCTTGCCTTTGCTAACCTGTTATCTTTTCTCTCCACAGGTCGCGGTACTCGGCCGGAGTATGGAATTTCCATAGTAATGCTGATTGAGGAGCGGCCGGCAGGGTAAGCCTTTCGACACAGTTCGTTAATTGAACAATGTCTAATGTCTTGTTTCTTCTCTTTTACAGGTCCGTCGATCCAGGAGAGCGCTGGTTCCAGGATGATGGTCGGAAGAGCTGCGGACCGCTGGCGATGAAGTTCAGGCAAGCTGCTGCCTTTTTCTCACAATGTCTTCTCCTTTCCTTTGCAGGTGCTGTCCTTACGAGGTTTGTGGCTGAAGCTGAACACGGTGAGCGTTACGTTGCAGTAATGCAAACTAACACAAAGCGTGTCAGTCTATTTGGGTGTGGTTTAAATAGCTTCAAGAAAGAAGTCCAGGTAAAATAGTCCCCATGGTACCACACCAAAAAACATTACACTGCAAGCCTGGTTTCAAGGAGCCAGGTTATGAGGATGCCTCCACATGACTGGCATTAATGAAAAGTAGTTCCCAAGCACAAGTCCATATCCAAACATGAGCCTGGCACCAAAGGCGCCAGGACTGGTGCCAGGAAGGCCTATGCTGCAATTCCTTGGGTTTAGTGGGGGCAGGAATCAAGACTCTCACTGGCCCATAGGTTGGCCAGGGGGTCTTCAGAGTGTGGGTCATGACAACCAGAGGGCTATGATAGGCAGTATTTGTACGACAATATTGTTTGCCCCAGCCATGGTTGGAATCTCTAGCTGAAATAACTAAAAATTTAGAATCGAGAGGGATGATTAGGCCCATTCATAGCACATCAAACACTCCCATATTGGGTTTGTTAAAACCTAATGGCCAATGTTGTTTGTGTGCAGATCTACGAGAGTTAATGAAGAGAGTACCTGTTTCAAGGTGGCAGCTTTCATTTATTGATCAGGGTCTCGCACTGGTTCACAGATCAAAAGTGTTTACCACATTAGATCTTACAGCTGGATACTGGTGTGTACCACTAGCTGAAGATATCCAAAATTTGTTTGCTTTTTCTTTTGACAAATCCCAATATACATGGGCCCGGACACCTTTTGGATATGTCTATAGTGGGAGTGAATTTGGAATATTTTTGAGGAAGGTGCTCGCAGATGCAGCAGAAACGGGGACAATAGTTTATGTAGATGATGTGCTGATTAAAAATGAGAATCTGAAAAAAAATTCAATGAGATTAGACATGTGCTTGGCCAGTTACAGAAGGCTGGAGCCAAGGTATCTTTACCAAAAGCACAATGGTGTAAAAAGAAAGTGAACTTCTTAGGTCATGAGGGGACTGAGAATGGATACAATCTGCAAAAGAAGAAGGTGGAGGCAATACATAACTTGAAAGATCCTACTAATTTGAAATGATTGAAACTTTTATTGGGGATGACAGGTTATAACAGGAAACGTATTGAGAACTATGCAGAAATTACAAGATTATTAAAGCAGGGTGTACCCTGGAAGTGGGAAAGAGAACAAGCTGCGGCGATGGTCTGGAAAAAAGAATGTCTCATGAAGGCGCCATGTCTGGCATAACCCAAAAAGAACCAGGATTTCTTTGTAGGGATAGGTTTTACTGATCAATGCATGTCAGCAGTGTTATATCAAAAGCATGATGTGAATAAATAAACTATTGCATATGCTAGCAAGGACTTATCACAGGTTGAAACTAGGTTCAGCGAATGTGAAAAAGCACTCTTAACCACTGTCTGGGTGTTGCAACATTTCTATCCCATCATTCAATGGGAAAGAGTAATTATTGAAAACATTCACCAACCCCTGCAATTTCTGCAAAGCAAGAGAATCAGATCAGGGAATTTGGCGCAGTCCAGAATTACTTCCTGGAAGTTGGCATTACAGGGATTTCCTGTGGAAGTAAAATGTGAACAAAATAAAAAGAGCCCAGTTGCCCAGTTGCCCAAGGGCTAGCCGATATGCATGATTGTGCAGCCGAATGTACACCCAGTGAAGCAGAAATAGAATCAAGTTTGAATGAATTTGAACAATTCCCAAACAAAGCATTCAATGAGGAAGTATGTAGGAATGTACCAACTGTGTATGTAGATGGTTGTGCATATCATGTGGAAAATAACACAGAAAAAGAGCTTTTGGCAGGAATAGGAAATATCTGGTTTAAATGTGACAACATTCCAGAAGTGAGCATGAGGATTGGGCCTAGAAGAAGTCAGGTAGCAGAGTTGGCCACTATTTACAAAGCAGACGCTATCGCAATTGAAAACAAACTCAAAGAGATAATTCTAGTGACTGATTCTGATTATGCATGAAAGAGTTGTGTAGAATATTTACCTGGCTGGAAGGTAAAAGGTATGCTCACCTATAACAAAAAACATCTTAAACATAGCAAGATTCAAGCCATAGACAAAATTGTATCAGAAAATGATTTGGTAATACACTGGAGAAAAATCTGAGGCCATTTAAAGACACTAGGTGTGGACAAGGATGAGAATGACAAGGTGTCATGCCGTTTGCAAGAAGGATTCCCTGGCGTGTAGGAAGCCGAGGCAACTTCTCCTCCATTAGAATGTCCCACCTTGATCTTTTACTTCCTGTTGTGTCGCTCTAGTCTTTCTGTCTACCTATCTCCTGCTTCCATATTTAACCACACCTCTTTGTTTGGTTCAGCGCGTTTCAACTTTTTGCATTAAAGCTCTGTATCCCGCGCTGTGTTTTGCTTAAAGGTTTGCCTAGCTTTTGCTGCCTTACCGGTCCCAATCTGCTTATTCCGTTTCCTCCTGTTAGTCTCTCCCCTTTCTTTCGGCTCCTCAGCGCCTCTCTCTCCTGCTCGCTTCCTGCACTCCGACCCATTCTCGGGTGTTCCACCTCTCACCTTTTTTATTCCCTTTTCTTTCTTGATTTTCCTTCTGTCTTCCTTTTTCTCCGACTTCTTAGCCGTCCTTCTTACGATCTGGGTTTCCTTCCCTTTGGAATCCAGATCTGCCGGTGTTCCACGTACACCGCATTCAGCTGCCCTCATCACGTGATCCTTTTTGCGGTCACAAGATCCATCACTTACATGGAGCTACGATACACCTGGAGTCAGCTCTTACCTGGAATCAACACTTACCTGGAATCAGCCCTTGCCTGGAAATACAGCTACTCTGCAACAAGACTCAACACTCAAGAGAGGTTTTTTTAAGCACTCGCTTTTTTCCTCTCTTCGTGGATTCTTCGGGAAGGGGTCCCTTGCATCCATGTTCTATCAGCGAGACAGGGTGGCTTCTAACCGCAGAAGGCCTTATCACTTCTGATTATTAAAGAGTGCTCTCCCGTTCTCATTCCAGCCTTGACCAAGTTTGTTAATGATTCTCTTTTAGCTAATGAAGTTCCCAGCAATATAAAAAAGGCATGGATTACTCCATTGTTAAAAAAAACTAATCTCTGTCCTCTCATTGCTTCTAATCATAGGCCTATCACTAACACTCCTTTTCTGTTGAAGATCTTGGACAGAGTTGCGTATAATCAGATTGCCATATTTTTGGAGCAAAACCAGATTTATCGTGAATATCAATCAGGATTACACCTGAATCATGGTACAGAGACGGCCTTGTTGGCCCTTAAATCTCATCTCCTGCAGAGGATGGATGGTGGTCACATCTCACTCCTTATGATTTTAGATCTCTTGGCTGCCGTTGACCTGGCTAAAGAGGAATGCCAATTTCTCTGACGAAGCTACAAATTGGGTCATCTCCTTTCTGAAGAACAGACAAAATAGAGTGGCCAGTGACATCGCCGAAGCAAAACCGACAGTACTTACGTACGGGGTCCCTCAAGGAGCCTGCGGTTCGCTGTGCTTCTATAATATATTTATGATCCCCTTCTTCCAGATGTTGGAGAAAGAGGGGATCATATTTGCAAATTATGCAGATGACACCCAATGTGTCATCCCCATATCCGGATTCCATGAAGAAGATGAACAAAGAATTAATAAGATCTATAAAAAAATTAAAAATGGGATGGTGATAAATGGCTTAGCCATTAATAGCGCCAAAACAGAGCTTTTACTTATCGGCTCAGAGTCCAAATTAGGGAAGTTAGGACCTAGCTATAAGTCATTTCTCATAGATAGCTGCCATATTGAGGTCATGAGCAAGGTAAAAACCCTCGGCATTTATCTCGACAAAAATCTGAATATGAGTGCCCAAGTGAATAGTCTTGTTTCATCGGCCTCATATTTTCTCAAGTTATTTCGCTGCCTTAGAACTTTTATCTCAGAATCAAACTCTGAAACCCTGGCAAGAGCCATAATTGGATCTAAGATCGACTATTGTTGTAGTCTCCTTGTGGGGTTGCCGTTATCGGACGTTCATAGGTTACAGGTCATACAGAATGGTGCAGTTAGGGTAGTGAAAGGTCTGTCTAGAAGAGACCACATGTCGGAAGCTCGGCGTAGTTTACACTGGTTACCTGTGCAGGCCAGAATTGTGTTCAGGCTTCTCCTCATCACACATAAATGCATACATGGAGTCATGCCACTCTATTTGAAAGAATTAGTCATGGTAAAAAACAACATTAGATCCCTTCGATCGGAAGATTCCAACACCTTGGCTATGACACGCTTGAAAACAAAAAAATACAGGGACTCAGCATTCTCTTCAGCAGCCCCCCTTAAGTGGAATTCGCTAGCAGCCATATTGAGGACCACTTCTTCAACGGAAATATTTAAAAAGGGGCTGAACACTGCTATTTTTGTATAAATCACTTTTGACTCTTGCCTGATCCTGTGCGTGTTTGATTCATGCTCTGGAGTCTATTTTAGACTCAGGTCCGCCTTTTCTGTTTTAGTTCTGTTTGTTTTGTTTTAAGTTCCACTGCGCCCTTAAGCCTCAGGGTACCTGGTTGCGCTATATAAATGTTAAACATAAACATAAAAAGAAAACATCAAGGAGAAAGGGGCAAAGACACGCGTCATCTACAGAAGATTCAGGTGAGGAGGAATGGGTTCAGAATAAAGCAGTTCTAGTTCCGAGGAATCCTGTGATAAGTTTGACAATCTTGAAAGTTTGCAGCACCATAACAATCCTACAATGGCTACGGCTGAACAGGTTCAGGAACTACTGACTGCTGTTCATAATCTCACTCAGGAACTACAGATCATAAAGGCTGAGAACTTTGTTCTTAAAGAACGGGTGGACAATCAAGAAAGAGCCCGCACAGAACTACCTCCTATCTCCTTGGCTTCGGGTAAATACGACCGCTCCCCGCACAAGTTCAAAGAATTCATGAAGGAATGCATCATACACTTCACCTTCCGACCCCAAGCATATGCCTCTGATAATGCCCGCATAGGGTTCCTTATCTCAAATCTCACTGGAAACGCCTTGGCTTAGGCAACGCCACTAGTTACCAGTTCCAGTCCGCTGTTACAAGACTACAGTGGATTTACTGCTCTGTTCAAAGAGACCTTTGAGAGACAGGAAATAGCCTTGGTTGCCAGCGAACAGTTGCTTGACATCCGTCAAGGTAACTCCGATCTGCTATCCTACATCTCTCGTTTGAAGCGAGTCGCTGCAGAGACCGGGTGGCAAGAGACGGCCCAGTATGCCATATTACGCCGGGGCCTCAGAGAGGAATTGATCTGGCACGTGTTCCCAGACCCGCAACCTTGTCAGAATTGTGGTCAACCGTTCTTCAGTTGGATTTCCGCCTTTCCGAGAAGCAGTCAGAACGATGAAAAGGCCGAACCCTTCCAATATCCTTCGCGTCCTGTTTTACCACTTCCTCCTCATTTCATCAAACCAAGGAAGAACCCATGTAGATTGGTACCACACGGGGGCCCCTTACTCCTGATGAACGGAAGAGAAGGAAGGACAATAATCTGTGTCTGTATTGTAGATCTAAACAGCATCTGCTAAGAGACTGTCCGGAAGTACCACCACGGCGGTCGGGAAACACCACTCCTCGGAACTAGTGGGGACAAGTTACCGAGGGGAATTGCCTGGTCCCTACGTCTCAATGTCAGTTACTTCTGTTTCATCCACTGAGGACAATCGTCTTATGGTGCTGGCCATTAGACTAACCCTTTGCCAAAAAACCTATGACGTCTTGGCGTTACTGGATTGTGGTGCAGCAGGGTGCTTTATGGATATCATGTGGGCCGAGAAGACCGGTATCGAACGTCTTGAGACGGACGAAGACCAAAAGGTGGAAGGGGTGGATGGCAAGCCCTTAAGTTCCGGCTTGATCACCCATACCATACCTCTTATGACCATGAAGTTGTTGCAGCATACTGAGACAATCCAGTTTGACCTCATCCGAGCTGCCCACTTTCCAGTTATTTTAGGGGTTTCTTGGCTACGCAAACACAACCCTACCATAAACTGGAAAACAAATAAAATGTCCTTCTCATCTGACTATTGCCTAAGAACATGTCTCCCTGAGACCAATTATGCCACTGTCCAGGCTATTACTGATTCTTCCACAGCATCCAATACCTTGGGAATCCATACCATTCCAATCGACCTTGCCCAGTACAGCGTAGTCTTCCAAGACAAAGAACCATAAGAGTTACCGCCACACAGACCGGAGGACTGCGCCATAGACCTGGTTCCAGAAGCCCTGGTGCCTTTTGGACGTATGTTCTCACTTTCTCTTAAGGAAAAAGAAGTTCTCAAGAAATACCTGGACTCCAACCTACAAAATGGTCTGATCCAACCCTCACGCTCCCCGGCTGGGGCATCTTTGTTCTTCGTTCTGAAAAAAGACACAACAGAGCTAAGACCTTGCATCGACTACCGAGGTTTGAACAGAGTTACTATCAGAGATCGGTATCCGATGGCATTGATCAAAGATGTACTAGAAGCCGTTCAGGGGGTCACTATCTTCTCCAAGATCGACCTACGTAGGGCATACCATTTACTACGCATTTGGTCTGGAGACGAGTGGAAGACTGCATTCAGGACCCCTTTCGGTCACTTTGAGTACCGAGTGATGCCCTTTGGCCTGGTAAACGCCCTGTCCGTGTTTCAACGGTTTATGGATCGTACCTTTTTCGACCTGTTGTATCATTGTGCAATCATCTACTTGGATGATATTTTGGTGTTCTCAAGATCCCCCGATCTTCATTCACAACATCTTCACCAGGTCATTCAAAGACTTAACGACGCTCACTTAAAGGCTAATCCAGACAAATGTGTATACCAGGTATCCACAGTTCCCTACCTGGGGTTTATCCTGTCTGCCAAAGGCATCCGTATGGACGCCCGCAAAGTAGAAGCCATCTTACAGTGGCTAAGCCCTAATTCAGTAAAGGAAGTCCAGAGATTTTTAGGACTGGCCAATTTCTACCGCAAGTTCATTTCGGACTTCTCTTATAAGGATCTGCCAATCACCAACTTGTTAAAGAAATTCTCATCTCCATTTGCATGGTCCGACAGAGCATAGGCTGCTTTCCAACAACTCAAAGAAGCCTTTTGCTCTGCCCGGTGTTACACCAGCCGGACCAAGGTCTGTCTTTTATAGTGGAAGCCGATGCATCATCTGCAGCATTGGGAGCAGTGTTGTTACAAGAACATGAAGGGATTGAATATCCTGTGGCACACGTTTCCAAAACTTTGACACCTAGTCAAAGCCACTACTCAGTGATCAAAAAAGAGCTTCTGGCTATGAAGGTAGCTTGTGAAGAGTGGCGACATCTCCTGCAAGGGGCAGTTTATCCTTTCGAACAGACCACAAAAATCTAAAGGTTAAACAAAACATGGAGTGCATCAATTCTCGGCAGGCCCGATGGGCCAATTTTTTCTCCAAGTTTGATTTCGTGCTGACCTATTTACCTGGTACTAAAAACCTGCTTGCAGACGCTCTTTCCAGAAGGCCCTCTTTGGGAGATCAACCCGAGCATCAGCCAAATCTCATGTTACCCCAGAAGAAGTTGATATGTACTCTGAACTCTTTCCTAGAAGAGGTACGCAAAGCTACTGTCAAACTATAAAAAACCCCTTCGGTTAAACCTTCAGAGGATCTCATTCTACAGAATGGTTTATACATCTTCAAACAACATTTGTATCTACCAGACCCTAAATCCAGACAAAGCGTCTTAAAATGGTGTCATGATGATCCGGTGGCGTGACATAGAGGGGTCAGAAGCACTCTCGACCTTCTCAAACATCAGTTTTGGTGGTCTGGAATGGAGAAGGAGGTGAACGACTATGTGTTGTCCTTTCCGGTCTGCTGTAGGTCAAAATACAGCACTCAGAAACCTGTAGGGTTCCTTCAACAAGATGATCCACCTAGGAGACCATGGAAGGTGATCTCAACTGACTTTATCGTCGATCTACCCCCCTCGGAGGGTTGTTCATGTGTTATGGTAACTGTAGACAGCTTTACCAAAATGGCACATTTCACTCCGTTGGCCGGACTTCCTACAGCTGCGGAAATGGCTTCCATATTTGCCAAAGAGATATCCCAATTACATGGGATTCCGGACAAGATCATTTCTGACAGAGGATCCCAGTATGCCTCACGCTTCTGGAAAGAACTCTGTAAAAGATTGGGTATAGAGAGAGCTATGTCCTCCGGATTTCACCCACAGACGAATGGCCAAACAGAATGGATTAACGCCTCACTAGAGCAATACCTTTGTTGTTTTGTTAACTCTCAACAAGACAACTGGGTGTCTTTATTGCCCACAGCAGAATTTGCCTATAACAACTTTAGTCATAGCGCCACCAAGCTTAGTCCTTTTTTTTGTAATTATGGTTTTCATCCTCGTTTTTTACCAACTATTACTTTCCCTCCAGCTGATACTCCATCAGTCGATGTTTTGCTTACCAACATTTCCAAAGCTCACAATATGGCATTTGAATGTCTAGAAGCCAGCAAGACTCAGTACTGCTCTTCGAGTAATCTCTGGCATCTTCCTTCCCCCCATTGGAAAAAGGGGACTAAAGTTTGGCTGTCCACAAAGTATCTTCCCCGATGGTTGCATCCCTCCAAACTTATCCCTCACTATTTAGGTCCGTATACATCCTGGACAGGATTAATCCAGTTGCCTACCGACTTGTTAAAGGAGTACCGGGAAGACTCATACAAACGAGGAATACCGAGAGGTCAAACACCCAAGGACTTGCCTCCTGAAGAGTATGAGGTCACTGCCATCCAGGATTCCCGATATAAGGGAGGTAGGCTGGAGTATCTCATACATTGGAAGGGGTATTCACGATCAGAGGGTTCATGGGAACCCGTGTCACACATTCATTCCCCTCGACTGGTGCAAAGATTTCATCGTTTTCACCCTGGTAAGCCGGGTGGTGTGCCCCTCAGTAGGGGGCATAGTGTCATGCCGTTTGCAAGAAGGATTCCCTGGCCTCTAGGAAGCCGATGGCAACTTCTCTGCCACTAGAATGTCCCACCTTGATCTTTTACTTCCTGTTGTGTCGCTCTAGTCTTTCTGCCTACCTATCCCCTGCTTCCGTATTTAACCACACCTCCTTGTTTGGTTCAGCACGTTGCAACTTTTTGCCTTAATGCTCCGTATCCCGCGCTGTCCCTTGCTTACAGCATTGCCTAGCTTTTGCTGCCTTACCGGTCCCAGTCCGGTGCCGTTTCTCCTTTTCCCGCGTTATATGTCTTTTCAGCCCGCGGTTGGAAGTTCCTTTCCTTTATTTTTTGCCTTTGCTTCAGTCTGTATTCTTCCGCTTATTCCATTTCCTCCTGTTAGTCTCTCCCCTTTCTTTCGGCTAATCGGCTCCTCTCTCTCCTGCTCGCTTCCTGCACTCTGACCAATTCTCAGTTTTTGCACCTCTTACCTTTTTATTCCCTTTTCTGTCTTGATTTTCCTTCTGTCTTCCTTTTTCTCTGGCTTCTTTCCTTCCCTTTGGAATCCAGATCTGCCGGTGTTCCACGTACACCGCATTCAGCTCCTCTCATCACGTGATCCTTTTTGCAGTCACATGATCCATCGCTTACCTGGAGCTACGATACACCTAGAGTCAACACTTACCTGGAATCAGTCCTTGCCTGGAAATACAGCTACTCTGCAACAAGACTCAACACTCAAGAGAGGTTTTTTTTAAGCACTCGCTTTTTTCCTCTCTTCGTGGCTTCTTCGGGAAGGGGTCCCTTGCATCCATGTTCTATCAGGTAGAGAGGGTGGCTTCTAACCGCAGAAGGCCTTATCTCTTCACTAAAAAGAAAACATCAAGGAGAAAGGGGCAAAGACACGCATCTTCTACAGAAGATTCAGGTGAGGAGGAATCGGTTCAGAATAAAGACAGTTCTAGTTCCGAGGAATCCTGTGATAAGTTTGACAATCTTGACACAAGGAAGATCAGTTAGCCAAAATTGGAGCTGTAATAGACTTGTTGAACATCTACTTGGTGAAATACAGGTAGATGCGATAGCACGCTCCGAATCTCCCAAATTAGTTGAGCAGCCCGTGGTGCAATGGAGTTTGGATACTCCAGATCAAGACTTAGTCAAAGCGCAAAAGAAAGATCTGAATTTAGGCATATTCTATGATTATTCTATGATCACCTGTTAGATGCAGAACAAAATCCTCTGACTGAAGAAGATTTTAAAGGGAAAGAGGAGTTGAGGGTGTTGTTAAAAAAACGGAAAGAGAATTAGGTTATAAGATGGACTGATAATTAGAGAATTCGTAACAGGTCAAATCCAATGTGTGTTGCCCTTGTCATTTCGGGGACTGATGTTACATCATGCACATGATACCATAACTGCAGGACACAGGGGTTCTCAGAAAACTTTGGGTATTTTAAAAGATTATGCTTATTGGCCACACATGTCCCAAGATGTTGAACTATACACCAGAGGCTGTCTAGTATGTCCACAATTCCAACCTGCTTCACCTACACATAGAGCTCTATTAATGAAAAGAGGTTTGAACATCCCATAGTCTGATTTGTAAATTGACTAGGTCTGACCTGTAAAAAGTTCAGCCAGAAGAAATAAGTATTTGTTAACGGTAGTCTGTTTAATGTCCAAATGGGTGGAGTGCATTCCAGCACTGGAATGCAGTGCCCAAACGGCAGCCACATTACTTGTGAATCATATTTTTTCAAGATTTGGATTACCCCAAAGGATAGAGTCAGACCGGGGAAGTCATTTCACTAGTGCATTAATGACAGATATTGGGTGTGAAGAGAAAACTGCACATTTGGTACTACTCTTCCTCTTCGGGTGTGGTAGAAAGGAGCAACAGGTCAATTGTGGATGTATTAAATAAATTTGTGGCTGAAGCAGGTTCTAGTTGGGACCTTCGGCTGCCTTTAGTATTAATGGCCATTAGATCGACTCCTGCTAAATCAACAAATCTTAGCCCTCATGAAATACTGACAGGAAGAAAAATGGTGTTGCCACAGCATTTACTTTACAAGACCCATGCCATGAGCAGACATTTGTAAATGCCTCCACAATTCACGAATATGTGGAAGAGTTGAGAAAGCACTTACAACATGCATTTGCATTTGTGCAACGGAATTTGGAAAAGGCCGCTGACAGTGCAAAACATACTATGATAGGACGACATCTACAAAAGACTATGAGGTGGGAGATCAGGTTTATAACTTTAATTTTGGAAAGGAGAGACATAAAAACTTAGACAAGATATCACATGTGGTGTACAGAATAGCTAAAAAGGAGGGTGAGGGTGAAAGTGGAACAGTTTGTCCATGTAAACCAAATCAAACCTTTCCACCCAAAACATGAGGTGAAGAGGCTTGAGCAAGTTGAGACTAATTAAAAAAATAATAAGTGTAGAATGGAAGTTTATCATAGCCAGGGAGTCAATGTGGACCTTAATAATACATGTAAAGTACAAAAGGGGTTCTGGTATGAAGATATAATATGGGGAGGTGTGTATTTTTGGAATTGTTTTGGTTGCATCATGTGATATGTGTCTCTGATTTGTATAATGATACATTTATTTTCAGGCGTTCCAGCATGGCAGATGAGTACCTATGGCTGATTGATAATAATAATAATCCAATTTTATTTGTAGGTGTTCCAGTGGAAGAGGGATGAAAAATGTACAATTTGTTGCTTTTCTTTTTGCTCTTGAAAATGTATTCATTGCCTCGTCAGCACTGGATCCTTGGAGCGCTGGACCCCTGGAAGATGCCACTCGAACAGAGGCCCCGGGAAAGCCCCCAGACCAAAAAGGTGGGTGAATATAAAGTCTTCAGAGATCGTGAAGATGATGACCAGACATGGGGACCAGCTGATTCTTGAACTGTTAGTCCTGAGCATATCAGGAGCCTTGGTCCAAAGGCACAGGTCATGATAGAACTAGGACTGGCATCTGGGATTGCTGTAGAGAAAGCACCAGGATTTATCTTGGGGAATAGAATGTTGCTGTATCACAACACGTAAATTAGCCTAAATCCTGATTTCACTATTGAAAGCTTTTTGAATGGAGCAGAGATTACATCAGATCAGGTTAAGGAATGGGTGCAAGGAGGAAGCTTGGAGGACAACCGTAGGGATTGTACTGCAGTTAGAAAAGCCTTTTGGGGGATTCCAAGATAGCCGCCGACACTAGATAGATATGTCGACGGCGCTCCACAGCCCATTAACGGAGTTTAACGGTCCCACCACCCCGTATACATTTCACTGAGCCGGCAAGGAGACCATGATATATGTGGAGGGCGAAGTGAAGGTCTGAGCCAGAGTTCGCGAGCCTGGGAGAACTGCAACACCCCGATCCCGTCCCCGAGTCGAGCGTACTGGAGGAGGAGACTACGCGGGCTGAAGAAGTGGCAGCCCGCCGGTGAGGCCGCGCTCCTCAGCAGAGCCAGCCCAGGGGATCGGCAACTGGCGGAGGGGGTGATCCCCCTACTCAGCAAGCAGGGGGGAGCGGAGGAGAGGCTGTTTGGGGAGGAGGCTCTGTGGCATCGGGGAGGACAGCGAGGCAAGAGCGGATCGGCGGCCGTGGGAGCGGAGGACCAGAAGATGCCCTGAGCTCCCGGGCTCCTCTGCGCGGCGGGTGGCCGGAGCAAGCCGCGGCAACCACAAAGCTGTGCAGAGACTATGCTGGTGGTCTACGGTGGGGGGAGAGCGGGACATGGGAGCCTGCCAGCGCGGGCAGTGCTGTGGATCCCCCCACCCCAGGAGCTGTTGGGAAGCGGGGAGCAGCATTGAGGCTGACCAAGGTCCCCTGGGACAGAGACAAGGCCCCCCCTGCGTCTCCTGCCGAATTACCGTGAGTGGGGAAGAGGGGGAACTGGGGGATCAGGGGAGCACCCCCCAGGGAAACGGTGCGAACAGTTGGGGCAGCGGCGCACCCTTGCGAGCCACAGAGGGCAATCCTGAGGTTGAAGACTTGGCGTTAGGGGAGTTGGCTACGGCACGACTTTGGAAGAGGTGGGACACAGAAAAGGGCTACAAGTGGCAGTGCCTAGCACCGCCCCACTGCACCGCTTGTACGGAAGGTGCCCATGACGGACCCCCGTTCTGCTGAAAAGGAAGACCTTGGAAGGGGGAAACCACAGCCAGGGAGGAGTGGTGGAGCGGTGGGCCTGGTGAATTGGAACCACTGCGGTTCTATCAGGCCTGGGGCCTTTGCAGGAAGAGGGGATCAGCAGTTTAATATCCCCCACCCAAACATGTCTTCAAAGAACAAAGGCAAACAGATCAAGGGTGGACTGCAGCAGGCGGAGGCTCTGGGAACACTTCCGATGCTATGGCAGCACAGAGAGGAGAGCGACGAGCAGGCTAACGCCTGTGAAAGAGGTCGGAGCCCGGGCCACCAATCAGGGAACGTCCCTCTAAACCAGATGTCGCATCAGGACCTCCCTGGTGAGATGATAAACCTGCAGAACAATCTGGCCAGGACCTTCCAAGACCAAATTCAGCTGCTTAGGCGGACATCAACCAGGCCTTGGCTGAGATAAAACAGGAGGTGGGCCAGTTAGGAGAGAGGACGGACATTCTCCAGAAGGGTCTGAAGGAGGTGGGCAAGGAGGTGACTGAGAACAGTGAAGCGATTGAACGACTGGGCATGGCTACAAGAAATCAAGATTGAGGATGGAGAACATGGAAAATAGTTCCAGAAGAGTCAACATAAGGCTGAAATGGCTGCCGGAAGAGGTTCAGGCCAGGGACCTGAAAAGCACGCTGCAAAACATCTTTGCTGGGCTCTTAGAGGTCTCTCCCCCAGAATCCATTGAGCTGGATAGAGTTCACAGGGTGGGCCCGATCAACAAAGGAACAAATGCCAGACCAAGAGACGTACTGGCCGCCTTCGCCGGATACGCACAGAAGGAAGCAGTTTTAAGAGCAGCCAGGCAGAGGGAACCGCTAACTTACGACGGCTTCAAAATAGAATTGTATCAAGACCTAGGTTGCAGAACCTTGGTGAAGAGACGGCAGATGGCCCCTGACCTGACGCTACTCAGGGCCAAGGGCATTAAGTATAAATGGACCGTCCCCTTTGGGCTTCTCTTTGACTGGCAGGGAGCAAAAAGGAGGAAAACCTCTCCACAGAGGGGGCGAACCTGTTGCATTTGGACCTGGATCAGGATGAACCGGCGAGGGGGTCGGGGAGCTTACCGGGGCGGACCACCCCCAGAGGCCCAGAGCTTGGCAATGGTCTACAGTGGGAGAGAAAAAGAGGAGGAGGCCCGCCCCAAGAGGCTCCCCCAGAAGGGGCACGGGCGGCGAAGTATCGGAAGGAGTGGGGGTGACAGCCAAAGTCACGAAACCCTGAAGATAAGGTACTGATTTGAAAAGGTGGTGGGCCTGGAAGCGATCAGGAAAGCATGGGGCAGCAAGGAGCAAACATCATGGGATTGGGAAGGGAAGAAGAGACCCTAGAGAAGACGAGCAAAGGGGAAACCCTAGTGTGGGTGAGTGGGGTAGGGGGGAGTTGGGGGGAAAGTGGGAGGACAAGGGCGGTACATTTCAGGGAAGGGCGGCATCATGGGTCAGCAGGGGTGTGGTCGGGAAAACTGGGTTGGAAGTTGGGGGAAACGGGTTAAAAGGATGGGAGGGCGAAGGGAAACAGCTATATGTGAGGGGGTTTACTATACGCTCGGGAGTAGTCAATACAATTCAAGTCGATTACCCATAATGGGAGGGGGCTTAATTCTCCCCTCAGTAGGAAAAAACCGGAGAGGTTTACGCGGAAGGAGGGGCTGGATATACTAGGCCTGGAGGAAACACATCTACTGTCCAAGGACCAAAAGAGGTTGAGGCTTAGGGGCTTCAACCAAATTCTGCACGCCTCAGCGAGCACGAAAATGACAGGGGTGGCCTTGGCTTTTAAAAATTCAGTGCACTTCAGGGAAGAGTGTACAGTTCGAGTCAGGGGGGGCAGACACCTTATAGCATGGGGCACATGTCTAGGCACTGTGTACACAATAGCATTGTGTTATTGTGTCCCAAATACGGGACAGGAAGCATTTTTGAGAAACTTCCTGGACATTTTAGGGGAAACTGCAAGGGGTCCTGTGGTTTTATTGTGAGATTTCAACGTGGCTTGGGATGGGGCTCGGGATAGATCGGGGAAGAGGTCACTGGGTCCGATGAGGGTGATTTCGGCGGGTCTCCGGGAGAGAATGCTGGGTTTAGGCTTAAAGGACATGTGGCGCGAGCTAAGGGGGGAAGAGGAGGGGTATACTTTCTTTTCGGGCATACACAGGACCCAATCTAGGATAGATTATATATGGGTTTCTGCAACCCTCCTTGGATGGGTGAAGGAGATTAAGGTGGGCCCCCTCGGCATTGCAGATCACAAAATTGTTTCCATGCATTTGGAGCTAGGGGAGAGAAGACGGGGGATCTGGAGCTGGAAGTACCCGGCAGCTCTCATGAGGGACCCGGTGATTGGGGAAGAAGTGGAAGGAAAAATTGATAAATTTATGAAGGAGAATAAGAGGAGGGATACATCAGAGAATATAAGGTGGGATGCTTTCAAGGCCACAATGAGAGGCAAGCTCATAGCACTCAAAGCCAACCGAGATAGGCAAATGGATGAGCTGGAGAGACAATTAGAAGCAGAGGTAGAAATTGCTAGACGGAAAGCTGTGGTAACACCGAATAGAGCCACCCTGAGAGAGGGCTGAGGGGCAGCTCCGTATCCTCCGGACTAACAAAGCGGGGGGGCTGATGGCAGTGCAGCAGAAATGTTATGCAAAGGCAAACAAGGCAGATAGTCTCCTGGCTCGGCTTCTGAGGGGAGAAGCAATCAAAAATGTGATAGTTGCGCTCAGGTCAGAGGCGGGAGAGAAGGTAACGAGCTATGAGGATATCCAGGAGCAGCAAGTAGAATTTTATGAGAAGCTCTATACATCACAGTGTCCAACAACACAATCCCAAGAGGAGTTTCTCGAGAAAGTCAACCTACGCAAAATCAGTGGGGAATCCCAAGAAGCCATAGGACAAGAGATTTTGGAGGAGGAGGTGAGACGGGTGATATCTAGTCTCCCTCGGGGAAAGGCTCCGGGCCCCGATGGGTTTACTGCAGCGTTTTATAAAACATTTGCAGATATTTTGATACCGCATCTAACACACCTTTATAACTCATTCAAACACACTGGGTGTATAACCCCCTCTATGGAGGAGGCCAAAATGACCCTGATTCTAAAACCTCATAAAGACCCTTTGGAAAGGACGTTTTATAGGCCAATAGCTTTGATCAATATCAACGTGAAAATCTACACAAAGATTTTAGCCAACAGACTAGAGGGGTTGCTCCCGGACTTAATTCACTGAGACCAGTCTGGGTTCATTAGGGGCAGGCAGACGGCGGACAATATCAGGCGAGTTGCACACCTGGTGGAGAAAACACAGAAGACGAACACTCCTGCGGTCCTACTCTCCCTGGATGCCGAGAAGGCTTTTGACCGCGTGGAGTGGTCATACCTATTTCACAGCATGAAAGGGATGGGGCTGGGAGGTGACTTTCTAAAAATGGTGAGGGCTAACTATCAGGAGTCAAGAACCCAGATTATGGTGAATGGGTCTCTCTCACGCTCTTTTGGGTTGAGTAGGGGCACAAAACAGGGTTGTCCCCTCTCGCCTTTGCTCTACTCAATCTATTTAGAGCCACTCCTTCAATCAATACGGGATGCGGATAGGGTGCAGGGCATTCCATTTGGGGGACAGCAACATAAAGTCACGGCTTTTGCCGATGATATGTTGCTTTCCGTCACTAACCCAGTAGAATCAGTAGGCACCGCCAAGGAAGTTCTGGAGGCGCTTGGCAGGGCTTCAGGTCTTCGCATTAACATGGGAAAGTCAGAATTACTCAGCTTATCCCTGAGCAGAGAGGTTTGCACCAGGCTTATAAATGAGACCCCATTTGTCTGGTCTCCGGTTGGAATTAGGTATTTGGGGGTTAGGATTACTCCTACGCTTAAGGGCTGATATGCGGCAAACTATCCCCTCCTTTTGGAAGGGATCATAAAGGATCTTCGGAAATGGCGGTCTCTGCGCATATCGTGGTTGGGTCGCATTGCCGCTATTAAAATGGTCACACTACTGCGTTTGCTCTACTTTTTTCAGGCCATACCGCAGGCGGTCCTGGAAAAATATTTCAGGGAGCTTAATCCTTGATGAAGGAGTTTATTTGGGAAGGGAAATGGGCCAGAATTGATAGACACCTGCTAGAGGCTCCCAGGAGAGAGGGGGACTAGCTCTATCAAACTTTAGACAGTACTATGAGGCAACCCAACTGAGGGCTATTAGGGAGTGGCTGAGGGGGGAGGAGGGTCATATATGGGTTGGCATGGATAGGGCGGTGACCAAATTCGACCTTGGGGAGGTATTATGGTCAAGGAAAGAACGCAGGCCCAAACACATGTATGAAAGCTCCATTACGGGGTTAATGGCAGATAACTGGGACAGACTTGCTAAGAGGAAGGGAATTACAACCTTTCCGTCCCCTTTCACACCGATCTTTAACAATGCCGATTACACCCCCGGAACTGAGAAGGGAGCTTTTAGGAACTGGGAGGAGGGGGGCTGCATGAGAATCCGGGACATGTTCCAGAAGGGTGAGATCCTCTCATTCTGAGAGTGCAAAGGAGCCTTTGGAATAGGGGAAGGGGAGAGGCTCAGGTATGCCCAGTTGCGCCACTGGCTGTTATACCCATCAAATAAACGGGCGGCTCTCAAGTTTTTGAGAAATTTCTGTTACCTAATGACGGGGCCAAAGGCCTAATCTCTAACCTTTATGGGATTCTTGAGGAGTCTACCCCTGGCAATCGCTGGCCCTTTATGACGAGGTGGGAGCGGATAATGGGGAAAACTTGTGAGATGGAAGATTGGTCGAATCTCTGGAGAAAAATCCCCAAACTAGCTAGGGCTTCGCACATACAGGAAGCCTGGTACAAAATAATGTATGGGTGGCATTACACATCAGCAACTCTTCACAGGATGTATCCAGAGGTCTCAGGGGAATGCTGGAGAGGGTGTGGGCACGAGGGGTCAGCTGAGCACATCTGGTGGAGAAGCCCGAAAATTGCTTTGTTCTGGGAGGAAGTGCAGCGGGCGCAAGTCCAGGAATTTGGAAAAGGGGGAATAGAACTCCAGAACAGCTGCTACTAGCCCTGCAAGAGGGCAGGACAGCAGGAGAACCTCGCAGTGCAAGGGCGATCTTGCTTGTGCAAGGGCGATCTTGACACTCGTGGCTATGACTTTAATCGCCCAGAGATGGAGGAGCGCCGATGTCCCTTCCTTTCAGGACTGGCTGCGGAAAGTGTGGGATACGCTGGCCCTAGAATGGGCGACCTATGCTATGAACGGGGAAATGCTGAAATTTGCCGGAGACTGGGGAGAGACGCTAGCCTTCCTGAGAGACGATTATGGGTGATTTGGTGCCCCCAACACCCCAGGCTGCTGGACTTGCAATAAGGTTGACGTATAGACCTAAGGCGAGAGAGGCCCTGAAAAGGAGGGGGAAAAACCGCCCGGGGAGAGGGGGAGGGGAATTGTTGTTTTTCTCTTTGGTTTCTATATTCATGTCATAAATTGAATAATGAGATGTTTAAATAAAAAAAGAAAAGCCTTTTGTGGGTGAATCCGGTATAAAGGGAAGAAGAGGGAAGCGGGTGGCAGGTTTACTCGTGGCCTCCATTGTGATGACTATCATTGGCGCTGTAGCGGGCACAACAATGTCCACAGCCAATGGCATGTCTGTGGGTGATTTAAGTGCTAAGGCACGGGAATTAAAATATGATTTAATAACACTACAAAAAACATTAGATGGAATAAGAGGTGGACAAAATGAGCAGCTCAGACATGTGAGTGAAACTATCTTGATACTAAATGAACAAGCCAAAATTGTGCAGCATAGTACTAATGTCATTGTTAAACATGATAAATTGCTGCATGACTTGTAAATGTGGTAAACCCAATTGAAAGATCACTGGGGAAGTATTTAAGGGAATTTCAAAGTGTGATATCTCAGTTAATTCAAGGACATATTCCTTTGTACTTTGTGTCATCTGATATCATCCATATAATGATGGCACGGATCACACAGAGAAAGGTGGAAATGATACAGGTGAAGATTTCTTTTGAAATGGGACGTGCAATGCCATTATACATAAGCATGTAAAGGATGGAAATAGGTTTCTTATTATGCATTCCATACATTGCTCCAGAGTTGATTTATCAAACCAAGTTGGTGCATAATGTAGATTTTTGGCAGGGTGGAAAATACATTCAGATTATGTAACGCTCACCTGGACTCCTCAAGAGCCTAATGTCTTTCTCAGCCAGTGGATCTGTTACTTGGGCACTTTTAGGATTCTTCTCCTGTGTAAACGACAATAAATACAATAGAGCTACTGTAATACCTCTTTTCTGGAGATAAATACTGTGTAGTAGTGTGCCTTTGGTAATCCCTCCCTTCTCACCTGTGTGTATGTTTTGTGGAGCTCTCCATCCTGTAGTCTACAGGGGCACGTCTGGGATGAGAACTTTTAACTTGGAAGGCTGCGGTGTTCAAATGACTCTTGTCTTTAATAATGTCTTTGTGTTTCCAAATTGTCTTGGGTAAGTATTTGAGACAAATATTGTAGTTGGTTAATATCACAGCTGTCCCTATGTTGGAGAGATCTCTCTTTCTAATATTTTCCTTATTTTAACAGGTTCTTGGATGTTGGGAAAAGTTTGTGGCTGTGATGGTTGTCTCTGCCTCTCAACGCAACAGCTGTTTCCCAGTCCAGTCGCCTATCAACATGGCCACTTGGCTTTGCCGTAATAGCAGTCTAGCTTTTTGCTCTGTGGTGCTTCCAGGGCTAGCCACGACTCCACAGCATATTCAGGTAGGCTGCAGACGGCTCCTCACGTTGCTACTCTCCTACGAGTGCAGTCATGCTTTGTAAGTTCTCATAGGTTCTTACTTCCGTATCTCTGACAAGTGCTAGCTTTCCCTCACTCTAAACTTGCCTTTGCCTTTGCCTTCCCCTCAGACCCTATCCCACTCTACCAGCATCCGAAACGGGAAGCAGACACCTTATTCACTGTCGCCACGGCTCAACCGCCGTGACGAGTTACGCCTCTGATATGATATGATATGGCATTTATAACGCGCCTATACACAAGTGTTTCAAGGCGCAACGAGGCAATGGAGGGGGAAACAGGGGAAGACAGACAACGATCCTACTAGGCCAGGTGTCATTCAGATCGCGCAAGTGCAAGGGAGGGGGAGGAGAAAAGTGCGGGGGGGGCCGAAGTGGAAGAGGAAAGTGCAGTACGTGGGTAAGAACACTAAATAAATAACAATTTTAAAAAAAGTGCAGCCAGCAGGTGGCAGGTGAAAGGGTAAGTGCAGATGTCCGGTGTCAAGTGCAGGAAGTGGGACCGTAGGGATACAGAAAAACAGTCACCAAGTGCAGGGGTTAATCAGGACCCCACTGGCGGGGGAGTGGATCTGGGCCCGAGATCGGAGGGTGGCCAGGTAGCCAGTGCAGTTTCCGTGTCAGCCAGGAATCAGCAAGGAAAAGAGGAGAAAAAGCGGACGAGAAAAGAAACGTTTTGAGGTGCTTACGGAACCGAAGATGATTCTCCTCAAGTTTCAGGGAGGCATGGAGGCTGTTCCAGAGGGCGGACCCAGCCAAAGCGAGAGATCTACCACCAGCTCGTTGCTTGGAGAAGCGACTGACCCTGAGGGAATTTGAGGCATATTAGCGAAGAGCTCGAGAAGGAAGCTATTTAGGAAGAGAGAGTTGAAGGTATTGAGGCCCCAGGCCCCAGAAGGCCCTGTGGACGTTGCAGAGGGTTTTGAACTTAATCCTCGCAGCCACTGGGAGCCAGTGCAGAGATTTCAGTCCCAGAGTGATACGATCCCTGGGCTTGAGGCCAAGGACAAGTCTCGCAGTTCTGTTCTGGATAAGTTGCAATGGGCGGAGAGTAGAAGCAGGTAGATTTAGAAAGAGGCTGTTACAATAGTTAAGCATGGAGAGAACCAGAGCTCTGGAGACAGTGAGCTTCTGGGGGAAGGAGAGGAAAGGAAGAATACCTTGGTGGAAGTGTAGCTTGTAGTGTGACTTCTTAGAGACGTCAGAGATGTGAGGAGAGAAGGAGAGTGTAGAGTCGAAGACGACCCTGAGATTTTTAGCCTTGCAGGTGGGAGCAGGAAGGGGGCCAAGAGAGGCTGGCCAGAGAGATGCAGGAAAGGAGGGAGTGGGTGTGCCGATGAGGAGAATCTCTGTCTTGCGGTAGGTCACGATCGTTAGGATCAGCAAGCATACCCCCTTCGTACCCTTGTGCCTAAAACATAATCATTTCCAATTCTCGGCCCTCAGTGGAACGCTCGGTCAGACAGCGGGGGCCCTTGTTACTGCAATTCCCAGAAGACAGCATTCCCCAGGGGCCGCACCCACGCCAGCTATCGGTAAGAAATCAATCCGCATACTGCCCGGTTACCTGCTGGTTTCTTCCTCTCTTTACATACATTTCTTATTTAGCTCAGTCATCATCTATCCTGCACGACTCCCCGTTCGAGTCATTTTCACAGAACAGGGCCAGCCTTGCCTATCATGGGTAAGATACAGACCACTTCAGGGGAAATATTATTCGGGAACCAGCCACCGGATCTCTTGCTCTAAACACCCTCTTCCCGTATTTCATAGCTAAAGCCAAGAAGGACCACGCGCTAGCCAACACAACAACAAGGGATTCTGAACTTCTTCACCGCCCATCCTGAGTCACTGGAGTCAGCGCACCCAAGCAGCACTCCACAGGGTTTTCTCTCCCATGAGGGTTTCCCTGGGGACCTCTCAGTGTTCAAGCCTTTGAGCAGGGCCACAGATGGGTTTTCAGGAGAATTCCTACTGTCAGCTAGGTCCCGCAGCAGTCCCCACAGCCACAGGTACTTGGTCTTCTGGGTCTTCTCTGAGCTCTTATGTTTAAAGGTATCTTGAAGCATAACAGTGGCTGCGGAATGTCTGCGACTAAACTTTGGATGAAGAAACTTTTAACACACTATGCACAAGACTGTAGCCGTCAGGGATGAGCCTGGAAATAACTAAGCGGTGAACACTTGAAGACACTTCAGGTACGTAACTTATTTAAACTTTTTCTTTTTTATTTCTAGTCAGTTCGTTAGTTAATGAAATACCTTTTGTTTTTGCAGATTTTCGCAAAGATGTAGAAGAAATACCTTCGTAAGCTGCAGAGTCTGCTGAGGAGAACTTCTGTATGAAGGTACTGCGACTGCGAACAAAGACTGCTGCGAAGAAGATGCTGCGGCTGTGAGGGAACTTCTGACCGAAGATGCTGCGGCTAAGAAACAACAGATGACTGAAAAAACACTTCGGAAATACTTCGGTTTGGTAAGTCTTTTAAATAACAAGGAATTCTGTTGTTGTTCTGAGGAAACTAATATCTTAGTCTTTTTCCTTTGACAGGTTCTTTGAGGAGAGACGCCGGTAGCGTTACCCCCTGCCAGAGGAGCAGACACAAACCAAGCGCTCCAACGGAGGCAGGGCTTAAGTAGCTCCCTCCACAAAAGGCATAGAATGTGCTGTAAATTATCTGTGGACCTGGTGGAGGCCATGTTTAATGTATGAAAACCAATGTAAGCACTATGATAGCCTGTGGGTGCAATACTATGAATGATACAAATACCATTTGTGCTAGGCTTGTAGCCACTGTAACTCTGCTGACTGATGTGTTGTCCTGTGCTTCTCCAGTATTCAACTGTGCTCATTTACTGGGATCATGACAGATTAGAACTCCGGAGATAATAGCATTTCAATCCTGGGAACTTTATGTTTATCTGATTCCAAATTTGGATACTTGTGTGAAATTCAAAGAGCAGAATTATATATGTCCGGACAAGCCATTTATTCCTGATGCAGCAGATGCTATTTATGGGTTGAAATTAGATCCTGGGGTGTCTGGGGGGTGTGAAGTGGTCATTAGTAATCCCGGTGTTGAGGAACTGGCCCACGCTAAGTTAATTAAGGATAAGTGGTTGGTGAGTACATACATGAAAAATTATACAGTTACTCCTCTTAACCAGTTGAAGCATAATGTGTTTTACATGTCTGTCCCAAATGATACAGTAGTATTGGTAGGTGGGTTGACTCTTTTTCATGCCGATGGTGATTTATGATAGGGGAAGGTAGAGAACATTAATTTTCTTCAGAAAATACGTTTCCCATTGATCCAGATGTGGAGTTTTTGCTGAAACATAAGAAGGTGCATTCAATTAGAATGAATCTGAAGAAAGATAATTTTACTGTGAGCAGTCTAGGTTTGATAGAGGGGTATACATTCAATTGCGGTACATGGGTTGAAAGAGGTTTGGTGATTTTGGCAGTTCCAATAATACTGATTGTGGGATGGTTGATTTTTCTCACCATCAAGATGAAGATGTTGATGCTGGTTTCGATGACAATGGGGAAAGAAAGAATTCAATTGGGGGCAGCACATACATTTTAAAGAGTTTGATTTTGTTTCTCCTCCAGTGATGACCAGGGGATCTCAGCAGTAGAAAAAAGAGGGAGTATGTACATGTGTTCCCAGCACGTCCGCTCCCGATGACCGCCATGGAAAGGGAAAACGGACTCCGTTTTCCCTTGCCATGGCGGCGGCCATTTTCTTGGTTGTTTTTTTTCTGTCCCGAAACGCCGCAGCATTTCGGGACAGAATAAAATTGCTTTTAGTACCCCAGTCACGCAAATATTGCAGGCCGGGATACTAATAGCAATATGACCCTCGCGGCGGGGGCATTACCGACTCTGGTAATGCAAAAACGGGCCAAAGTTAAGGCCCTCGCTTCGCTCGGGCCTATAACTATGGCCCCGGGGCATTACCGCTCGGGTCATATTGCATAAATATGAGCTAACTAAGTAACTAACAACCCTTCCCAATTACTTGTAACCTGTCATTAACAAATGAGTGTAAAATGGGCTCAGATGAGATGAACTGAAAATGAGTGCTCTTCTGCAATGGAGTTAAAACGTGCAAGCAGTTACTGGCTGGGTCATTTCATTCAGCATGGCACAAATTGCAAAGATGGGATCTGCCATGCTTAAAAACACTATTGTTAAGTCAGGAAGCCAAAGGAAGAGAAAAGTATCTTATTGCTCTCCAACAGTAATACCATGTGGGTTTAAGTGGCATCATCTAGTCAACGGGGAAGGATTCTGTAGACTGACAGGGTGAGATTATAAAAGACACTGTGAGTGGGTATGAGTCAGACGTGCAGTGCAGAGGTTCAGAAACTTCCTGGGAGACGGGCAGGCTGAGTGCGAGGAGATGGGCAACAGACTGGGAAACAGAGTTCCTGGCATTCAAGTCGTGTCCTTCTTGTGGGCTGCTCGGGTGTGCTGAGGTCGTGGTATTTCTTATCAGTGCCAGGCCAACAAAGAGGGTGGTTTTCCAGAACTAGCAGCGCAGGAACCTTGCCAATTTCTAAGGTGAATATGAGTCATGAGTGAGGTTTGGATGTGTGGTGCATTTTTATAGTTAGTCAGGGCCAGCAGGTTTCTTTCATGCGTAATGTTCCTTGATGTGAAATGAACACAGCTTTGAAAGTTCTGAAAAAGGGTTTGTTTTGCTGTTATTTTTTTCTTTCTTTCTCTCAAGCTGCATTTGCTGCCAAATCTATTCGCCTTCAAGGACAGTGGTAAGAAAAAGTTAAAAGAGCCTCTTGATGAGGGCGAGCTGCCAAATGGAACCTGATTTAGATGTTTTCTTTTGTACACAAGTTTTACACCACATAAAATGTTTTATCTGGAGAGCTATAAGTATCATTCTATATAAAACTAGTTAGTTTTCTGTGCATGAATGCACTCACTGGCACTTAGGTTGCGAGTTTACAGGGAATAGCCCCATTTTACTGCAGGTGGTAATTAATGTTACCACATGTAGTAATTAATGTTACCATATGTAGTAAAAGCTGAAGCCAATTTTCGTGTTCATAGTAAGTAAGGTTAAAAGTGTGTGATGCATGTGTATCTGATGACTCATTCATAATGAAAAATGTTTTGTGATTTGGCTGCTGGAGCATAGCTCAGCATCGTAGCTACGATGCTGAGGGAAAACAGTGGCACTGTCAAATATAAGTGTAATAAGTCGGGTAGCTATTATTTTGGAAGGCCGAGGGATGAAATACAGGTGTAAGGGTATAGTCTGAGGGTAGCATTATCACTCTAATTGGTGAAGACACCAATGTGCTACCACAATTAAATATACCACCATTTTACCACAATAACAAATTGCCACAAAATTAGGAGTATCTCCTCCAAAATATATCTAACAAGACACATGGGTAGAAGAAATTGAATCATTACCAATGGAAACATTCAGGGAAATCCGTTGGACTTGCTATTTCATCCTGTTATGTCATCAAAGAAAGTTTAACACCATATGGAAATCATTGTCCTACTATCTTTCTGGAGAACAGAATCCATTCAGGCGAGAAAGTGCTTTGCAGCATATGTTTGTTTGCATATTAATATGGATCATGTACCACATACCATGAACAACATCAGACTGCTACATTAAACCAGACAATACAGCCAAAAGACTAAAGAGCATTCACTAAACCATAAAAGACATACAAATAATCAGGTCAAAGTTTTTATTCATCAACCATTTCTGTGTGCTGAAGTGGCCCCTCTTTTGTGAGGGTCCATCTACATCCTATGACCTATCTGAAGAGGTGTTGTCTGCTATGATCATTGTCACATACATTGTGTGAGAAGTGCAATGCAATATTTTGCACAACACCATTATGCAAAACTTTGGACAATGCAAAATTGTCGGAGGAAACATTTTGCACTGAGATGAAATACTGTATTTGTATTTATTTTTGATTGGTTAAAGTGCAGGCCTACCTCGAGAGCGCTGTACAGAGTGTGGGTAGCCAGCATTTGGGTTGACATCTTTTAACAGTACCGTAGTACTATGAAGTCTGTGCGATGATATGTGTGTCCATTGGAATTGGTCCTTGGTCAGTTTTTGTTGAAAGAGACATGTTTTGAACGATTTGTGAAATTGGAGAATTGTGGGGGCATTCTGAGCTGACACTGGGATCGAATTCCAGAGGGTGGGTGCATGACAAGAGAAGTATTGTTTGCTGGTCCTCTCTTTGCGGACAAGTTGTCTTTCAAGACGGGGGGTTGATTTGCTGCACGAGGAGAGTGTGCCACCAGATGTTGTGGAGGTTAGCTACCAGGTACGCTGGTGTACTAGTTATGACAGCTTTGTAGATGATAAATGCAGTCTTGAACATTACCTGAATTGGAGTGGAAGCCAATGTAGTTTGCGTAAAATGGGGGTAATGTAGTCAAAGTTGCATGCTCCTGTATCAAAATGTGCTGCAACGTGGTGGACTGCTTTTAGGGGATCCAAGTGAGCAGCTTGGAGCCCTGTTAGGAGAGCATTTCCCCTATCGATGTGCAAGACCACAAGAGCCTGCACCACGGTTCTGCGGCGGAATGAAGGGTTCATTTTTTCGAAGGATAGATATTTGGAGCCAGGCTGTTTGGGCCTTCTTGGCTATGTGTTTCTGCAAGGACATACTGCTGTCAATGGTGAAGCCTGATGATGTTGCTGTGTCTGAGAGTAATAGATGAAATCCTTCTAGGTGCATATCATTGAGCCATTGTTGGACAAGTTGTGTTTTAGCAGGCAGATCGATGAGGACAAATTCAGACTTGGATGGGTTTAGGTTGTGGTAGGCAGTCGACATCTAGGACTGGATGATGGCTGGGTAATCGCAGAGACAAATGTTGTCCTACACGCTGTTTACTCTCATGTACAACTATCATCCTTGTGTTAGTGGATGACTATATAGGGATCTTTGACGGGAGTGCGCAAAGGCTCCATGTAAAGGTTAAAATAGATTGGTGAGAGGGTGGAGCCTTGGGGGACTCTGCAGCAGAGATGGAATCGGTTAGAATGAAACAAGTTCATTTGAACACCCTGGGAGGTAGGAGGTAAACCTATTCAGGACAGTGCCAGGGAATCCCATCCTCAGCAAGAACGGAGATAAGGATTTATGAAAATGTAATCATTTTGAGGATGACAATAATTCCAATTTTATTCATGTATCATATGCAGGAAAATATAGAGGGATCATTGGCATTAATAAGGCAAATAAATTAAATGCATGTATAATTTTCAAAGAATGACTGATCCAGCATCAAATTACGCCATAATTACAGTTAGCTGCACGTTGGCCTGCATACAGAAAAATATTGCCCTAGATGTTTGCTAAAGTGTCATGTATGCAAAAACTAAATGGGTAAAGTAGGAATCCAGTATGGGTGATGGGATGTTGACCCACCCACTATGGAGAGTGCCTAGACAGCACAGTGAAAACACTAAGCACTCCCCCAGCTGCAACAAGCTCCTGCGTTGCTGTAACTGTCAAAGGGAAAACACAGTTTCCTGTTGACATGTTGTACCTCAGTACTCATGTCCAATGGGACATACAAAGCCAGGGGTCTTCTGCTTCCCCAGCTGTGCATGACCCAATAGGGAACAGGCTGTGGTATTGCAGCTCTGAATGTGCTCCTGTGCTTCCCCACATATTTAGGCATGTTCCAGGGGGTGCCTCGGCATCTGCGTGAATGGGCAGGATCTTGGAAGTTGTCCTTGCTTCCAGGATCCTGTTCGTGTTGCACGAGAGCTGTAGAGTCATGGTGTGATCCTCTCTTGATAGCAGAGGAACAGATCATTTGTATGTGAATGTGTGCATGGCTGCATGTGTAGAAATTAGTGTATATTTGGGTTTGTGTATGTTGTATGGGTGCATGTGGGAATGAGAGAGAGTATGCTATGGTTGCACTGGCAAACAAGTTATGAATACTGTTAATGTGTATGGGTGCACAAGTGGTGCATGTGTGAATGGATATGAATGCAGAATGAATGCGTGTGATTGGGTGCATAAAAAATGCACCCCCTGCATCCCCAAATCAGAGACCCTTGCACCAGCTCACCAGAGACCTCGGTTTCGGGTAGATGATGGGAGGGAGACCCCCCAAATCAAAGCCCCGCCCACCAGTATGGTGAACGGGCCTCTGATTATGGAGTGCGGGGGGAGGGTGTGCATTTTATATAGGGCATTAATGTAAACATGATAACATGTTTGCTTTAAACATGATGCCCAGTAACAAAAATGTCATGTTAAAGGCAGAAAGTGTAACCAGACTGGCTGCAGCAATGAAGTACAGTCTTTCCATGAAATCACGCTGATCATGTTTTCAGGATAAGTGTTGTTACATGACTAGACTGGACTGATTTGCAGCAACCAGTCTGGTTATGTTTTATGACCCTGACATGGCTTTTTTTGCTGAGCATCATCAGTTAAGCCAACATGATAAGCGATATTATGTGGTTAGACAGGCATACACTGCTGCAGCAAGTCTGGTTTCATTTTCTGACTCTGGGCATCAAATTTAAAGCAAGCAATATTTACTTATCATGGTTGTCTTAATCTTGATGCCCAGTAATAAATGCCATGCCAGAGGCAGAAATAGTATCCGGATTGGCTGCAGCAATGTAGGCCAGTTTAGCAACACAATAACACTTATCATGTTTGTGTTAACCATGAAAACATAACCATATTGGCTGAATCAATACAGTCAAGTCTAGCCAAGTAACAACACTTGTCATTTTTGCAGGATAAATGTTTTTACGTGGCTAGACTGGCCTGCATTCCTACAGTTAGTCCAGTTAAATGTTCTTACTGTGGAACTGGCATGGCATGGTTTACTGGTCTTCATTGTTAAAGCAACATAATTTTAGTTATCTGGCTGGATGTGCTTACATTGCTGCAACCAGTCTGGGTAGGTTTTTTTTTCCTATAGCATGGCATGTTATACTTGACATTTAGGGTAAACTAAACATGATAAGTGTTATTACTTGTCTAGACTGCCCTACATTGGTGAGCTGGTCTGGATGTATTATCTTTACTGTGGCATGGAATCTTTTACTGACAAAGCCAACAGGAGAGCGTGCTCTTATACGGTCATTCTGGCATTGATTGGTGAGCCTGCACGTACATGTATGAGCACAGCCAGCATGATCATGTTTTTTTATACTGGCCTATATTGTATGGAAAGCCATCATGCAAATGGTTTGGAAAATGCTCTGTGTGCGCTGTGAGTTTATTGGATTTTGTCATTTGTTACACTGCAAAACTAAACGGCGTGGCTTTTGGCTTTTGACCCAATTTTTCACAGAAAGTATGCTGCAAAATGAACTATTTTAACCGATTATTTTTAACGTTTTCTCTGGGGTTAACACCCAAATCCCTCGTCGTTTGGTTGAGGATCCCTTGATACACTCGTCTCTTACGCATGTTCGTGGGAAAGATTTACGCGGTTCAAATAAAGAAGTCACCAGCCACTGATGGTAGGACTCCTACAAGAAGACGTAAGATCGCGGTAGAACAAAGGATTAAGAAAGAGAAGTCGTTCTAGGAAAGAAGAAAAGTTGCACTGTCCGATGTCGCATCCATGAGCAAATGGGTATGGTTGCACAACACTGCTGTAGCACGAAATTATAATTAACCTGTATTGTGAAATCAAAAATCAGAAATAATGAGTTCGTTGGTAGCAGTGTTAATTTCATTGTGCCTTATCTATCCCTGATTAATTAGCATGATTTTACTAATAATGGTATCTCATTCAGCGTGATCCAAGCCTAATTAATTCACATACGAAACATTGCATTTTAATAACTGATCTGATGACATTTAATTCTGAGTGATAATGAAAAAAATAACCTTGTTAGACTCTGGAGATGGCACGCGTGTGTTTTGTTGAATTTTCAATTCAACATGTTACTTCGGCATTCAGTAAGAGAATTATATTAAGCAGTGATAAAGGCATTAAAAGCAATGTGTTACTCCTAAAGCTCACTTTACAATGGTTCTTTCGGCTAAATTATCTAATGTGATAATGTCTGATGTAGTGATGAGATGTGTATCATGGCTACGATGGCAACAAAGATCGGCACTTTGACTTAATGTTCTCTGTGACATCAAGTGGAAGCTATCACAGACCATAAGAAAATATTACACGAGGACATGGAATTTTATGTAGATTATAAAGTGCTTTTTTCTAATTTGATGCATAAGGAGATACATTGATTTGTCATGAACCAGATTGCTCAATTGCTAAATTTAGATTATAATCCATGCCTCTAGTATCCAAGTTCAGTAATTTAACCGCTAGATGCCAACCTGTCACGAGGAGACAAAGGGCAGAGGATGTGGAAAGAGAAATGTGCACAAGATCACACAGTGAGTAAATATGTATTGAACAACATTCACTAAGGAACCAAAGATACATGCACTCTAACAGCCAGATGTTCTAGTAGAAAGTGATACAAATAGATGAAAAGAGATTTGGGGCACGCACTTAGACGCTCTTTATGATTACAAGGAAAGTCAACAAGCACCTCACCCACAATATTTGTTACAGGTAGGATCAGCACTACACCTATATATAGGGCACGCAATGACATGGTTGGTGAGCTGACACCCAGGATGGCATTATATAGGTAAGTTAAAGACAATGCGCAAGAGGACAAGAAACACCACATAGGATGTTAGTGAAGCCCACACACCCTGCTGACCAAACATGGAGCAAGAAAGACTGTAACGGAAAAGGTAGGATGACTTAATAAGACTCTTGACAAGGGACAAGTAGGAATAGTGCTTATAGCATAGAAAGGAAAACATAGGCATTCGCACAGGAGAAGGATTAAACAACATAATGCACCAACCAATCAATAGGGAACCAAGTGAGATGTGCAGAGGAAAATCGGACCGATTGGACTTGAAACTTAAAGACACGTTGTCGGAACGCTGCAGGAGCAGCTGCTCAGAAACCCGTGGTGAATAGGAGAGGGGATCAAGCGCATGGAAGAGCTGAGTCCTGGCGCTGCATGAAGTGCGGAAAATAAGATGGTTGCTCAAAACGGACCCGCCTGCAGTGGGCACTGTGTGCGGCGCAACGGGCAGAAAACAGCAAAAAGAGCCGGAGAAAGAGGCACGAACGAAGGGGAGAGCCGGAGCTGCTGGTGACGTGAGTCCCAGCACAGCGAGGTTCCCGTGGACAGCGACCGATGAGCGCTCCACTTAAAATAGTGCGGCCATGGTCAGATGATCCTCCTCACAGCGTGGCTTAAAGCATGCGCAGAGGGACTGAATGGAAAAGCTCAGGTCTAGCCGCAAGGGAAGTGAGCGCTGTGAGAGCGGACCTGAGTGCATTGCAGGCAACACCCTCTTCCCCCGTAACGGAGAGCAGACAGCTTCCAGTCGGCCCCAGAGGGCCTGCAGGCTGACTGTGCTGCTGTGAGCGTCCCAGGGAGCCCATCAGTATCGATAGGGACAACCAGAGGCATAACCCTCAAGACCTAGCCCCGGCCACAAGGGTAGATGCACCGCCATACCGCACCCTGACCAAGCCTCAGTGGTGAGGCCTACCTGTGGCACTGCGTGCTGGGCTGTGGTGGCCCCCTGGACTGCAGGCTGAGTAGGACCTGAGCCTCACAATCATGAATCTGAGAGGGTGCCTACCATACTGGAAGGATAAGCGCTGCAGGTGCGCGATGTGGTCTGCAACTCCCCCCTCTCAAGAAGCAGATTCAAGGGGTGGGCCACCCAAAGAAGCCTGCGCATTGCCTGACACCACTCCCTGGGTTGCAACAATGGAACCCAGCGACAGGGACAGAAGCTAACTGGGAGCACAAATGCACAACCCCAAGCCACATAAAACAATGCACTAAAACCTTGACACTGTGACAAGTGACTGGGCAACGTACTGAATGTTTTGGTATTGAGTCAAGCCCAAATACTTATGCCACTCTCATGGAAGCCCCCTGAAAAGCCTAGCCAAACCTGCACCCTACCCAACTTCTGCGACTACCGACACCGCAGCTGCAAAACTCAACAACAAAACTGCAAAATACCAGATAAACAACGTGGGGGAAAAGCCAAACAGACCAGCATGGAATCTTATGCTCGTAAGGGTGAAAAACGGCCCACACAGTTCCACAGACACCAGCGAAATGTAGTCGGATCAGCAGACACAGTGTCAAGAAGATGGCCCTATACTGGAGGCGATCACAGCACTAAAATCTGTGCTTGAGCACAAAGTGGACGCAGTAATTGTAGACATGGGCCTACTACGCCAGAACGTGCAGGCCTTGGCAGGCAATGGGCACAGCAGAGCACCAGGTCTAGGTCAATGCCACCAACATTGCCAGCGCCCAAACCCAAATCTCAAACATGCTTGGAACAATACAAACTTTAGAACACAGAGCCGAAGATGCAGAAGGAAATGCCCGACAAAACAACATCCGTATAATAGGCCTACCAGAGAGCTAGGAGGGTAGTGACCGCGCTAACTACATTAAAACCTGCTATAGCAGGAGGTCCGAGCTGGCACACTGTCACATCGCTTTACAGTAGAAAGAGCCCACAGATCCCCTCCAGGCGCTCCACCGAAGCTCATGACAGCTAAAATCATGAACTTTAAAGATCGAGAAAAAGATCCTCACATTCTCAAGAGAAGGCGGCACAATCATCAGAAACTCCTCTAAACTGGTGATCTACCCAGATTATACAGCACTTGTACAAAAGCACAGAGCAATGTTTGGCCTGACAAAGGAGCAACTCTGGAAAGCAAATCGCAATACATGTTGCTAAAAGTGTTACATAATGGATGATCCTATTTCTTTGAGCACACCGCTGAGTCCCACTCCTGGCTGGAACAGCAGGTTATACCTCAACTAGCTGACAGGCCCAATAACAACAATGACAACACACCTGAATAAACCATGATGACATGAACTGTGGGACCATAAGAAAATGCGAACCCTCACTACTGATGAGAAACTAAGACCGACACGATCAAGTAGCGGGAGATAGGGAAAGGAAACCTCCCACACAAGAGTCTATTGCCCGACAGTTGCCACAGCGAGCAACTCCAAGATGTTTGAAAAAGGTTCGGTGCCAGTTGAAAGGCATCACGCTGCTGCAAGCCATCTCCAGGAAACGGAGCAGTGGAAGGGAAGCAGCAGAGCCTGAGCAGAGGACGGGTGGCTGGGCGTTTATTTAAAGTTCAAGTTTGTTGGTTGGCAGCTGAAGCTGAGGTGAGAGAACACATCATCAACAAAGAGCAGACATGGGTCACTGAGAGGAGCAGGACTGTCAGCAAGCATGAGGGAACAATCAGGCCCATGGGAAGAAGCAGGCCCTTGGACGAATCGCAGTGACAAGTCTTGAAGGTACAAACATTGTCACATGGAATGTAAGGGGACTGAACAACTATGTGAAAGGACTAAGGGTGTGCACAGGGCTAAATAAAATGAAGGTGAAAGTGACACTGCTGCAAGAAACATGCTTGGCAAATGAAAAACAGACCATGATCACAAGAAAATGGGGGGTAAAGAACAGGGATCAATCTATAAAACCTACGCCAGAGGGATGCTGACGGGGGTAGCCCCCAATGTCTCCTTTCAACTCATAGCAATCGACAAGGACTTAGAAGGAAGGCTCTTGATAGTACATGCCTACTTGAAAATAGAGAAGTGTGCCTGGTAAACACGTATGCACGCAACCACGACGCCCACAGGTTTTTCAGTTCATTGGCTCCCCAACTCTCACCTTATTGGGGCACGACATACATCTGGGGCGGAGATTTCAATTGCACACTTAACCCACTACTAGACAGATCAGTCACCAAATTTAAGAGACCAGCCCTACTGGTGAAAACCTTAAAAATCCTACTAAACCAACTGAGTCTGGAGGATGTCTGGAGGGAAAAGCATGGCGCGAGCCGTGGCTACTCCCACTTCTGTTAACCACACGGCACACACATGCAAATAGATTATTTGTTTGTGGGGACTGAGACCCCAAGTGAATTCACAGAAATAGAATTTAAGGCATGGACCCTCTCAGATCATGCCCCGCTAGATGCGACATGCATGCACGCAAACACGGGAACCCCTATACCAACATGGCGACTGTACGCAGAAGCACTGTTGGATGATGAATTCCATAGCCACATATTGGTTGCCATAGAGGAATACTTTCAACATAATACAGGGAGTGTAGATAGGTCGGGAACCTTGTGGGATGCCTTCAAAGTTGTAACACTGGGCACTGCAATGGTGTAAATGGGGGGCCTCAAAAGGGCATGCTAAGGGAACTATCTGACATAGATGAGTACATAGTGAAAGCTGAGAGAGAAGCAGGTTTAACTGGAATAGAACCAGTCGCATTGATAGCATTGACATTTCAGTGCATCACTAGCTGGGAGAAATTAGGGAAACTAGGTTATGGGAAATATATACAGAGACTGCACACTGAGAGCGACAAGCTAGGCAGGCTACTTGCCTGGTTAACCAAGCAAGAAGTACGCAGTGACCCGATCAGCGCAATATGGAATCAGGAAGGCAAGATCATCAGAACCCAGAAGGGTATCAACCAGGTCTTCTCCCATTTCTACTAGGATCTGTACTCCCCCAATCTGAGCACAAAAGACAAGGATATACACAAGACATTAACTCATATTGAGATACCAAATCTGACTGAGCAGCACACAGCAGCACTTGACGCCCCACTAACAATAGAGGAACTGGAAACAGCAATTGAAGGCCTCCCAATGGCCAAGACCCCGGGCCCAGATGGACTTCTGGGGGAGTTCTATAAGAAATACAAAGCAAGTGTAAAACCCAGACTCCTCGAGGTCTATGAAGAGGCATACAAACAGGGTCTCTTACCGGACACCCTGTGAGAGTCACTAATAATACCTATTCTTAAACCAGGGAAACAACCCCTTGACTGCGGATCATACAGACCCTTTTCTATGATTAATCAAGATAGCAAAATCCTTACGGCTGCCCTGGCCAACAGATTGAACCGGGTCATACATGCCCTAGTACACACAGACCAAATGGGATATGTCCCAGGCTGCAATACTACGTGGAATCTGAGGAGACTCCACCATGTTATAGACGGAACCAACCATAGGCAGAAAGACATTGCAGTCATTTCCCTAGATGCAGTAAAAGCTTTCGTACGCTGGGACTGGCTGCTACACGTGTTGGAACACTTTGGGATGAGTACAAACTTCCTGAGATGGATCACGCTGATCTATACGAAACCTAAAACCAGGGTGAAGACAGGCAGACAGGCAGACAGGTCTCAGCAGAATGGGAAATTCACAGAGACACTAAGCAAGGCTGCCACCATCACCAATGCTCTACATACTAGCCTCAGAGTAACTGGCTGCCTTCCTCACGAAGGAATATGTCAACATAGCGATAAGCATAGATAACACTGCTTAATCTCACTCTATGTCAACGACATGCTCATATATGTCAACAGACCGCAAGACAACCTGCCGCACTTACTAGATGTTATAACAGAATTTGCCAAACTGTCGGGCATACATATCAACAAGGGCAAATCCTCATTGTTCCTTCAGTTGGCACTTAAAGAGCACAATATAGAGAAGTTACCTGACCTGGGCCTAAAGTGGATGCAGGCTTCCTTCTGCTACCTGGGAATTGACATACACCATGACCCAGCAACATTGCACCGAAATAACACACTAGTGGCATTTCAAAATGTCACACGCTCCATGACCATCTGGAGGATGTTGCTCCTGGGGATGCTGGGTAGGGTGGCACTGCTAAAAATGATACTGCTCCCCCGCCTCCTTTATCATTTTACCAACATACCCTAAAACATACCCAAAGAATTCTTTAGACAACTGAACACAACTATAAGGGAATTCCTGTGAGGGGTGAGGTGGTGCAGGAACAGAGTCACCCTAAGCACACTGCAGTGAGACTACAAACAGGGAGGGATCAAACTACCACATTTAGAGCTGTACTACCTGGCAGGGCAGTTGCAGTTTGTAGCAAATTGGTTGGGAGACAAGTCTTCAGGGAGTTGCTGGGTAAATTAACCCCAGACAGAGGCTTAAACCAGGGGCAGAATAAGTTGAAAGGAACCCATTCCTTTGACCTAGAGATACAGGAACACAAAAAACAACCACATAGAGAGGTAAGGCACCTCAAAAGCTCCTCGCCAAAGACTATAATGACGAGGTGTGGAGATTGAGACAAACTTATAGGAATTGGGTGAAAGGTATAACATTTGTCCTGTTAATCAAAGATGCTGAGAGAATGTTGGCATGTATGTCAGGTAACAAGAGTGGGACATTTTGGAACCTAATAAAGGCACCAGGGGCTCAGGCTTATCTGAAGTCACAGGCTGTTAGTGATATAGCGTGGGTTAAATTATTTTCTGACCTTTACAGTGTAGAAGGGTTGAATTGCCCAGAGGTCTGGTCCCAGGCAGATTGGAGTGGGGTAATGGTTTGGGACTTGGAGGATGTCACCGATTTGATAAAGAAATCCAAGCGGTTAAACGTGCCGGGCCCAGATGGCCTTTCAAACTTGACTAACAAAGACAAAGTGGCAGTTTGGTCATTAGTGCTCTCAGGCCTATTTAGCAGCATCCTCGTAAACACAAGGTTTCCTAGGATTTGGTCTGAAGCCACAATAATTGTGATATTTAAAGTGGGAGGCAGGTCCTCATTTCATATTACAGACCAATATCCTTGTTGGATGCTTCAAATAAGATTTTTGCCAAAATACTATTGAAAGTTTTGCAAAAATGGGCATTGGATTCTAAGTCTCTTGATGTCTTTTATTCAGGTTTTTGCTAGGACATGAGCACCGCCATTAATTGTTTTGTCTCAATCCAATCTCGGCCTGTCTTTATTGCTTTTCTAGATATTAGTAAAGCATTTGATTTAGTGAATAGGTCTCTTTTATGGAAAAAGTTATATGAGCGAGGGTGCCCGGCTGCTTTGCTGGGTATCCTGGAGGCCTTGCATATAGACACAAAGATTAGGGTTAGGCTTGATGCTTTTGGCAGTTACACTTCCTTGGTACAGACAAACAGGGGCCTATGGCAGGGGTGTGTATTGGCCCCCTTCCTTTTCTGCTTTTATCTCTTGGGGCTGGGAGGCCATTTTAGTACATTCAGTACCACCCCCCCCCAGACTAGGTTCCCTGGTAACCCAGTTCTTATTATATGCGGACAATATTGTTTTATGTGATTTAACAGCTATCGGTCTGCAAAGAGCTCTATCATCAGTAGAGGGATTGCTGGGGAGACTGGATCTTTCGTTAAACACAACAAAATCAAAGATGCTGGTTCTAAAAGGGGGGAGAAAGTTGTAAAACTCTACCCTGGTCTTTGGAAAAGGACAAGCTTGAAGTAGTGAAAAAGTTTGTTTACTTGGGCCTGTCAGTTTACGACAAAGTTACGGGGCCAGAGCCGCAAGAAGATCTGAAGGACAACTTTTTTGGGGCACTTGTGAAACTCCGAGTTTTCGATGGTAAATTTGGTAGGTATTCACTCTTGCCAGCATTGAAATTATATAAGCAGCAACTGGTTCCAAAACTAATTTACGGTGCACAAATCAGGAGCCAGTTTATAGACTGGCCAAAATTAGAGGGTGCTTTGTGGAGAGGTCTTTTGCAATTGCCACAGTCAGTTCCCCTTGCAGGGATTTTGTTTGAGGCGGGACAACTCCCTGCCTACACTATGGTGGACTGGGCAAAACTCCAGCTCTTCATAAACGTTTTGAATCCCCCAACAGCCTCGGTTTTGGAGGAACTTAACCTTGTGAGGATACAGGGCGGTTGTAGAGCTCTTAATGAGTGGGTCCTAAATTGTGAATCTATGCTCTTACGGGCAAATATTTCACTCAAAGCATTGGGGCTTAAACCAAAAGTGGCCAAGTTAAGATGGTGCAGGTGCATCTGGTCAAATGTGAGATTAACGATTATGGATGCTAAATGTTTTGGGGACCATTTTGTGTGGACTTCTAAAAGCTTCAATGCACTTGCTCCCTATCTGAAAAAACACCCTTCGAAGAGCTTCAGGTCTCAACTATTAGGAATTGGGTTGAATCTGGCCCCAACTCATGAAGTACTGGGGTGAAGTCTTAACATTCCACGAGACCAGAGACTGTGCCATCAATGTAAAACTGAGATCGAGACTCTAAAGCATTTATGTGTTGGGTGCCCCAATTTTGAAATTTTGAGAATTCAAACCTTTTCTGGGAGAAGGCACTCATCCGACGAAGAGCTGTGGAGGAGGATCCTAAATTGTAACGAATTGAGTATGTCTATCCATGTTTTCGAATTTTTAAAGAACGCTGCAATACTTTTTTAAGACTCTGAATTGTATGAAATGGGAATTTGGTATTGTATTTGTATGGTTTATTATTTGTCATTGGTTTTATGTATATTTACTATGTAATGTGTTAAAAGTACATTTGTACTGTGAAACACAATAAAATAAATAAATAAAAAAGCCTTCCTAGACACACTACTCCTACAACCCACACTGCCATTGCTATTTAAGAGAGGTCATATGGATGGAAAATGCTTTACACCAGAACCCCCCCTCTCGTCACCCTGGGCCTATCCCTATTGCTAACAGCATGTAAAATTCTGAAAACCCCGGACCCCTGTTCCATACATGGGATCGCACAAAACAGATTGCCAAAAAGACGAGCTATCACGTCCTTGGCACTACAGAGATAATGTCAATGACGAGATAGCTCGCCCTTGGCAATTAAGAGGTTAAACCAGGTTGAACCAGAAGGGGCACTGTATTTGTTTTATTTAAATTAATTATTCTTTTGCCAATTAGATTGTGGCTCATTATGGCAGCTTCATATGGATAGTGGTAGGTGGAAAACATGCATGATATGATATGATATGGCATTTATAACGCGCCTATACACAAGTGTTTCAAGGCGCAATGAGGCAACAGAGGGCAGACAACGATCCTACTATGCCAGGTATTATTCAGATCGCGCAAGTGCATGGGAAGGGGGCAAGGGGAAAGTGTGGTCGGAGGTGGGAGGGGACAGTGCAGTACATGGGATAAAAGAATAAATAATCACTTTCATTGTATCGAAAAGTGTACGGAAGTGACAATGTACCCCAATTCCAGATTCTGGAAAAACCTCATGAAACTGTTGATCAATCAATACAAGGATTGTGGGAGAAGAGCTGTACAGATCTAATCCTGACGCTAAATACAACAAGGGAAACACTATGGTCCAACCCGAACAAAGTTAAAAAAAAACGTTTGCAATGGGACTGGTTGGAAACGATACAGCAAAGAGGCAAGCATAAATGCATGCAGATGGTCCCTCCAGAAGCGAAAGCGTATAACATTCTTGCCCAAATACCTGGTGAAATTCCCTAATAAGACCCAGCGTGACATCTTTCTCAGATTTAGACTAAATCTTATTGAAACCAAAGAAATTCTAAAACTGAGAAAGAAAATTGTTGGAGATGACACAGCTTGTAGACTCTGCAAATCTACAGAGGAGACTCTAAAACATTTGGTGTTGTTTTGTCCTACATTGCGCGATCTGCTGACTTCAATATTGGGCTCTGAGATTACGAAACGTTCCACTTAGTGTGGTGATCAGTGGTGGGCTCTCATTTCTTGAAGGGTCAAACAATAAACTAACCTTCATCTTGATTTACTTTCTGCAAAAACATGGTGACAAGACTACAGGCTGAGGGTCCCGTCTTTTAACTTGAAGATGAGACTTAACTCAGCACATATGTGTCACTATACGAGCCGATACATTGCCCAGAGTGATTATTCATCTTACTTTATCGAGGCAACAGTTGGACAGGCGTACAAAAAAATGAAATCAATTTAAACACACGCAACAATTTTTACACGAGTACATGTGAAGTAAACGTAAAGAAATTATATTGTTTGATGTTAAATCTTCAGTTGCCTTTTCGCTTTCTCTGCCTTTTTTCCTTTCTTCTTTTCTCTTTTCTTCTTTAAAAAAAAAATAACAATAAATGCAAGTACGGCCAGCAGGTGGCAAGTGCAAGGGTAAGTGCAGACATCAGTGTAAGTGCTGGTTGTGGGACTGTAGGGATGCAGGAAACAGTCCCCAATAGAGGGGGTTGCAAGGAAGGCAGCAGGTGTGTGACTTGAGGGGGAGGGGAGCTGGGTCCGAGATCAGAGGGTGGCCAGGTAACCATTCCAGTTTCAGTTTCAGCCAGGAAGTCAACAGGAGAGAGGAGGAGTAAAAGCAGAAGCAAAGAGAAAGGTTTTGAGGTGTTTCCGGAACCAGAGATGATTCGCCTCAAGTTTCAGGGAGGCAGGGGGGCTGTTCCAGAGGGAGGCCCCAGCCAAAGACAGAGATCTACCACCAACTCGTTGCTTGGAGAAGCGACTGACCCTGAGGGAGTTGGAGGTGGATGAGTGAAGAGCTCGAGAAGGAAGATATTTGGGAAGAGAAAGTTGCAGGTATTGAGGTCCGAGGCCCCAGAAGGCCTTGTGGACAATGCAGAGGGTTTTGAACTTAATCCTCGCAACCACTGGGAGCCAGTGCACAGATTTCAGTCCTGGAGAGATACGATCCCTGGACTTGAGGCCAAGGACAAGTCTTGCAGTCCTGTTCTGGATGAGTTGCAGAGGGCGGAGACTAGAAGCAGGCAGATTTAGAAAGGGGCTGTTGCAATAGTCCAGCCTAGAAAGAACCAGAGCTCTGGAGACAGTGAGCTTCTTGGGGAAGGAGAGGAAGGGAAGAATACCTCTGAGGAGGTGCAGCTGGTAGTGTGATTTCTTAGAGACCTCAGAGATGTGAGGAGAGAAGGAGAGTGTGGAGTTGAAGATGACCCAGAGGTTTTTAGCCTCACAGGTGGGAGCAGGGAGAGGGCCGAGAGGCCGGCCAGGTAGTGACAAGAAATGAGGGAGCGGGCGTGCCGCTGAAGAAAATTTCGGTCTTACTGGCATTAAGGCAAAGATCACTGGTGGCACACCACTCCTGGACAGCGGACATACAGTCAGAGATGAGAGAGGGAGAGGAAGTGTCTGAGGGTAGCCTGAAAATGAGCTGAGTATCATGCGCATCGCAGCGGAAGTTAGGGCAGAGCACGGCAATGCGGTGGGCAAGAAGTGCCAGGTATTGGTTGAACAGCCAGGGAGAGAGGTTAGACCCCTTGGGGACACCACAGGTAGAGATAAAAATAGAGGAGAGGAAGGACCCAAGTTGAACCTGGGAGGGTCGATCAGAGAGGAAAGAAGACAGCCACCCCAGGTTATCATGGAGACGGTTCAGCAAGATGGCATGGTTGACCGTGTCAAAGGCAGAAGAGTGATCCGGTAAGATAAGGACACAAGGAGTGCTGTCAGGTGTCTTGGCCCATGTTCAAGTTATTATTCTGCAACATTTGGCGCTGTGGGCTTAAAAAATCCAAGATGGCTGAAAAGCCCACATTTGTGCCAGAATCCAGGAAAACCGTGCAGTTTTGCGCACACCAAAATGGGCACCTAACCTGCCACCCACCAGTTCAAGCGTGATGGGCCAGAAGCGCCATGAGTGAAACGTGGTGCCAAAGGAAAAGCAGCAGTGCCTGTTAGCTCAAAAAGCGCTTTGAAATCCCCTTTGTTTCTCTGAAATGCAAGCTCAAAATGCCTATTCCAAACATTGCAAGATATTCAAAAATCTCACTGAACACCAGCAGACATTTGGCAGAATGTAGTCTTGTGTGCGTACAAAATCCGGAAAGATGAAGAGCCTAAAAGAATGTTTATAACAAAACTGGCTGAACTGTGGATGTCAGCAGCTTAAGTGAAATTGGACTTAAAGCCACTAAAATCAAAATGTTTAAAATAAATGAGTGACCTACGTTTGAGTGTCACATAGGTTGCAACTGTTTAAATGTCATAGTTTTGAACTTAGAATCAGCGTTCTAGCTGCATGTGTAAAAATTGTAAGTTTGATTTGAATGAAGAAAAACTGGGAACAAAAGTGACATTTAGCTGAAGCCTGGCTTAAGGAGATTGAATTCTGCCTGACAACTACCCCCGACAGGAGTGGAAACTTGCCCAGCAACTGCATTCCCAGGCCTGGCCTCCCTTCTGCTGCACCACCAAAAGGAGATCACACCTCTCTGATTGAATCAGAGGGAGGAGCAGTGCTTCTTGGAGCCACCTGAGCTGGAGGCGGGGACAGACAGAAATCCCCCAATGTGCTTTGGAACCTAAACCACACCCATCTGGGCCAGAGCATAAATTTAAAAAGATGGATTATTCATAGTACGAAATTGTCAAAATTATATAATAATATCATTTATTATTGTGATTTCTCTGTGCACATTTTAAGAGGTGTTAGGACTCTGTGGTATGTTCTGGGGGGTAGTAGCGGAAAATAAGGTATTACTTCAAATGTCTGTATGTTACAAATCTGACACTTTATCATCTGATGGCCATATTCCTTGCGCATGTTTGTGTAAATTCTGGAAAAGTTTAGAGGTTGTGTTCTTGATGAAAAGGGCAGAATTCTGTCAGAAGTGGACACAACATCTTACAAAGACAGGGATCGGATGGTTTGGTGCTACAGAAAATATGTTAACTGGACATATGATGTTAGAAAAATTGTACATAGATAAATATGTATTTGGATCAAAAATAGATTTGTGTTCAAATTGACAAGGGGATGATCCTCAGACCCATAAACCTACCTCATCACGATGACACTTCATTTCCTTCCCCCAATCAAGGGAAAGAGGACAACTTGGCCAATGATAAGTTGTGAGGGGCAGGCTTAGTTATGCCCACGCACACACCCATTTTCAAAAGACATAAAAAGAGCCACTAAGACCCAGGAAGGGACAGTCACTTTCCACTTCAAACTGATTTCTTGCGAAGCATTTTGCCGGACCAGACAATATCCAGAAGACTCCAGAACCAGAACTTAGAACCCAGACTTCAGAACTTGCAGCAGAGAGGCCTAGTCCAAAAGCTGAATCCTTCTCAGCAGGCCTCAGAATCCAGCAACCAACCAAACTCTTCAACAGCCGGGCTGTGCTGTTTGATTCTGGCTAGAACCCTGTGCCAGAATCCAGAAAGCAGTTCTGTATCCAGAGAGAACCAGAGACCAGACCACTGTGCAGTGCCAAGAACTTTTGCCAGAACCAGAGATCCAGCCCAGCAGAGCAGAGAGAACCGCAGCTAAACCTGTTGACCAGATCTGTGACGAGGCCCAGTCCTTCCAAAATTAGGTGTGAGTACCCAGTCAGAACTGTGCATAGTCATCTCTTGGTTTAAAATAATCTAATTCAAACCATTTTAACCCGTCCAGAACTGCATCATAGAATTGTGTGTCCATCATGTTGATCCAAAACCTTCCACAGCGCATCTGTCATTCTGAAACTTTAATTTTACTTCTGAAAATCTACCTCCAATAAATCGTCCGTATCTTTGGAACCGCATGTGCTAGGAATGAGATTTAACTTTCATTTTAAAGCTAAGAATCTAATCTTTCCAACTCCTTATAGTTATTCTGTAATCGCGCTCGACACATCCGGAAAAAGTGCAGCAAATTGAAAACTAGCTCAAACTTTTTCACCTGTCAAAAATAGCTGTCTTTTGCTTGCATTGCTGAAATCCGTTTTCAACCTGATAATCCCTCATGAATCACTAATAGGGTTAACCTGAACCAATCTTAAGTAGCTATCACCTACCCTGAATCTCCTATAGGGAATTAAAATCATTTTTAGCATCTTTTCACATTCAAAATATTTCTGCATGTTTTAAAAGCATACCGGTTGCTCCAAGATTACTAGAATTTGAACTGAATCTGTATCGCATGTTGATTGTATTCCTGAAAACTGTGTGCTCTCCTTCCATCTCCTTATATTGCATAGGGGGGAGTGAATTGTCAAAAGAAAAAGTGATCATATGATCTCTTGTTGAAACCATCTCAGTTATTTCTGTGTTGCATTCTTTTCCACCATTGCATCTCCTTGAATCCATAAAAGCATTCTCAGCTACCTTATCCTCTCTATACCAACTCCTAAGTAAATAAATAAGCGTATAATTGTAATATTATCCATTGTTGATCACTGTCCTATTCTTAAGTGTGATATCAAATATTAATTTATTATAAAAGTGTGATATATATACATATATATTGTTTAATTTTCAAATAAATCTTTTAAATTGCAAAACAAACCTACTTCTTGGCTCAGTGAGGTCAGGGGGATTCAAAGAGAGGGGCGTTATACAAGGGTTTATCATCCAGATTATAACTTGTCATAAAAATATATAAATAAGGCCTTCCCTTGGGCATCCCAGACCAGGCATTGACTTAGTTGGAGTGCTGAATTGAAGTCCCTTAACAGTGCTGGAATCCAGGTTGAAGAGCAGGTCTTCACAGATCATCAGGAGAGCAGTTTCCGTGCTTCTGGCATCTCTGAAGCCAGACAGATGATCATGGAGACAACCAACAGATTCAGTGTGAAGATTGAGCTGGGAGATGGCCAGCTTTTACAAGATTTTGCCCAGGAAAGGAGTGATAGAGATTGGGCAATAGTTAGCCGGGCAGGACAGGTTGGCAGAGGGTTTCTTAAAAAGAGGGTGGACAAGGGAGTGCTTCAGGGGAGAAGAGAAGACCCCAGTGGCGAAGGAGTGGTTGCAGAAGTCAGCCAGAGCAGGAGTCAGGGAGTCAATGTGGTCCCTGATGGTTTTGGAGGAACACAGATGAACCAGCTTTGACGAGAATTTCATAGATTGGACTTGTCTAGAAACCTCATCAGAGGATTACAGGGGAAAGGCAGAGAAGGAGGCAGAAGAGGTGGCCGAAGAAGGGCCAGAGGAAGAGCAGGGAGTAGAGGGAGGAAGAGGAGAGGAGGAAAGAGAGGACCGGATGTCCTGAGTTTTAGAGATGAAATGTGAAGCCAATGCCTGCAGAGGGCCTGGGAAGGGATAGGAGAGGTAGAGACTGCAGCAGGATTGGCCAATTCCTTGCAGATTTTAAAGAGTTTGGCCGAGTTGTTAGATGACACGGAGACGTAGGCTTGAATGTGAGCTCTCTTCTTTGTGAGGACAGAGAGCTGGTATTGCTTTCGGAGCAGGCAGCAGGCCAGTTTATTAGAGGATGTACAAGAAGTGCGCCATTTCTTCTCAGCCACCCTGCAGTTGCGATTAAGGGTGACGAGGTCTGAGTCGTACCAGGAGTTGCACTTAGCTTTGGGCTTCAGGCGGATCCTCATGATGGGGGCATGTGTAGCATGGAGAGTGCTGTGTCAGGGTGTGAGTCAGCCAAAGGGGTAGGGGGACGAGAGAAGGTGGCAGCGAAAGCCCCAACTGACACGCGCTTCATGGGACAGATGACCAAGAAGGTGGGAGGCAGTGATGGAGTTCGCTTGGCCTGAGGGGTAGAGAGGGTGAGCTGAGAGGAAAGGAGAAAGTGATCACTCCAGGAGGGAGGAGTGGTGAGAGGGATGGAAAGGGGAAGGTTTGAGGAGATCAAAACATCTAGAGTGTGCCCTGCGGAGTGCGTCTGGCCAGAGGGGACAATAGAGAGTGAGAGAGATTCACAAAGGTCGCGAACAGGACAGGAAGCACCCAGGTGGATGTTGAAGTCTCGAAGAAGGAGGAGTTGAGTGGTCGAGACTAGGAGGGAAGAGGAAAGGTCCGCCCACTCATAGAGAAAAGAGGAGGTCTGACCAGGTGGCCGATAGATAGTAGCCACAGTAAGGGAATGGCTAGGAGACAGAGAAAGCCTGCAGACGAGGCATTCAAAAGAGGAGTAGGCCTGAGTAGGAATGATAGAGGCAGGAATCCACTCAGGGAAGATCAGGGCTACACCCCCTGCGGAACGGTTGGACCTGGTCATGGAGAGGATCTTGTAGCCGACAGGGAGAGAGTATCAAAGCTCGTGACAGAGCTGGCTGTGAACCATGTCTCAGTGAGACTGAGCACATCGAGGTCAAGTTCCTCCAGAAGGCGGCAGATGTCAGAGGAGTGTTTGACAGCTCAGCGAGAGTTAAGGGTTGCAATATGAGAAGGTTTCCATCCTTGAAAGACTTCCGGGAAGGGCTACATATCTGAGGTATGCCCTGCGGAGGTGTAGGGGGGCAGAAAGGGAAGGAGGAGAGGGCAAGTTGGCCAAGGAGGAGGCAGCATAAATACACATTTGCCTTAGTGTTGCACCAACATTTTTCTGGCACTGTAATTCACTAAAATGCCTATATTATGTGAGTGCTTTAGTTGCAACTGTTTGCCTCTACTGGCACGTTAATGGAAAGTGTCACAGATGTCTGATGCTCCATACAGTAGTGTTAGTTTTGATTTTCTTTCTTTGAATATATGTGCCTGTTTTGTGTTCAGGACCTCAATGATTCCTATCTCTTGTAATTGCGTGAACGTTATTGGTATCCTTTAGCCGTAGCATGACATTTATTTATTTATTTTTGCTTAGCTGAATATTATGTGAGAATTCCCTACTGATCCACCATTAAAAACGAAGTGGGCTGGATCTCCTACTGCTATCTGGTAACCTGACATAAAGTGCAATGCATGTTGTTATTTAAGAAATTTTATCTGTAAGCATTTTACAGAATTTGTGGACAGAAAGCTCGATGCCCATTGTACACATAGGGATTATCCCTGGCTAATAGTGGAAATATTAAGACATTTGATGCTGCATTTAACGAATAATGGCAGCACCTGCGAGGATACACCATTAATATCTATATGTCAAAGGGCTTTGTTTGCATAGTAAACAGTTGTCATTGGTAGGTGTTAGGCAAGATTGTATGCAGTACACTGTGGGAGACTGCACCAGCCTTGTACTCTTGGCAATAGGTAACCCATCCTTTGGAGGGCCTTAGCCACTGCCTGAGCAGTAACAGTCCTCATAGGTATGGCTTCAGGATACCTGGTAGCATGGTCTACCACAAACAATATAAATCGGTTGCCTGAAGATGGGGGAGGGACTACGGGACCAAAAATGTCAATCCCTACCCTCTCAAAAGGAACCCACACCACTGGGAGGGGCACCAGAGGTGCAACATTCTTGGCTCCGCTCTTGCCAGATATGTGACAAATGTGACATCTTCTACAGAACTTATCTACATCAGACCCCATCTTGGGCCAGTAGAAATATAGAGACATCCTTTCCTTGGTCTTCTTAAAACGTAAGTGACCAGCTAAAGGAATCTCATGGGCTAACGGTAGACACTGGGGTCTCGCCACCAGAGGCACTACAAGTCTTCTGTAGTGCCCTGGGGTAGACTCAATAGGCTCACTGTAAAGGATGCCATCCTCCCAGTACATCATGTGCTTCCCTGGCTCTTGCCCATCAAGCTGGGAAGCTGCCTGTTGGCGAAGTACTTCAAGAGTAGGGCACTCTCTTTGACTTCTGCTGAAGTCTGCCCCAGAGGGTACACCTTCTGTAAGCAAAGTCTGCAGCTCAGGATGGTCTTCAGGATCCAGATCTCAAACAAAGGGAAGGGCTTCTTCCAGCTCTGTTTCACCATTAGCTGCTTCACCATTCTTTGGTTGTTCTTCACACTCAGCCTCAGCTGGTGGAGGGGTCACAGGTGTGAACTTGGACTGTACTTACGGGGATGTCCTTGTCCTTTGAATAGATGTGATACCTTTCTTCTTTCCTGAGACCTTGGGTTTTCCCTTTGTCTCCTTCTTTGTCCTGGGACTCTGTGTAAGGGACCCTTCAAAGGGCCATATAAAAAAACCAGCAAGCAAAAAGAAAATACAAGACAGAAGAAAATGAATCCAGCCTTACGAAAGGTTTTTATGTCCTTTCCGCAGGAAAAGGTACCTGCAAACTACATTTCCCAGCAAATGCCGGGACAAGGAAAACTTTATTACCCCCACGATGGGAGAAGAGAAGCACGAGGCTTGTGCTCAGATGTCCACCAGAAGCAGACGTGTTTCCCGGAGCTCCGAGCATGGGGATCAGCACGAGGGCCCACGCCCGACAGAATCTTCCTCCAGGCCCCTTGCATACCAAAGCTAATTACCGCCAGCCCTGGGGAACCCAAGCAGGTGCAGGGAAGCCGCATGCAACGCAGCAGAGCAGTGCTGAAGAGCGAACATGCAGAGGGCTCAAGACTTGGCCAGGGGCACACGCAGGGGTCACAGGGTCACAGCCCATTGATCTACGTCCACACTGCTCCAGAGAAGCTAAGTCTGCTACACCATAGTGTTTATAGCAACAACCTTATACCTCGTGCCACATTATTCATGGGCACTAGAGTCCATAGAGCAATGCATATGCTTTGCATATTTAAGTAGCCACGTGCGGCTCACGGAGAAGTCGCGACTAGCGGCTCGCAGGGGAGACACAACCAGTCATGTGTGGCGGACTGCACACAATAATTTATCATAATCACATTTGGCAGGCAACACAGGGCACACTTGCCAACCGCTGAGCCATGCGTGGCCATATTTCCTCATGTGCAGTGCTTAGTCAGTCTCGGCTGCATGCAAACTAATACAGAGGCAGAAAAAGACGCTTAAGTGTTGCATGGGGGGTGTCACTAATCAAGCTGCATGAGCATAACTGGTTTAAGCTCCATGTGTGTGTGAAGAAACACACAGAATAGTAACTCACACTCTCTTTGCAGCATTGAACTGCTGCTGACACCGGACCTGAGGGTGCGCAGGCAGGAGGCCAGCACTCATCCCATAGATAATTCTCTTTTTGGCTCGTAAGCCTTGTTGTGTGTGTAGTGCATGTATATTCAAAGCCTGGTGTGTTTCTACTGTTGTTCATTTATGGTTACCCTGTGTCCCCTTACCTCTCCGCCTCCCCTCTCCTAACCCTCTTTCTGGTTACCCTTGGTACCTGGACCCATCCAACCAGCGAGTCACTAACCCTCTTACCCCGCTGGGGTCTCAGTGGCCTGTGTAAGCATTGTCTTGCAAGCGCCCCGACCACGGATGGGGTGGTTGGTTTGTGCCACTCCTGCGCCTGGAGCGGAAGCTGTGACAGAAGCACAAGCCCAAGTGTAGCAGGCGCCCAAGTGGTACGAGCTGGCCAGGCCATGGCGGAGCTTACGAAAGTCTTGCATGACTTGCAGGCCGAGCTCACTGCCACTAGGCAAGACTATGCCGTCTTGGCAACCCAGGTGCGTAGTATGACTGCGCAAACGTCCCCTCTCCCAGGAGGGGCTTCCACATCCACCCCAGTTCAGGTGCAGGAACTCGTAGTGCCATTAGCCCCACCTGAAATGTATTGAGGGGATCCCCAGAAGTTCCCAACCTTCCTGACCCAATGCAAACTCCACTTCCTTAACAAACCAACAGCCTTTAGAACTACCCAAGTTAGGACTGCTTTTGTTGTTTCATATTTAATGGGGGATGCTGCGTCTTGGGCAAATCCCTTGGTACAAATGGATGATGATGTTTTGTACAATTGGGATGAGTTCCTGTTGGAATTCAGGAAAATCTTCAATCGTAAGGCAGCAGCCATGTGCAAACACAGACAATTACTGAACCTGCGTCAGGGTAGCAAGGACTTGGTGACGTATGTCACTCAGTTCAATCGGTTGGTGGCAGAAGCCGAGTGGCCTCGTGAGAAAAGGATGTCCCTTTTCTATCAAGGTCTACGTGATGACCTGAAGGACCTCATAGCTCAGGTGGATCCTCAGGCCCGGGACTTCCCAGCAATGATTGATCTAGACCTACGGTTGGACCAAGGACAGGTGGAATGCCGAGGGGACAAAAAACATGTGGATTCCCGTCTGATAGCCAGATTGGATCAGTCTCGCAACTCTCGTCCCGCTGGTTCTGCAGACAAGGGGGCAGGCGATGAACCCATGCAGATTGGGTCCACCCGAGGCCCACTTACCATAGAGGAAAAGGAGCGCCGACGTAAGGGGGGCTCTGCTTGTATTGTGGCACCACAGGACATTTTGTGAAGGAATGCCCTACTAAGCCAAAGTCGCAGGGAAACGCCTTGGCTCGGCAGTTGTAGGGGTAGTATGGTCGAGCCAAGTGGCGGAAACTACCCCAGATGTTGGTCATGGTAACTCTGCTCCGCATGTCATGTTGTTCGGGTTGTTAGGTTTTCTTAATCAGGAGGTGCGAGTTACCCTACTCCTGGATTCTGAGGCTACGGGTAACTTTATAGACATTGCATATGCCATCAAGCTGGGAGTGCCCTTGTGCAAGAAAATATCTCCAGAATCTGTGAGGGCAGTGGATGGTACGGTGTTGAGCTCTGGACCTGTAACACAAAGTACACAAGTTTTAACACTGCGCTGCAAGCAGAATCACCTGGAAAATATCCAGTTTGATCTGATAGCAGCACCACAATTCTGCATCATTTTGTGTCTCCCTTGGTTCTACAAACATAACCCTCATGTGATTTGGTCTGAAGGCAAAGTGGTCTTGTCTTCTACAAATTGCCTCGCTCACTGTGAACAGAACAGGGGTCGGTGACTGGCTCTTGTGTTGCAACAGTAGACACCATAGATCTGAGTGTGCTGCCCCCAGAATATAGCGAGTACAAAGATGTATTCAGGAAACAGGCTGCAGACACTTTGCCACCTCACCAACCTTTTGACTGTGGGATTGACCTGGAGCCTGGTGCAGTACTGCCATGTAGCTGGGTGTATGCTCTTATGGAAGCTGAGAATGCACATTTAAAGAACTATATATAAACCAACCTGCGGAGTGGGTTTACAAGGCACTCTAACTCACCAGTCTCATCGCCTCTCTTCTTCATACCAAAGAAGACCAGAGATTTGAGAATGTGTATTGACTGTAGGGGTGTCAACCATATCATGATAAAAAATCGGTATTCTTTATCCCTGATCCCAGTATTGTTGGATCAGGTGCGCAGTGCAGCAGTCTATTCGAAACTCGATCTAAGGGGAGCATACCACTTGGTACGAGTACGGGCCGGGGATAAATGGAAAAAGGCATTCAGAACCAAATTCGGCCTTTACCAGTACCAAGTCATGCCGTTTGGTCTTTGCAGTGCTCCAGCGGCATTTCAAAAATTCCTCAATGAAGTACTGTGCGAGTACCTAGATGTATTCATGGTCATATACATTGACGATATATTGACGATATATTGATCTATTCTCAGAATGTGAAACATGTCAAAGCAGAGCTTCAGCGACTGCGGGAGCACGATTTGTTTGCCAAAATAGAGAAATGTGAATTTCACCGCACTACAGTGGAATTCCTGGGTTACTTTCTGACCCCTTCCGGAGTACAAATGGACCAGTGAAAGGTGCAGGCAATTCTATATTGGCCAGCTCCCACATCTGTTAAGGAAGTGCAATTCTTTCTATGATTTGCGAACATCGAACAGCGATTCATAAAAAAAAAATTGGAATTAGTAACGTCTGTCACTGCATTACTTAAAAAAGGGAGGGCATACCTATGGGATGAGTTCGCAGAACGAGGCTTCCAGCAGTTAAAACAAGCTGTCACATCCACACCAGTGCTGTAGCATCCCGACCTAACCCTGCCTTTTGTGGTGGAAACGGACGCCTCCAGCTATGCCCTTGGAGCGGTGCTCTCGCAACGGGACCCGAAAAAACGGATTGTTACATCTGGTGGCATATTATTCTCGGAAACTGCTTCCAGCAGAAACTAACTACACCATAGCCGATCGGGAGCTATTGGCTGTAAAAACAGCTTTTGATGAGTGGAGACATAACCTCATGGGGGCCCATTATACTGTGACGGTAATAACTGATCACTGGAATTTACAGTTCATCAAAACTGCCAAGACACTCAGTACTCATCAACTGCGTTGGGCTCTGTTTTTTGACGCTTTTGATTTCCCCATCATTTACTGCCCGGGAACAGACAATAAGAAAGCAGACATTCTATCCCGGTTTCCGCACACTGAGACCAAGGAAGTCACAGAGGCTTGCCTGATTGTACCCACAACACGAGCTATAGGAGTAGTGGGAAGGCCTAACATCTTTGAAGATGTACTAAAGGCTATGTCTATGCAAGATCTGCAAGACTGGAGTTCCAGGGGGTCACAACATTCATTAGTGAATGGTCTCCCATACTATGCCAAGGCATTGTACTTGCCCACATCAGCACTCCAGAAAGAAGTCATACATTGGTGCCATGACGCATCGACAGCTAGTCACCCGGGTATAGCCAAAACCCAGCAGAATTTGGCTCAACATTTCTGGTGGTCCACCTTGCTCTGTCATGTAAGAGTGTACGTGTCTAAGTGAGCGTTTGCGGGAGACAAAAATCCAGCCATCAAAAGCCTGCAGGATTGTTGCAACCTCTACTTACTCCGACTACCCCTTGGCATACCGTTACCATGGATCTAACTGTGGACTTGCCACCAGTCCAGAAATTTACTTCAATCTTGGTAGTGGTTGACTCACTTACAAATATGAGTCATTTCATTCCCTGTAAGGGGGTACCCACGGCAGGAGAACTGGTGGAACTGCTCTTGCAAAATGTGGTACGTCTTCATGGGTTACCCACATGCGTGCACGCACCGGAGAAGTACTCGAAGTACTGTTGACTGGCCCGTCGCGCTGTCTGCAGCCTCTATTGTGGACTTGGAACTTTGGATTGTGCTGGTGCGTTTGTTGTGGAAGCAAAGTGCCTTTGAATTCACTTTGGGAAGACTCCAGGAGGACATCTTTATTGCGAACACCGTTGTTGCCTGGTTGCCGGAAACAAACAAAGGTGACTGTTGCGCATACGTCTACCTAGTGTGTACATTGTGGTTAGCGTGTACATTGTGTTCAGTGTGCACAGCGTATACATTGTATACGTGGAGCGTGTATTTCCTAACCGTTGCTACCCTTACCTAATCCCTGAATCCCTGTTTATTTTTTCTCTGATTGAAGGTCTCCCTGCCGGGATCCCGCCCCTTAGAAGTAGACGCCCTTCCTTTGTTTCTATTTAATCCCAGCAACCTGCACACCCGCGCGCACACCGGAGAAGTACTTGAAGTACTGTTGACTGTTCACGGTGCGCAATGCAGGGTGCAGGTTGCTGTCTCTAGTGCTACTGCTTGATTGTGCTAAAACCTTGTCAGAATTACGAATTTCAGGTATCTAATATGGTTAACAGTCTTCACAGTGGTCGTAAGATCCATGATAATACTGATGAGATGCTGAAAGGCTCTATAGGAAGTCATACAATTATGGTAGATACTAGTGTATTGGTTAATAATGAAGGTAATCTTTCCAATGAGGTGGGAACGTCAGTGTGTGCTGAATTGCAGGGTGAAGTGAGTTGTCATTTACCAAAACGGGAGGTGGTTTCTGTAAGTGAGCCTACTAATGCTACACTGCCGCTACAAACTTCTGGTAAAATTGATCTTTTACTGGTACCTGGTACTAAGACCTATAAACTTAAAGAGATGAATCAAGATCAGGGTAATGATGTTGTGTGCGGGTACCTAGAACCACCGCCAAATGGAGAATTATTAGCCAAGATGGGTATTACGTCAACCAAACCCAGATTCTCTGATGTTTCTGTTATTGCCCCGGCCATTGAGGCACTTCTGGACAAGAGGATGCGCTTTTCTAGGGGTCCCTCTACTCCAGTGAAAGTTTGCAGATATTGCATGGAAGATGTGCATGTGCACACTGATCCTGGTAACTTGCTTGCCACGAAAGCCCAGGTACATACTTTTTTTGACGATCATGCTATAAACAATGACGCCAATAGGGGGTTTAAAAAAATCCAGAGACTAGCTCACCATCAGAAATTGAAAACACCTATGACTTGGTTGAGGCTCCCTCTGGGTCTAATCCGGTGATGTCGACCTTTGGGGTTGACTTTCCGGTTTTTACTAGGATTCTCAACCTTCTTGACAAAGGACACGAACATACACATGCACAAACCCTGTATTCGCATAGTCTGATAACGGAGCTTCTAGCTAAGGTCAATAAGATAGAAGGTCTTCTATTCACCTGTGACGCTGTTGCTGCCTTATCAATGGGAAAACAAAGGGGGAGCCCCCAAATGTCTGACAAAACCTCCCAAACTCCAGCTGACTCAAGAATGGGGCCAGATGCAGCGGCTACCTTTGCCGCAGTTACTGCGTCTTCCTCCAGGAAAGAAGATGGGGTGGCTTCTCAAGCAACAAATCAGTTAATTGAGATGGCATCAGCAAATGCGGTGGCTATACAACAGATATTATTAGGCATAGCAAAGATCAAGCCAATTGATCAATCACTAGGCGATAAGATTCCGAATGGCTGTGTGATGGTTGATCCATTATCACAGGTGCTTAGTGCTAACACAGATGAAATCCTAGATAGCCCTTCGGCATTGAGCAACCTAATTGATTTAGATGATGATGTACAGAAATCCCATGTGCGGGCTGAATCCTCAAAAGAGAATACGGCAGAGGATCAGACTTATGAACCGGTATTATCAAGGAAACAAAAAAGACTTTTGCCGAAAGCTACCAAACGTAAGATAAAACAAGCTAAAAATGTAAAGCTGAAGAATAAACAAAATCTCCCCAAGGGCACACTAGAATCTTTAAAGATTGATGTAAAGGATTCCACGCTCGAAGAGGACGAGATTGATCTCCTGCAACTTAATCAAGAATCAAGGGCTCTTTTGAATATTGATGCCGCTCAGAACCCTGTTGACACGCGAAAGTTGCCGGTGACCAAACCTATTGGATTGGTGTAGTGAGTCAGGTGGAAGGTTCTTGTGCTGTCAAACAAAAGTTAACTGATCTGGTAAACTTTTTTCTGGCCTTATATATGAAAAAGGCCTCTAATAAAATTAAAGTTGCAGGCCCCACGAAATCTTTGAACAAAACTTTGGTGAATACATCTAAACAATGCAGACCTAATGATGTGATTTCGAATCCATATATGAGTCATGATTGTGAACCCACTAATAATTCTCCCACTCAGGAGGTTCCATCCAATAGTGCGGTGAAAGAATCAGTAACTTATTTGATCAATGATGATGGTACTAATGCTGAAGAACTAGGTATGCCCCATTGCAAGAATAACACAAACATGGCTAGGGATAGCGTTAATTCAGAGTCTCAGACTCGTATACAAGAATCATCCTCTAATAACTATGAGCCTATGCCCAAGACTGAGGTAATGATTCTAACCCCTGACATGCCATCCATTATGGGCTGGGAAACTAAAACACCTACCACTGTAAAAGTGAGTCTGAATCGCTCTGCAATGCTTAAGGCTTTTCAGGCTATCCCAGCCTTACGCACCATCAGAAGTGATGATATTGATTGGGTTTGTCTGTCCCACAATAATCCGACTCGTATGATTTGCGGCTATCATTCGCATATCATTACAAGATTGATTTGTGCGCAGCGTGATGATCTAGAACTATTAGGCTTATTTCCGTGCTTATTTAACTGATGAACTCGCAGAAATGTTCATAGAGACTCTGCCCGATCCTCCACATATCTTAAATTCAACAGGAAGTCAACCACTGATTAATGAGGAGGTGTTGAAACAATTTATGAATTTTGCTGCTTCTTTATCAGGAATGATGGGTATGGGGCCTTTGAATCCCTCTGGAACTCCAACTGCAATGGATAAAAAATAGGATGAAAACTATGGGATGACCTTTATGCCATGGAACTCATGTGGTAGTTCCAACTTGAGGTCATGGAGTGTTTCGCTTAATAACTGTACTCGCCCAGGGATCTGTCTAATCCAAGAAACCATGATTACAGGTGATCTAGTGTTGGAAGGGTTTTATTCTTACCATCAGCCTGCTTTTAGAGGGACACTAGGTCACCCGGCTGGAGGCCTTGCTATCCTAATTGACAAAAATGTGAGACTGTATTTGTCTGTGTTGTGGGCCGATGCTGCATTCTTGGTGGTTGAAATTGTGTATAAAGAAGTATTACGATGGGATTCTCTTGTAGTCAACCTGTATTGGAATGATGTCAGAACACCATTTGAAACTATCACTAATCGATTGAATCTCATCTTTGAACAGGCTTTTCAGCACAAATCACGCTTGAATGTAATCATTGGGGGAGACTTTAATTCCTCCTGCTTATCTTTAGACAAATATGGGAAACATTGCAAGTATGATCCGAAGAAAAAATCCTATGGGAATGGTAAAAAGTGGCAGGAATATTTCATGACATGGGATATCCAAATGGTCCCCTTTGAAATAGGAACCTATCATTATACTTGGGCAAGAGGCCCTTGGACCTCATTGATTGATTATTTCTTTGCTTCCACAGGGTCATTACAGATGATGGATCCAATTTTGATTAGTAACTTATCCTTGGGTGATCACTTAGCCTTGAACTCCAAACTTAGATGGAAAATTGCCAGTCTTGATGTTGCTCCAATTGTATCTGCCATTGAATTTGATCGAGTCCGGCTGTCTGTCAAGTGGACCTCTAAAAGGTGCATCAAAGTTAGCACTAATATCCAAGAGTATCCCTTACTTATTTTTAATAAGACTTTAAGAGGAGTGTCTTGTGTTATTGCAGAACTGCAGAATTCTATAAGACTTGCTGTACATGTGTCACTTTTCACGACCCCTATGGACTTTTGCTGTACGCCCACGCATCGACACCTTTACAATCAGAAGGTGGTTGATTTACGTAAAGAGAAACGGCAAATGATTAGGCAACTTGGCTTTCGAGATCTGGATGCTAATGAGTTTCATATGTTGAAAGCCCATATTATTATGACCTATAAAAGACAAATTAAAATTCTGAAGCATGAGCTCATTAATACTGATAACCAAAATCTACTTGCTCTATTATTAAAGAAAAATACTAGACAGGTCTGGGCGATGATTCGTACCCTGATCGGAAACTCAGAGATGATTGAAGAATCAGCTATCTCAGCTGTCACTTGGATCACCTATATTAAATCTAAGTTTACTATGCCACAAGGTTTTCACTCAAACTTAGATATCACCTCATTCAGTCCCATGGCTGGCGGCTGCACGTGGACTATTCAAAATTAAATTTGATGCCATCTTTAGCCTTGGTCATATGCCTAGCTCTTGGTGTTCGGCCATTTTCATACCGATCTATAAAAAAGGTCCCATGACCGAACCGGCTAACTTTAGGCCTATGGCCTGATGGATGCCTCTGCAAAGATTTTCTATGGCCTTATACTTCAATCTATTCAGCAGCATATTAATAAGTCTGATCTACTGCCTAAATTTCAGATTGGTTTCTGTCGTTACATGGGATGCCAATTAAACACCACCATAATTGCCCATGTATACCAGCTGACTAGATCATCTAATGCAGGGCCAGTTTATATGGCAGCATTGGATCTTACTGCTGCCTTTGATTCAGTTATTAGAGAACTATTGTGGGCAAAATTGATTAAGTATGGCTTTTCTGCTCAGCTGGTTTCAATGATTGCTGCCCTACACAAACAAACAACTTATCGAATCTGCCTGACGAAAGTTGGAGCACTTACGGACCCTATTTTAACCGAAATAGGGTTAAAGCAGGGCTGCAACCTTGCTGCAGTCCTGTTCAATTTATATTTGCTCGATCTGGATTAGCAATGGAAAGAGGCCATTATTTTTCCGGTGAAATTGGGATTATTATTATTGAACTGGCTAAGCTTTGCTGATGACTTATTGTTCTTCCATCGGACCCCTTATGGGCTCCAGACAAAGCTGGGCTTATTTAATTCATATGCCAGTAAACATAACTTACAAATCAATCCTGAAAAATCCTTCATTATTACATTTGCTGAAAGACGGAAAAAATGTGCCAAATTTACATGGTGCCTCAATGATATCACCATTCCCAGGTCACCTTCCATGCGTTATCTAGGCTACCATCTTGCGAGTACATACTCACTCGATGGTTGGAAGATGATTTTGAATAATAAAGCTAAATTGCTTACTGTACAGATGAAATTGATCCATCATCGATTGGGGAAATTCTCTTTGCTTCCTATGCTTAAATTCTATCTTCAAAAAATTGAACCAATCCTACTGTATGCCTTAGATATATGTCTTTACGAACTTGAGGGACCTTTAGACGTGATCCAGGGCAAAATGTTGAAAAGTGTTCTGGGTCTGGCACCTTCTACGCCCAATGCCATCATTTGCCATGAGTTGGGTTTGTTACCGCTATCTGTCAAATGGCATTGGCGATTACTTTCAAACTACTGGAAAATGTTATCCCCCCCTAAAGATTCGTTATATGAGGACCTAGCGAGTATGATTGAGAAAGGACATCCTCCATCCTTCATGAAATTTAGGAATAAGATGGAGGAATTGTTATCTTGTACCATGATCAATCATGATGACCTGGTACTGGGATTGCCGTCATGCAAACTTAAATACTGTCGCTATTATTGGTGTTTGTTAATTGAGAAGATCAACAACTACAAGTCGTTTTATGAATATGCTAAATTCACCAGGCAGTGGGGTTTTCGCCCAAAGTACCAGGAAATCTTTCCATACAATCTAGCTAGGAAATCTTATTTGAGATTTTGCTTGAATCAGCTACTCACGAATGAGAAACTGATGTCATGGAATCAGTATAAAAACAAGTTGAATAGAGGGCAATGTAGATTCTGCAGAACTAATATGACTATTGAAACCTTGAAACAACTTACAGTGTATTGTCTGTATTTTGAATCTGAAAGGAAACATTTACTAGGAGAATATCTATACTCAGACTTAAATATGAGTAGAGAGACGCTTTGGCAAAGATGTATGTGGGGAAGGAGTCAAACTCTTATTCTAAGCTTAACAAACTTCTTTCTAATCATTGAAGAAAAACTGATTGAAAAGTATATTAGCTGAATTTGTACTTTAACGTGTGATCTAGACTTTAGTCGAATTATATTATTGGGTCTAGAAATGTCATAACCATTGACCATGATGTTTGGAGATGATGAACTTTAATCCTTATTGTTTATTTCCCTTCTCTTTTTTCTTAATTGAATTCAATGTGTTATTGGTTATAATGAAATGGATGTTATACTTCTGAGATGTATTATGTTTTATGAGATGGTATTTTTGTAAATTAGTGCTATGGATGTTTTCTTGTATTGTTAATCGTGTGTCTTGGGCCTAATGTGGTTGAGCTATATGCATTTATTATTCATTTTTAAAAGGTTTTTATGTTCTTGTTTCTGCTAGGAAATTTGTAAAGGTTTTTTTAACTATAAATAATAAAAAAAAAAATAAAAAACATGCGTAATCACTGATCGAGGACCACAATTCACCTCCCGCTTCTGGCAAGTCTTTTGCCATTTGATTGGTATGGAAGTAAGTCTGTCCTCTGGATACCACCCGGAAACCGATGGCCAGACCGAAAAGATAAATCAAGGCCTGGAACAATATTTACGCTGCTATACCAGCAACGCTGAGACGTCCTGGGTTCAGTATGTCTGGCTGGCAAAAGTCGCCTATAACAACACAATACACAGCTCCACAAAACATACCTTGTTTTTTGGAGTTTATGGATTTCATCAGAGGGTTTTGCCCACAGCCCCTAATTCCCCCCAAGTAGACCTGCCCACATTGACAGGGCATCACACCCATGCACGACAAGTCTGGTCCGGCATACAAAGAAACCTAAATGCTGCTAAACAGACATATAAATATTATGCTGATAAAAAGAGGCATACCAACCCGCAATATAAACAGGGAGACTGTGTTTGGTTGTCTACACGTAATATCAAGATATCTGGTCCACGTAAATTGCAGCCACGGTTTTTAGGTCCATTCATTGTGTCTGCAGTAGTCAACCCAGTGGCAGTGAGGCTGGTCTTACCCCAACAAATGAAAATCCATTCCACCTTCCACGTCTCTTTAGTCAAGCCATCTCATCCCTCTTTCTGTACAGAAAAACCACCACCCATATTGATACAATTCATCCAGAATATGAAGTGCAAGCTAGCCTAAACTCACAACACCGAAAGGATTCGCTGTATTATTATGCGCGTGAGAACAGAAGCACGAGGTGTGTGCTCAGATGTCCACCAGAAGCAGACGTGTTTCCTGGAGCTCCGAGCACGGGGATCAGCATGAGGGGCCACGCCCCACAGAACCTTCCTCCAGGCCCCTCGCATACCAAAGCTAAGTACTGGCAGCCTTGCGGAGCCCAAGTAGGCGCAGGGAAGCCGCATGCAATGCAGCAAAGCAGCACTGAAGAGCGAACGCACAGAGGGCTCAAGACTTGGTCAGGGGCACATGCAGGGGGCACAGCCCATTGATCTATGTCCCCCCTGCTCCAAAGAAGCTAAGTCTTAAAGTTATGGAAGTGTTTCTGAACAAACGCACAACGACTCGGGAAGCAGTGCCCACCAATTTCATTCTAGAATGCATCCGCCTTGCTCTTACCAAAATATTTTTCTTGTACGATGGTTCTTTCTTTCGACAGACCCACGGCACCAGCATGGGTGCTACTTTCGCCCCTGATTTAGCCAATTTATTCATGGACTCTTTTGAGGCAGCCTCCATCTATCATTAGAATAATCCCTTCAAAAATAATGTGATTAAATGATTTTGTTATATTGACGATGTCCTGATGTTATGGAGAGGTGACAAAGCCAGTTTACAACTCTTTTTCAAGTGACTAAATGAACAAAACAGATGTATTTTCAATTTACCATGTCTGTTGATCTTTTACAAATTTCTTTCTTGAACCTTCTGATTAAAAAAAGCACCTTGGGACATTTAATCACGATTTTGTTCCGGAAACATACTGATAAAAATACGCTGTTGAAATATAACAGCTTCCATCCTTTAGGTCTCCGAGACAACCTACCAGTGGACCATTTCTTAAGGATCAGACGGAACTGCTTGTCTATGAATGACTTCATCAATGAAGGTAAAGATCTGAAACTTTGTTCAAAGGCTTGAGGCTACCCCAGCAGAATTGTCCATCTTGCCTTTAAACGAGCCCAATATGCTAATCGGGAAAGATGCCTTTTCCCAGATATGAAAACCAAAGATGACAAAATTACTTGTGTCATGACGTATAGTCCTATCAGCAACGACTTTAGAAGAATAGTGAAAAAAAAACTGCCATATGCTTAAAACAAAAGATTTTAATCCAGCTATCCCCAGATTCACCTTTAAAAGGCAGAAGAACTATAGGGACATGCTGGTACATACATATCCTACCAAACATTGTGTCGCACAACAGCCCACTCTCTGGAATCTCCCCTGTGTGACAAGCCATTTTAAATGAAGACAATGTTCTGTTTGCGCACTCAGCAAAAACATCTCTTCCATCGAATTAAATGGCAAACTGTGGCAACTACAGATTTTCTCCAACTGTGCCACAAACTGGGTTGTATATGGCATTAAATGCCCTTGCTCCCTACTATATGTTGGCAAAATGACAAGGCCAATTAAACAACGCATCTGTGAACACAGATCCTGTCTAAAAATCAAAGTGGTTAATAAACCTTTAGTAGCCCACTATGAATTGAAAAAACATAAATATACAGCGTTGTTCTGGTTTGTGATCGAAAGAATTGCAAGCAGTCCGATAGGGGGCAATAGAGAAATAAAACTGGCCCGTTGTGAGCAACGATGGATTTACACCCTAAAAACAGCTTAACGGGGCCTCAACTCATCAGTCAAATGGAACACGCTGTTATAACTGTTATTTTGACTTAGCTGCTCCCTTTGCTAGACTCCCTGTGCTGTATAAGGATCTTCTCAGCCAATGTGTTACTCACTGAGTCTATGGGGTACACTAAGCGTTGCACATGTGCAATTTTTATTGCTTTCTGCAGACCTTTCCCCTTTTAGAACATTTTCTAAGCCGCATGACAACTATACATTTAGAGAAATGGGCATGCTGGAGTAATATGCTTTTTTCGTGCACGCGTCTCTTCTGAGACATACGGTATCTTCACCATACAACGACAGCCCTTCAAGCTCAATGGTTCTCAGGCTTTGTTCTTTTCGTAGGCATGCATAATTGCACGCACGTCCTGTGTCATGTGATCATGCATCACCTTCAAAACCGTAGCATCATTTTGCATTGTTTCACTATTGGTGTGGTAGGTGCACAGGGGAGTTGCTAGGTCTGGAAAAGACCCGGGGCTAAACTGATGTCGGAACTGTTGGGACTGGGGGCTAGCTAGTCTTTTGGCTGTAGCTCCTGAGATTCTATCCGGGGCTACAACCAAAAGATCAGGGGCTATAGCCCCCTTAGTCCCCCCCTAGCAACGCCCCTGTAGGTGCACATCATCCTTTTGGATGGGGAAGCACCTGCGTGGGTCCGCCCACGCATTCGATAATTTGAAGAAGTAGAAGAAGAAGAAGAAGCATTGGTTCACTGCGGCGCTAGACGAGTTATGGCAGAGCGTCAGGTAAGCGGTTCCGTGTGACCCCTCCACTTACTAAACGTGTGTTGCCTTTTGCAAAACACTGTTCTCTTCTGCATGGTTTGCATATCAGTGGGGCGTTTTATAATAAGTATTCCCCTTTCTCCTTTTCATTCTGTTAAGGTTTGAATTCAGCCCGTGAATGCGCGCCTTGTATTGATTTCCATGAGTCTGCGTTTTGTGACTGCGAGAACATAGTACTCGGGTTTCTAAGGGCCAATGACCGCCTCCCTGATGGGCATGAATCCACCATGTACTTTGGTAAGTTACCCCTAGGTCCTTTCATGGCGCTAAGTAGTTGCACCACACGCCAT